>NC_141699.1:102211129-102803629 GCF_964263255.1 Lissotriton vulgaris
TGGGGGGACTACTGGTTCCAGCAAGCAACTGTGCGAATGATGGTGCACACGTCCACAGGGGCGGGACTGAGCAAAATACTTAAGCAGTTCCACATCGCTGCTGTGATTCAAATGAGTGCCAGTGACCAAGGACGAAGTGAGCATCCGAAACGCGTTTGGCTTAGAACAAGCTGAAACAAAGAAGTTGTTTACTTTTGCTGTAACCTGTAATATAAAATGGAACCTACCACTCCTTGAGTGGCGTCTTCACCTTGGCATCTCTTTTGTTGGATGGATATATATATATATATATATATATATATATATATGTATATATATATATATATATATATATATATATATATATATATATATATATATTACCTACTGGCGGTCGCCAGTAGGTATATATAGTTAGGATTTTTTCCCTATGGGATTTCTGAAAATTCTATGCCTAATAACTTTTGCGTTCGTGGACGGAATTGGCTGAAATTTTCAGGAAAATGGCACATTTTGTTTCTGAGCAGACCTTGAAAATTTGGGGGGGTTTTGTGGAGGGGGGGCCGAGAAAAAAGGGGGGTCCCAAAACGCCTTTTTCCCATGTTAATTTCCATAGGGCGGTTGGACTCACTTTTAGCCCGAACGGCTGAATGGATTTTCACGAAACTTGGCAAAATTGTAGGGACTGTTAGCCCGATGTGCCTTTGCTAGGTCTCAATATATGTGCTTCAGTGGATTTTGAGAAATTAACGTTTAAATCAAGATATATATCTGTAACAGCGCTCCGGGCAGCGATCCGGTTCGCGAACCTTTCGCGTAACGGAACTTTGCGATGAGAAGCTGATTGGCCCTCCGGTGTCTGTCAACATTCTAAACAGTCCGGAGCGGCCGCCATCTTGTCTCTCGGTAGGATCGAGAGACAAGAGGAGGCCAAAACAAAGGGGGAAATTACCATAAGGGGGCATAGTAGATCCTCGTTGACCCCCTAGGTTTTATGTGGAGGTTTTAAAAGGGCCTAGGAGGGTCCAAAAAAAAAAATTTTTTTTTGCGTGGTAAGCGCCAAGTTCGCGAACCGGATAGCTTTCTGGGCAGCGAACTTTATGGATAAAAGAATGAAAGACTTTTCTAATACTGTATGTTAATTGTTTGTTGTTTTTCTTGTTTTTTTTTGTTTTCTTTATTTATTTATTTTTTTTATTATGATTGTGTTTCATACTTTATTAAATTTTCTAACATTTCATTGTCAGAAATGTCATAATTTATTATAGGGTGTAATTGTTTTTCATTTTGAAGCAAGTTGTCTACTGCTTCAACACATTGTAGAAGTTCGTGGTCTCTACTGTCATCCATAAAGTCATCAAGTTTGTCTTGGCTGCTCTCCTTCAGTTCAATCGAAAATGAAACTTGCTGCTCGCCTTCCATTTTGCCTGAAATTTGGATTAAAAAAATATATATTAGTAGAGATAGGGCACTGTTGGGATTAATTTTAGATAGGCAGTTTTTATCAGTGAATTTATCTTTTGGCAGTGTATAGTATGAGAGTGGAAATAGGACTAAAAAAAAGTGTATGTGATTTAACCAAGACACTACTACTACAGAGGGATAGTGTATATGTAGCAGAAAAAGTCTACTATATTAAGTCATAGTGCACAATATATTAAATTATAACTTACCTTCACAAAGAAGTTGAAGTTTTTTGAAGCTTTTGAAATAGGAGGTACAACAAGAAGTAGTAGTCAAAATGGCTGTGTTTCCTTCTCTCCCTTTATATATATACAGGTATATAACCAATCAAATGTCAGGTAATAAAAGTAGAAAATGAAAGTAACATTTTCATTGGTTGTCAATTCCAACAATTCAGATGTGTTTTGTGAAGTAATTTACCTCACGGTACTTGGAGAGGTCTACAGGCTAAATGGCTAAATGGAATTTCAATGAAATTTGTGAGAATGGAAGGGATTGTTATGTAGTATGAGCTAATCTATATTTGGTGAGAGTGTTTCTAGTCGTTATTCTGTAAATTACTTTCCCGCCTTTTTTTAGGACCGCTTTCCGGGAAGCTGCCCGGTTAGCGAACCTTAAGCGTCACGGGAGTCCACCATTTTGTGTTTCGTTCGCATTAAGATACAAGATGGAGGGCAAATAATGTTTAGAATGGGTAGAAGGGGTCATGGTAGACTTATCTTGACCCCCTAGGTTTTCTGAGCGTGGCTGAGGAGGCTTATATGTGCGGAAAAAAAATTTTTTTTAAAAAAATTCCGCGAGGTTAGCTTTCGGTTAGCGAACCGGGTAGCGCTCCGGGGAGCGAATTTTGTGGAAAATTAGTGAAAAAAGTTAGAGAAAAATAATAATTGTGAGTGATCAGATGTAGGGTAGCTCTGAGAAGAGCTTTTGGGTTTATGGTACATTTAGGTACTTATAAGTAGGTACCAATGCAGAGTCTTAAATTCAGAATGAAAATTCTGTTGCCCTCATCTGAGAAGTGAACTCCATCTCCTCTGTAGATATCTTGCATGTAGTAACGCAAGTTATTGTTGTACAGAGAGCCCATTCCATGGTCTCTCATGTAAGCTGAAACAGATTTGTTTACATGCTTCCTCGCTTTCTCAATTTGTGGACAAAATTGGTTGGACCACCTCCATTTCTGTCTTTGGCATATATTGGAATATACCAAGGCAGTTTGAGGAAAAAGTGCCATTAATTGCTCCAAGGTGTCCTTTAAAAGCATTTCCAGACCTACCCCTGTCAAAGTGCCCAAATCATTACCTCCACAGTGCACTATTAACAGGTCAGGTTTTGGCAAATGCATAAAGGTTTTCACCAATGGTATCAATTGGTGACATTTTAATCCTCTTTGGCCCAACCACTTAATTTCCACATCTTGTAAATTGAGGTTGTGTAAATTTCTGCTCTCAGCATACCTTTGAGCCCAGTGGATGTAACTATGTCCAACAATCCAGACGTTAAACATGGTGGAAGAAGGTTGTTCTGCAGTCAGATGAAGTGTGGTAATGAAAGGGCAGTTGAAACAGTAGGAGTTTCTAAAGAAAAAAAACTGTGGATTTACAATGCTAATGATTCATTAGCAGTGATTGGTGCATTTCCATTTCTGAAAACAGAAAGTTAGGGTGCATGGATGTGTTCTTTGAAAGATGTAATTTGAATGGTCAAGGAAGAAACATTTAATGAAAGATTGCACTGGATACGCAGGTGCACTGAGAGTTCAGAGTTCAATTGAAACATTGTTGTGTGAATTTGCAAACATGAGAGGTCTTCCAGGAGGTGGTTGCTATGGAAACAAGGCAGACAGGGCAGAGGGGGGAAGGGTTTTGATTTGAAAAAAGTGAGGGAAGAGGTATGATTGGCTAATATGAGAGATATGTGAAAAGAATATCTGTATTTCTGTGCTTTCAATAGCTGCAGCCTTTGGAGTGCATCCTTTTTCTTCTGCTGAAGACAATTTGGTGTATTTCTGAGACTGTTTTCAAAACTCAAAAAATATTTGCTAAGGTGAGAAAAGATTTATTTAATTTAGATAGAGAATAGTATGATTTAAGGAGAAAATGATGAAGAAAGCTGTGTTTTTAAAATGTGGTTTTGTCTCTAGTGATATACTAATAGAATTAGTTTCAAAGAGAAATTATAATTGCATATTTGGTGTAACATTCTGGCATGCAGTTACACAAGATATTGTAATACATGGAGGCCATTTCATGGTCTGTTATGTAAGCTGAAACAGATATGTTGCTTTTAAAAACGATTTAAGAAATCAATTACATTTCTAGATATGTACTGCTAGAGCTTCATAGGTTGTTTTGGGCCATATTTATAAGGTATTTGAGTGTCTAAGATGTTGTGTTCGCCTTTTAAAATGTAAAGTGTTCCTCATGGGACAAGTGTCTTGTAAATACGCTCCCACTTGTGCTTGGCAAATTTAGATTTTGATTATGGGAGTTACCTAGCCATGTTAATAGTGTCCCAAAAATGGTGCTAGGGCATTCCAGAAAACACTTTCATGTGTCTCAAGGACATTTTTAGTCATTTCTTCATGAATGCAGGTATACAATTGATTTATATGCTGTGTTTAAAAACGAATTTTGAAATGAATTAAATTTCAGGATATGTACTGTTAGAGCTTCATAGGTTGTTTGGGGTCATATTTAGAAGGCATTTTAGTGTCTTTGAAGTTATTTTTCCCTTTTTAAATGGAAAGCGTTCCTCATGGGGCCCTGAGCAGTTCTTAGCCATGTTATTTAATTGGAAGTGGATAACATGGCTAAGAGCATTTGCTGGAAAATGCATGAATATCGCTGATTTTTCTGCTATATTCATGCATTGTGGCCGTTTTTTTCACATTGCTTCATAGGTTGTTTGGGTTCATATTTAGAAGGCATTTTAGTGTCTTTGATGTTATTTTTCCCTTTTTAAATGGAAAGCGTTCCTCATGGTGCCCTGAGCAGTTCTTAGCCATGTTATTTAATAGGAAGTGGATAACATGGCTAAGAGCATTTGTTGGAAAATGCATGAATATCGCTGATTTTTCTGCTATATTCATGCATTGCGGCAGTTTTTTTTCACATTGCTTCATAGGTTGTTTGGGTTCATATTTAGAAGGCATTTTAGTGTCTTTGATGTTATTTTTCCCTTTTTAAATGGAAAGCGTTCCTCATGGTGCCCTGAGCAGTTCTTAGCCATGTTATTTAATTGGAAGTGGATAACATGGCTAAGAGCATTTGCTGGAAAATGCATGAATATCGCTGATTTTTCTGCTATATTCATGCATTGTGGCCGTTTTTTTCACATTGCTTCATAGGTTGTTTGGGTTCATATTTAGAAGGTATTTTAGTGTCTTTGATGTTATTTTTCCCTTTTTAAATGGAAAGCGTTCCTCATGGGGCCCTGAGCAGTTCTTAGCCATGTTATTTAATTGGAAGTGGATAACATGGCTAAGAGCATTTGCTGGAAAATGCATGAATATCGCTGATTTTTCTGCTATATTCATGCATTGTGGCCGTTTTTTTCACATTGCTTCATAGGTTGTTTGGGTTCATATTTAGAAGGTATTTTAGTGTCTTTGATGTTATTTTTCCCTTTTTAAATGGAAAGCGTTCCTCATGGGGCCCTGAGCAGTTCTTAGCCATGTTATTTAATTGGAAGTGGATAACATGGCTAAGAGCATTTGCTGGAAAATGCATGAATATCGCTGATTTTTCTGCTATATTCATGCATTGTGGCCGTTTTTTTCACATTGCTTCATAGGTTGTTTGGGTTCATATTTAGAAGGTATTTTAGTGTCTTTGATGTTATTTTTCCCTTTTTAAATGGAAAGCGTTCCTCATGGGGCCCTGAGCAGTTCTTAGCCATGTTATTTAATTGGAAGTGGATAACATGGCTAAGAGCATTTGCTGGAAAATGCATGAATATCGCTGATTTTTCTGCTATATTCATGCATTGTGGCCGTTTTTTTCACATTGCTTCATAGGTTGTTTGGGTTCATATTTAGAAGGTATTTTAGTGTCTTTGATGTTATTTTTCCCTTTTTAAATGGAAAGCGTTCCTCATGGGGCCCTGAGCAGTTCTTAGCCATGTTATTTAATAGGAAGTGGATAACATGGCTAAGAGCATTTGCTGGAAAATGCATGAATATCGCTGATTTTTCTGCTATATTCATGCATTGTGGCCGTTTTTTTCTCATTGCTTCATAGGTTGTTTGGGTTCATATTTAGAAGGCATTTTAGTGTCTTTGATGTTATTTTTCCCTTTTTAAATGGAAAGCGTTCCTCATGGGGCCCTGAGCAGTTCTTAGCCATGTTATTTAATAGGAAGTGGATAACATGGCTAAGAGCATTTGTTGGAAAATGCATGAATATCGCTGATTTTTCTGCGTTATTCATGCATTGCAGGCCTTTTTTTATCACATTTGCAAGCATTTCTTAGCCATGTTATCCAATGGGAGGTGGATAACATGGCTAAGAGCATTTGCTTCAAAGGTTGTTTGGGGTTATATACCATTTTTGGGAAATTATTAACATGCCTATCTAACTCCCATAATCAAAATCTAAATTTGCCAACCGCAGGTGGGAGCGTATTTACAATAAATTTGCACCATGAAGAATGTAAAATAGCATACTAGATACTCAAATAACTTATAAATATGATCCAAAACATCTTATGAAGCACTAGTAGTGCATATTTCCAGAAATGTATTGGTTTTCATTTAATGATTTACTTCATTGGTAGGCCTTCACATGTTTTTTTACCTTGGTTTTTTTTCAGTGAAAATCTTATCTGCAACCATGTGTTGGCCTCACCTCAAATAAACAAAACAGGTGATGGACTGAATGTGGATCAATGACACACATTCACCCCAGTCCAAAGATCTGGGCCTAAACAAACCTTTAGATAGGCTACATCTTATCGTCATCCTGAATTAATGATTTAAAATATTAGGGAGTGATTTATGAGTGTTGTATGCCTGTTTTGTACCATTGAGTGTCATTTTTGTGATGCAGTGCTGGTGGAAAATATTTGCTATGTTAAATAATTAGTACAGCATTAAGTTTTAGATGACTGTTATTTATTTACTGTTTGGTAATAGTGGTTAATAACATTTTATATTATATTTTTTCACAGATTCAACTGCAGATTCTTTCATAGTTTGGAAAATGCCTTCCAGAAGTCGAATACGAAAGGCTAGAAAACGTCAAAGACAGCAGGATGATGTTTTATTGCAGCAGTCCTCTTCCCCAAATACTTGTCAAAACACCAAGAAAGGTCCGGGTAAGAGCACGAAATCATTCTTAAGAAATATTTGTAGTAAAAAAAATTTTGCTCAAAAAAATGTGTCTCTTAACAAAAAGAGAAGTAATTTAAATGGAAAGGAGAGACCCATCACAAATGTTACTGGTAGAGGAAGAGATAACTCTGTGCATGATAGTAGAAGGAAACAACAGTTTAGGGACATTCGACAACGAATGTTCCGTAATAGGATATTAGTTAATTTATTGAAAAATATTAAAAAGAAAGGCCAACAGAAAGCGGCATTTTATAGGAAGAAGAAAAATGTAGAGAAAATTATTGATCATGCTTTTGAAATCAAGCGAAAGTTGTTTATTTTGGTAATCAATAGAATTAGGAAACTAAGCAAGGTAATTTCTGATTTCAAAACAAAAAGTAGATGGAAGAGAGTAGTAAATCGTACTAACTTTTGTGAAGTTTTTTCTGGAGAATGGATGCATAGTTCAAGTTCTGAGGCATTTTTTAATGAGGAGACTTATTTTCAGGATAATGATTTGGTGCATGCAGTTGACATCAGTGGTCGAGCTTATGAAGTGAAGGATGGTTGTCCAGTTGAAAAAGAACTACTTGTGACAACAGAGACAGAAGAGGCGCTAAGTGATGAGGTTTTAGGAAGACGTCCTAAGGGTCCTGTGTACATTTGGAAGTGTAGTTCTATTTGCAGTGTGCGACAGGTTTCCATCAATTTGCTATGTGATTTTATACGGACATTTAATAAGAAAAGTTTGAAGCAGAAAATGAAGTTGTTGCAAGATTTAGATCCTTGCAGAGTGAGACAAATGACAGGTTTGCGTGGTCATTCACTGGCTTGTCTTTCCAGGAGAGTATGCCAGAGTGTTTTTCATCATTTCAGGATGCTAGCAGTGCATCATAATAAAGTGAGAAAATTAGTGAGAATGTTGTATTATGCTAAGAGTCCAGCAATTATGCTTAAACAGTTATGTGCTGCTCTTTTGCATGGTTCTGAAATAGATGTGAAGAATCTTTGTGAAGAAATTGAGTTTTGTTACTTTGGTAGTAAAGATGAGAATGTTCAAATTGACCCTGAAGTAGAGGGTAATGTGGAAGATAATGTACAGGTTTCCAGTACAGATAATTTTCAGAAGGAAATTGCCACGTTTCAGATGAAATCAAGTGAGAGGCCTAATTTCACTTGTGTATGTTGTCGACGCACTTATTATAAGAATCAGACTAAGGTAGTGGATTTATATGCAAAAAGTGAAAGGGAAAATAATAGTGAATGGAAGGATTTAGCCACATACTTGATGGTAGAAAATTATTTTGATTTGGGATCGGATCAACGTGTGTGTACTTATTGTTGTAATAAATTAAACCAAAACCAGATGCCTGCTAGGGCAGTTCATAATAATCTGGAATTGGTTGAGATTCCTTCTGAATTGAAGGATTTAAATACTTATGAATCTATTTTGATTCAAAGTATCCATCCCTTTCAGGCTATTGTAAGAATGGAGCCAAAGACAGGGAAATTGCCTCCAGCAGATTTACAGAGAGGATTAAAGGGAAGAGTTGTTTATTTGCCTCTAGATTTGAACAAAAACATTAACACAATTGGAATAGAAAAAGTGGAAGAGGAACCTCTGGTTATCTTGGTTAATGGGGTTCCGACAAAGAATAAGAAAATATGGCAAGATTTAGTGGATGTTAGGAAAGTCAAAAAGGCAACAGTGTATTTGAAGAAAAATAATAAGTACTATAAGAATGTATATGTTGCAGAAGAGGAAGTAAGTGATGAAGAGGATAGCGATTTGTGTGCTGGCCAAATTGAGAAAGTAGAGGCCTCTAAAAGTGAAGAAATATATGAACATTATAGTGTTCATCCTTTGCATTCCAAGGAAGTGATGGGGAATGCTATTGAGTTGTTTCAAATGAAACAAGCCAAAGGGAGTCCCATTAGTGTTTGGGAGGAAAGTTTGGAAGCTCGGTGTTTCCCACAGCTATTTCCCACAGGTCAAGGAGGAAGATATGATGAGCGACCTCGTGAAATTCCTGCGTCTGAATACCGGACTTTACGATTGTATGCAGAAGATCCTAGGTTTCGGCAATGCATTCCCTATTTGTTTCATCTCCTGTTTGAAAGCGATCTGTCTGGACTGTCATATGCAGTGAACCACATCTTAAAAAGTGGTATACAGATGCGAAACATCTCGGCAAGTGACTTTATGCATAAAGTCAATGTCCAAGACAGTATTTTGGATTCTCACTTAATTAATCTCATGGCGTGTCAGCGTGGTACTAATGAGTACTGGTACCGTCGTCATGGTGACTTAAAATGTATGCTGAGGAACTTAGGAACTCCGACATGGTTCCTCACTCTGAGCTGTGCCGAGTATGGCTGGGATGACTTACTTGAATTTCTACGAGAGGCAAATGGAAATATTGAAAACATTGAATTCAAGACACCTGGAGAACTGTGTTCTTTGGATCCTGTGAATGTATGCAGGTACTTCAATCATAGATTTGAAGCTATGATGTCTTTCATCACAAATAAAAAGAATCCACCTCTTGGAGAGGTGTTGGATTTCTTCTGGAGAAAGGAGTACCAAGCAAGAGGTGCCCCTCATATACATATGTTGCTGTGGATCAAGGATGCACCTAAATTTGGAACAGATCCGGATGACTTAGTGATGAATTTCATCGAACAGTATTCTACGTGTGCTGTTCCAAACGCAACGGAGAAGAAAAGTCTAAGAGAACAAGTTCTACGTTTCCAAAGCCATCGTTGTGGAAAGTACTGTCGTCGTAAATTCAGAAACAAGGACAAGTTCTACACCAAATGTCGTTTCAACTTTCCACGACCGGTGATTTCTAAAGGAAGAGTGAACAGTTTGATGTCTTCGCTGCGACATAATGTGACGAGGAAATCACCCAAGAATACATACAATTTGAAAAGGAACGAAGAGTCCAAGTACATCAATGACTACAACCCAGTGATTTTGTCCATGTGGAATGCCAACATGGATATACAGTTTGTGGCTGACAACTGTATGGCTGTGGCTCGGTATGTGACATCTTACATCACCAAAAAAGAAAAGACCGAACTGAAGGATATGTGGGAGGACATTTCCCATGAAAAGAGCCTCAGCAAGAAGTTGTACAGTTTCAGTCTGAAGATGTTGTCGCATCGAGAAATCGGAGCTTACGAATGTTCTGATCGATTGTCTTCAGCAAGTCTCTATGCCAAATCCAGGAGTCTCGTTTGGGCGAGTCTTGGTCTTGCTGCAACGCGAAATCGAGTTCTTAAACCTGTTCGGGAAATTGAGTATTTGGCAGAAAAGGAACCAAACAGTACCGACATTTTGAAGACCAACATGTTGGATACATATTATCCAAATCGAAGCAGTCACCTTGAGAATATTTGTCTATATGAGGTTCTCCAAAATTATATATTCAAGAGGAACATCAAAGAAGATATTGAGAAAGGAGTGTATGCTGTAATTGGAAGTGAGGGATGCCTGGTCAAGCAAAGAAAATGCCAATTAGTAAACCATCGAAAATTAAGTGGCGAATCTCCAGAAAAAAAGGAGTTTTTCTATTTAGCACTTTTGCAACTTTTCAAGCCTTGGCGTGCAGAAGAGGAACTGCTTGGAGATTTCCTCTGTTACGAAGACTCTTTCAATGCAGCCAAGGAGTCCATAGAATGTCCTGCTTTTTCTAAATATCAAGAAATGCTAACTTTGGAAATTGAGCAGGAAGCAACGATTGCAGCCGAGATTGCCAGAGACAGTTCTCAGGACAGTCAGAGTTCTGTTTCATTGAGTCAAGATCCACTTGGAGGACCTATTATCGAAAATGAAGCTGCCACTGCTATGAATGAAGTAGAAAGAGCCATGGCACATGCTCAGGAGGATTCAGTTAACTTACAAGACTTGGAAAAACAACTCAACGTTGAGCAGAGGAAAATATATGATGAAGTTACCAAGGAAATTGAGCACGGATTAAGTCATGAGAAGAAAGAGTGCTCGTGTACGTCGTTGAAGCCTGTCCGACTGTACGTGAGTGGAGAAGCGGGAACTGGAAAAAGTTTCCTCATTAAAGCAATCTCTTGTTATTTGCAGGAAAGGACTGAGTCATCGCTGTCTTGTGTTGTCACCGCTCCTACTGGACTGGCAGCACATAATATTAAAGGTATTACTTTGCATCGTCTATTGATGCTGCCGGTGGAGCATGACAACAAATTACAATACAACAAGTTATCTGGAGATGCTTGCTGTGAAGTTTCAAGAGTTTTGAGGAAAATGAAACTACTTATCATTGACGAAGTAAGCATGGTTTCCAATGTCATGCTTGCCTTTGTGCATTTGAGAATGCAAGAAGTACTTAAAACTGAATATGATGTCTTATTTGGTGGGAAACACATTATTGTTTTCGGAGATCTTCTACAGCTGACACCAGTAAAAGGTCAACCTGTGTTCAAAATACTCACGCATGAAGATACCAGGAAGTGCCTAGGGAGCATTGGCAACGTCAATATATGGTTAAACTTCAATTATGCAGAACTGCATCAAAATATGCGTCAGGCAAAGGATGAAGATTACAAGAATATTCTACAAGATATTAGAATTGGAAAAGTGACCGAGCATGGGAAAGAAGCTTTAAATGCACGGTTACTGTCAAATTTGTATCCCAAACAAGATATTGTGCCTGAGAATATTTTTCAGAAAATTACTGAGAAGAAATCCGGGATATGTCTCATGCCAACTCTTGCAGAATGTGCCATCTTCAACAACAAAATGTTGAATTTAGAAAAGCAAGAGATTGTGAAACTTGAAGCTATCGACAAATTAGAGCATATGGGATCAACAATTATTTTGTCAGACAATTTGAAATCAAAATTGGATTCATTAGAGAAGACTATATCTAAAACAGCGGGTTTTGAAAAGACTTTGAATGTGTGTTTAAATTGCCGAATTATTTTGAGAAGGAATTTACATGTAGAAAGAGGTCTGGTAAATGGATCAATGGGTAATGTTGTTGATTTTGAGAAATACAGAAATAGAGATGGAATAGAATTTTTAAAAATTAAATTTGATGGCATTGAGGAAGTACAGCAAATTGGTCGTTGTTCTGCTAGGTTTTTGCTTGTTAAAGATTTATATGTTCGCCGTAAACAGTTTCCTGTTTGCTTGGCATATGCGGTGACAATCCATAAATCGCAAGGTTTAAGTGTAGACTGTGCATTGGTGAATATTGGCAGTTCTGTGTTCAAGGAGGGTATGGCATATGTGGCATTGTCACGAGTTAGAACTTTATCGGGATTGTACTTGATTGACTGTGATGTCACAAACATTTGTGCGGATCTAGATTGTGTTAAGGAATACAATAGGTTAAGAAGAGAGTATGCGCCACATTTGCCTCAATATCCTTTGTTTGAGAAACGTGTGGTAGGCCGCAAACGTAGAAATAGCAGTAATAGTAGGGAGGTTGTTGCAAAAAGACTAAAAGTCAATGAACCGAAAATTGTTAGCAGAAAGAAAGTGGATTCTGTTGAAGATGTTGTCGGTTTTCAATTTGAAAACAGTTCTGGTGTCAACTGCTATGCAAATGTAGTGGTTAATGTTCTCTTTTCACTAGAGAGTTTAAAAGAACAGATTCTGTTGAATTCTGAACAAATTTTATGCTGTTTGTTGAATTCTGTTTTCGAGAAATGTAGCAGTGATCGAACAAAAGTAGAAAGTGTGTCTGAAGTTCGTTATCTGTTAGATGAATGTTCAGGTCAAACAGACTTCTCTGAAAATAATCAGCAAGATTGTCAGGAGTTTTTAATGTATATGCTTGATATATTGCAAGTTGAGGGTGTAGATGTAGATCACCTGTTTGGGCTTTCTTATCAATGGCAGCATGACTGCGAGAACTGTATGGTATCAAGTACTACTAGTGTAGACTCAGAAAGATTTATATATTTAACTTTGCCAGACAGTAAATCAGTCTCCTTTAATAAGCTAGTAAATGCAGCGGATCACAACATGGAGTGTAGCCAATGTAAATGTGATATGATGTCAACATTATTTATACGTAGATATGGCCAGTATGTCATTTTAATGATGCAACGATGTAGGCCTGATGGAACAAAATTGTCAACTTTAATAAAAAATTTTGTGGCTTCTCAGCTGTCAATATCAGGGAGGACTTTTGTTACTGTAGCAATTATCTATCACGATGGTCCATCAACAACATCAGGACATTATACAGCTTACTTAAAGTCTGGAAACGGCTGGTCATTCTGTAATGATTCTGTTGTAACGTTCAAAAAAAAATTGCCGTTTGACCTTAAAAATTCTTACCTGGTGTTTTTAAAACCAAAATTTTAAGTAGAGGGAATGTAAGTCTGCAATGCTGTCTCGATTAAAAATTCAACTATATAAACCTAATGCAAGTAAGTCTGCTTCATAGTAAGCAGTATCAGTGTCATAGGAAAAGGAGAACATGACTGACAAAGAAGAGTAAGATATTAGTAGTCCAGGATTGTGAAAATAATCTCAAATATTTTATTTTTGAAAGTTGCGAAAATAGAAAATGTCGGGATTTGATTGGAAGAATTACAAGATTTGCGAATCGCGGCAACATGATTTGGCCTAGTGGAAACATGTGATATAATGAGAGAAGTTTTTTTTCTATGTAACATATTTCACGTATCGATGGAGGTTTTCTTTCAGAAAGTGGCGGGCTGAAAATATTTAAAGCACAACAGAGTGGATGCTGTTTATAGGAGATCCTTCGACGTCATTGAAAGTAAGTTAATTTTAAGAAGTTTTGAAATCAGATTTCTTAGGTTGTATGGGTTTTTTAAACACAGTCATTTTGATTGTGTTTTTTTTTCCCCGCTGTTACATGATGAATACCTTCAAGTCACTGATTTAAGTGAAATTTGATACATTCTGAGAACAGCAAAAATAAACCATTTAACATGTATAATTAATGTTATGCTTTTTGTCCTTATGATATACATTTAGAAATGTGTGGTACATATGGGTAAGGTGAGTTCTGTAAATATCAATTTTAATGCTTAGAGTGCTGTACTTCTGGGTAGTGTTTTTTTTTTATAAAAAAAAGAGGCCTCACCTCAAAGAAAGCTCTTGAAAGCACACATCTTATTTGCATCCTAAAACAATCATTTACAATGTTAGACACAATTTTATTATGACTTTACATCTTTTTTGCGCTGCTATTGCATCACTATTGTGAGACATTAGCAGTGCAAGAAAAACATCATGTTTCAAAATAGGCCTCAGTTCAGCAATATCAAGATACAGTTTCTTTCGAATATATATCTTTAGGATTGTGTAGGGAACGTAGAGAAGCAGAGACTTCTGTAAATGTCAAAGTTGTTGAAAAACTGTTTGTTTTTGAACCTTTTCCCTTGTCTTTTCTAATTTTTAAATACATGTTTTAATATTTTTTGAAATGTTTGTTCTTTGTTTTACAGATTGAAAGTATGAAAAAATATTTAAAAAAGGTAACAAGAATTATAAGGTAAATGTTTTCCACTCTTTTTACCCGCAATGCACTGCTGATGATGTCATTGACAGTATCTCTCATTTACTCTCTCTAGCTGTCTTTCTTTTTACATTATTCTCTGTTTACTTCCCTTATACTAACTCTTCTTTTTTTTTTAAAAAATATTTTTTTTAGTTCGCTTAAAGTTCGCGAACCGGTCAGCGAACTTGAAGCGAACCAAAAGAAATAGAGCTTGCCAGAGTGATAAACATTCTAGCAATTTTGTTTGAAAGGGGAGGTAGTTCTGAAAAGAACTGTTTTTTTTTGTTTTTGTTGTTTTATGTTTTTTTTGTAATTTTTTGAACATTTTTTGATTTTTTTGTATTTTTAGAACTGTTTTATGTTTTTTTTGTGTTTTTTAAGGAGGGGAGACAACAAAAAACAGGCTTTCAAAACGGCTCAACTGGAGCAAAAAAAAAGAAAATTACTTTTTGGGTGCATTAGGGCACTTATGATTTTCATATGCAATGTTCATGAGGTTGACACTCATGTTGCCATATGACAGCATAGCACCACAGTAAATACAAGACACCTTCATGTGCTGGAAGTTACGTTGGATGTTTGGCACAGTCTCTTGTGCCTCTCTTCCCGTCAAAGACAATGTGGATGTAGATCTTGCCACAGGAGTTGCCGTCGGATTGTCTACAAGATCCCTTAACTCAGCCCGGCTGTAGTTCAAGGGATGCCACCTGCTCATGTGACGGTGCATTGTATAGTTCCCCATACTGTACTTCTTTTCTGTGCCTCTCGACAATCTGTGGTCACAGATGAGGCAGGTGGCATATTTTGCATTCACTTTCTTGGTTCCAGGAGGGATGGTGAAAAACTGCCAGATGAAACTGGTTTTTCGTTTAGAAACCCGGGGCAACTCATCAACAAATTGTTGTCCCTCTCTCTCCTCTTCTTCTTCTTCCTCATCTTCCTCCTCTCTGTTAGTCATAATTTGACTGGGTGGTCCTCTCTTCTTATGGGGAGGTGGAGGTGGTGGTGGGGGTGCACCAGCTGCAGCAACAATGGAAGCCATTGTGGATCTTCAGATAAATGGTCTTTCTCTCACCAAGATGAAAGTCAGAGTGAGGAAATAAGGAGGGGTTTACTTGATTTGGGGAAAACAAAAGTTCTGAGCCAATGAAAAGTGTTATTTTTAGGTCACATGACCTAGTCATACATCATTTGGAAACCAAAAGTGAAATGAACCAATGAGAAGTTTGATAAACAAGTCACATGACCTGTTCCGCTTACGTTACGCGGCGCGCGCCGCGTCCCAGATCGCTTCCGGTTCGCGGTCCGGAGCACTTCCGGGAGCGCTAACGCGGCGCGTCATTAGACGCATTACGCGATAACGTGATACGTCGCGCTTCCGCGGCGCGTCACTGTTCCGCTAACGTAACGTTGACCGGTTCGCGGACTAGATCGCGGCATCAAGATGAGCTAACGGAAAGCTTCCCGGTTCGCGAACTAGAAGCGAAGAAAAAAAATATTAAAAAAAAAATTATCAATAAACATCTAAATATATTTTGGGATTTAAAGAATAATACATTTTACAGCTACAGATGTTAGCTTTTAAAAAACCAATGAAATTCACTGAAAAAACCATAGGTTATAGACCATATATAGTTAGAAATTTGCATTTAAAAAACCATTGAAATTCAATGAAAAAACCATAGGTTATAGACCATATATAGTTAGGAATTCGCATTTACAAAACCTTATTTTACTCGCATAAAACCATTGAAATTCCATATATAGTTAGTTGCGCTAACTATATATCGCGCACCCGCAATCCACTGCTGATGATGTCACATATTACATCATTCATGACATGGTCAGTGACATCACTGATGACATCACTGATGACATCTCAAATGACATCACTGATGACAACATCCAGTGACTGTATGTTTCTGTGAAGTTAAAATATGTCTTACATATTGAAGAATGAGTGGATGTATAAGTGTCTGGATGAAGGATTTAGTAGGTGCATGACTGACTGTATGAGTGAGTGATTAAATGTGTCTCACTGAGTGCATGGGTTAGTGACTAAACTGTCTTAATTTGTGCATCATTATGTCTGTTGTTCTGTAAACTGTTGCATGTGTTGATAAGTAGCTATATGAGTAACTATATGGGTTATTGATTGGTTACCTTAGTATTTGTATGGGAGACTGAGTGTGTGTGTGGGTGGCTGGGAGGTGTATGACTCTGTGCATAGATGTGTGAGCAGTTGATTCACTAGATGTATGGTTTCAAAAGTGCATGTGGAAACAGCTGTATGGGCAGTTGACTGTGTGCATGAGTGTATTGGTGAGTGAATGGATATCTCAGTGCTACATGTCAAAGTAAGTACATATGTAAAACACAGTACATGTGAGAGTTGACATATATAAATAACTGTGCATAAGAGCCAGTGAATGTGTGAGTGGCTGTATGGATCATTGTGAACTTGTATCAGGGATTGTATAAGAGAGTAAATATGTGTTAGTATATGTTTGAATAAGTAAAGTTTGCATAACTGTATAGTTGAGGAAATGGAGGTGTGATTGATTCTTTGCATGACTGACTAGGTGTGTGAGTAACTCCATGGATGAGTGACAGTCTGTGAGTGTCTGTTTACACTGATTGTATCTAAGGTTATATTAGAGTCTGAAGAGGTTCATCGTATTATCACATGAATGATAAAATCAGTGATGTGATCAGTAATGTCAAATGAGATGTCATCAGTGATGTCATCAGTGATGTCATTTGAGATGTCATCAGTGATGTCATTTGAGATGTCATCAGTGATGTCATCAGTGATGTCACTGACCATGTCATGAATGATGTAATATGTGACATCATCAGCAGTGGATTGCGGGTGCGCGATATATAGTTAGCGCAACTAACTATATATGGAATTTCAATGGTTTTATGCGAGTAAAATAAGGTTTTGTAAATGCGAATTCCTAACTATATATGGTCTATAACCTATGGTTTTTTCATTGATATATATATATATATATATATAAGAATTTTCAAAAATCCCATAGAGAAAAAATCCTAACTATATATACCTACTGGCGACCGCCAGTAGGTAATATATATATATATATATATATATATATATATATATATATATATATATATATATATATATATATATATATATATATATATATATATATATATATATATATATATTCTTAACACATTTTAGAATTTACATAGCCCAAGATGGCGCCTGCAGGATTGTCCAAGATGACGTCTAAATGTTGGTTTTATGCACCTTTGTCACTTTTCACTATTGGAATGAAATGTGTATATGTGTATTTCATTGTCATACCACTATCCGTGATAAAGGCCTGTGAGGCCGAAACACGTAGGATTTTTTTATAGACACTAAACCACATTTGTAGCACTACACAGCTCCTGGTGGAGTTCTGGACTTTTTGGTTCCGTCCAGAGGTGTCAGGGAACAACACCCAAAGACCCCGGAGTTCCACCTGCCTTGGTGCGCAAATGAACAGAAACACGGGCTTCTCGATGGTGGCGTCAAAGACCAAAAGTTTATTACTGCAGGGACACAGAAGTCACAGAAACTACGCATGGGCAGTAACCAGGAGCCTGTTCGATTTGTACATAGAGGGTTGCTCCTTATATACTGAAAATTGTGCTCTAGGCAAATATTTCACATGTCAGTACATTCCCAAACCTTTGTGTCTTAAACAATAAATATTTGGCGTTACACAGGAACTGTCGATAATATCTGATGCCAAACATCACGAAGAGGGGTTCTCACTAGTCCATCACAATCCCTTGTCAATATTGCATTCAAGAGCCGGACCGCCTCATCGTAAATTTCGTTACCTCCCCCTAATAAAGGCCCAGAAGGAAAGGAGCAGAGCCAGGTGCAGAAGATAGGAAAGCGGGATAAGAGATGTTTGTGGGTTGTAAATGGGCAAGGCTACCGGCTTCGGCCGCCTAATCATGATCGGGACAATGGACACGAGAACCAGTTCAGGTGGGCTGGCCCCGGGCAGAGGAGGCAGCCTTTGTTGAGTCATGCAGCTGCAGCGTGATCTGGTTTAAGGTGTACGTGTCATGAAAGAGGTGAATCTCCGGCTAAGGCTACGTGTCCTTAATCGAAATGAAGTGATCAGAGGTTATTGCGTATGTGAGGGCAAGAAACACAAAATGGCGACCATGATCTAAGATGGATGCCGTGGGTAGATCAGCAATGTGTTCATAACAGGAGTGCTCTTGCTCGTATCGTAGCGAAAACACCAGGATATGCTAAATGGATCATTTGCGGTTCGCTGATACTAATATTATGTATTTCCGACAATATTGAAAACACGGGTTCAAATCGTCACGGAACCTCAGACCCTCCTTTTGCCCTTACATAGGCAATTACTCAGTCTATATCAGAGTCTAGTTCTATACTCATCAGGTCAGTGACGTGTTGTTGTATCATCATCCTTTCTCGTGCCTTTTCTCCAATTGCAGGTGGTTTCCTAAAACAGGTTGCAGCACAAAGACTACACAAAGCGGGACCACACTGGATAATTAAGCAACATGAGAATAGGAATACTAAGATGACACCGATGATCATTAGAACTTTCCACCCCCACGCTGAGATCAGAGTCCAAAACCACTCCATAAAGGACCAGTTTCCCTCGTCTACATGTATAGAGTCGGAAATCTTGTGTAGCTTAGAGATTGCCTCATAGACTGTTGGAGCATTATTAGGAATAAAGACACAGCAGCTCGATTGGATCATTCTGCATACCCCACCTCGATCTGCAAGTATAACATCTAGAACCATACGGTTCTGCAACGTCATGAGTCTATCCGCCTGAAGCTCAGCTGTCAAATTACTAAGGGCACCAGCAGTTTCAGTAATAGTAGATTCAACTACCCGTGTTAGCTGACGTATGTTTCTACTATTGGCCATAGGCCCCCAGAACGGAAGGAAGCCTTTGAAGAAGTCTCCAGCCTCCTGACCAGCAGTATCTTCCTTGCTGAAGACACCTCTCGCTATTCTGGTTCTGTGGTAATCAGATGAAGCAGTGTATGTTGGAGGCAATAATCGAGCAATATAACATGATCCTGAAAAGTCAGCAGGTAACCATGTATATGCCCGGTCTCGACAAATGAAGTAGGTACCCCTAGCAGTAAGGAAGGCAGGGGAAGAGTTAGCCGGAAACACATAAGTCTCTACGCACTCACTCCTTCCCAGCTGGGCTCTCGGATTTCTCCCGTTACCTTGCAAACAGACCTGACCTCGGTGGGGTACGACCCAGATTGGAGTTGAGCTTTTACGCTTGCTTTCTCCTAAACTAAGGCGATACTCTGAAGTATTCCAACTTAAATACACTCGCAGTTCGTCTCTAGGGTATGATGGAGTATTATTGACATCCTTGATCATATCAATAATTCCCTGGACTAAAGCTTTGTTGGCAGAGTTATATCTAGTGGAACGTGGTGGACGTGGAGGATAGGTCTCAAGGGCATAAGCAAAGATGGTTTGAAAGGCCTGAAATGATCCATTGTAGCTGAAAGGCAAAACCAGATAGGGAATACCTTTATCCATAGTGTGGGGTATCAAGCCACACACCCAGCAGTCTGTAGTGTTAACTACCAGTTGGTGTTGGTGCAAGAGCTGTACAAAAGTGTTGTTAATGAATTCTGAACGTCGGGCTTGCTCATGTTCAGGAAACGAATGAAAAGAGTGTATAGAAGAAACAGTAGAAGTGGCAGGATCAAGGGGAGGTACTGTAGTAACTGGCACAAAAATCAAATTTATACTAAAAACAGTTCCACCCACCAATGTTGCTAAAACAATCAAGAATGTAATGGCACATTGCATCAGAAAGCATTTGCTATGAAGAATTCTATAAAGTCTGTTTCTGCGAACATAAATCACATTTTCTCGTTGCAGCGCAGGAAGCTCCATCTTCTACAATCCGCTCGCGACCACTGATGATGTGTACGTAGATGAAAATGCCTCTATCAGCCCTGGGAGTTCCCAGAACCAACAGAAAGATCGACCTTGTGTCAGACCCCTGCAGATTCAAACTAGGCACACAGCCACGACCCTACGGCTACCCAGACGGCAAGGCAATTTTAAAAAAAACAATAAACAATAGCAAACTTCCTGGCTGAAGGCAAAAGTTCAATATATCAAATTCACAATATGCAGTTGCCTGCTTTATTTGTCCATGTTACGTTTTCTCAAGTTGTATCTCTGCTTCGCAGGTACTGTCTGATCGGAAAATAGTGTATCACTAGCAGCTGTTGCAGTGTTTAAGTTCGCAGATAGCAAAGTTTCTTCTGATGCTGGAGACAAGTGTTCAGTGTTCAAAGGAGTCTTTTCAGGAGGAGAGTCGGATTTTGGAGTATCAGTAATCAATTCGGCATTGCTGAAAGGGATAAACTTCGGTGTGCTTTCAGATTCGGAGGCACCAATTCCCTTCTTCACCCAGTCGTCGCAAGGAAGCGGCAGGGGTACACGCTTTACATGTGATGCGTGTACCCAGTGCTTGCGGCCAGCTACACGAACTGCTGTCCTCGTTGCCAGTAAGATCTGGAAGGGCCCCACAAATCTCGGTTGAAGGTTCTTCGTCCTCGCGAAGTTCTTGATGACAACCAGATCTCCCGGTTTCAGCTGATGCCCTGGACTCTCCGGAGGCTTTGGCAAAGCATCGAAAACCTGTTGATGAATAAGACTCAATTTAGCAGTCAAGTCGTAAAGGTAGTCTATTAACATAGGATATTCTAGAGAATTAAATTCCTTAGGCCTTGGCACACCCCAGATATTTGCTGGGCGGCCAAAGACTATCTCGTAAGGGCTAAGCCCCACTCTAGAATGTACAGTTGCTCTCGTTGATAACAAAGCCAAAGGAAGTGCGTCTGGCCAGGCTAAACCTGTGGATGCTTGTATTTTAGCTATTTTCAGCTTGAGGGTGCCATTGTAACCCTCCACTAAACCAGCAGACTGGGGATGGTTTGCACTGTGAAATTTCTGTTTCAGCCCTAGGCCTGCACACACACTCTGCATAACTTTCCCTATAAACTCACTTCCGTTATCCGACCATACAATCCGTGGCATTCCAAATCTAGGGAAATATTCTTTCAGAAGAATTTTGGCAGTGGATAAGGCAGTATTGTCCTTCAGTGGATACGCTTCTATCCACCTGGAAAAAGCACAAACCACCACTAGGACATATTTTAAATTATTACAGCGGTCCATGTGAATGAAGTCTAACTGAATCACTTCGAAAGGGCAGGAAGGAGGAGCGAAATGACCAGCAGGAGTTGGAGTTCCCTTGCCAGGATTATGCATCAGGCATACCATACAGTTTTTCACCACTCTTTCTGCACACTTACTGATTCCCTCATTTTTCCAGACTGGAGCCAACATCTTACAGATACCTTTAGAACTTATGTGTGCTACTCCATGCGCCATCGTCACTACTGCAAGCACATACGCATCGGGCAACATCCAACGCTGCTGTTCTGTCAAATCAATCCAACATCCATTCGAGTCCAACTTGCTCGTACTCTCTCTCCATACACGTTTCTCTTCCTCAGTTGCTTCTTTCTGAATCTCTTTCACACTTTCCATTGTGTCCTCACACATTCCAGACTCAGCAATCCATCTTGCAGACGTAGCAACATACATTCTACTCATCATGTCTCTAGCTGTCTGTTTAGCAATTTCATCAGCAAAAGCATTCCCACGACCAACATCATCCGTGATTGCTTTATGAGCACTGCACTTTACAATTGCAACTTCAGTCGGCAAGGTTAGAGATTCCAACAAGTCGTTAACTAGCTGACCATGTTGAATCTTAGTCCCATGGGACGTAATGAAACCTCTTTCTCTCCACAAACGGCCAAAACTATGGGCCACGCCAAATGCGTACTGACTATCTGTAAACACATTTACTCTCTTTCCCTCAGCTAAAACACATGCTCTCGTTAGGGCTATTAATTCTGCAGCTTGGGCAGAATTCTGACTCACTCTTGCAGTCTCCACAATCGTCTTCAAAGTTGTTACTGCGTAAGCAGCAGTCACATCACCATTCTCCAATTTAAAACATGACCCGTCCACATACAGCGTACCATCCGGATCTGATAATGGAGTATCCCTCAAGTCAATGCGTCCTTTTGTTTCTTCCTCCGTTTTAAAACAGCAATCATGTGACTCGGAATCACTCGACTCTTGATTAGCCGGCAACAGCGTTGCAGGATTCAATATATTACATCTTTTGATCTGAATATGACTTGCTAGTAACGTCAGCTCGTAACCAGATAATCTTGCACTAGTAAGGTGTTGTGTCTTTGTTCGATTCATGAGTGTGTCCACTGCATGAGGAACCATGACCACTAGCATGTTGTTCATCACCAAACCAGCAGATTGTCGAATGGAAGCCGCAGCTGCCGCTGTAGCCCTCAAACAACTAGGTAACGCTCTGGCTACCGGATCCAATGTTGATGAAAAATACGCACAAGGGCGTTGTTTATCACCAAATTTCTGTGTCAGGACACTCAACGCGCAACCTTCTCTCTCGTGAACGTAGAGCGTGAATGGCTTACTGTAATCAGGTGTACCCAATACAGGAGCTGAACACAATGCTTTTCGTAATTCAGTAAAACTCTCTTGACATTCATCAGACCATGGCACCGGACTCGGAACATTTTTCCCAGTCAAAGCTACCAATGGTTTCGCTAAAAGAGAAAAATTTGGAATCCACTGCCTACAGTAAGAGGTAATACCTAAAAAGGCACGTACTTCTCTCTGTGTGCGTGGAACACTCATTTGCGTAATTGCTTTTATTCTTTCTGGGGTCAACTTCCTTCCCTCCTTTGACAAGAGATGACCTAGGTAGGTCACTTCTTGGCAGCAGTATTGCATTTTGGAAGGTGACACCTTGTGATTCAAACTAGACAAATGATGCAATAATGAAATTGTAGCTGCTTTGCAAGTTTCCTTGTCATCGGTAGCCACTAGAAGATCGTCTACGTACTGTACTAGGGCAGAACCTGGAGGAAGGACAAAAGAATCCAACTGACTTTTTAATGCTTGGCTATAAATAGACGGACTTTCACAGTAGCCCTGTGGAGCGCGTTTAAATCTGAAACTTCGACCTCCTAGACAGAAGCCGAAAATATCCCTGCTTTCCTCGGCTATCGGAATGCTGAAAAAGGCATTCTTCAAGTCGATGACTGAGAACCAAGTGGCACTAGCAGGAATCAATGTTAACAAGGCAGTAATGTCTGGAACCACAGGAAACTGTGGAACCACAATCTTATTAACTTCTCTAAGGTCTATGACAAACCTATAAACTGGAGGTTTTATAGGATCAGTTCGTTTCAGAATCGGCAATACAGGACTGTTACAGACATTTCCTCGAGTTTCTTCAACCACACCTTTCTTAATTAAATCTTGCACAATCAATAAAAGTGCACGTTCTCCCTCACTAGATATTTTATATTGAGGAATTCTTGGAAATTTTACATTTGCTTTCAAAGTGACTACATATGGTGGTATTTCTAAAAGGCCTACATCATTAGGACCAGTCGCCCAAAGAGAATCAGGGAGTGAGCGCAGCTCTGGCGGGAGTGCGTCCATTGACAAGTACATCGGAGAAGTGATTCTTTTACCCAACGTAAGCTGTACCCCTTCCGGAGAACAGTACAATGTCGCATATAGTCGTTTTAACAAATCTAAACCAAGCAGATTTTCATTACAACCTGTCGTCAAAATCAGAGGTGCTTTCAATTGACACGGTCCAACAGAAATAGACAAAGGACCAGATATCGGGTTGTAAACAGGGGCGCCTGAAAAACCTACGGAAACATTTGTTGAGCCGGACAAAGGTGCGCCAGGGAGTTTCGCATGAATGATAGAACTTTTTGCGGCACCAGTATCCAACAGAAACGGTTCGACTACACCTGATGTTGCTACTGCGACATAAGGCCCACTCTGATCCACTGGAACTGATACTACTCCCTCTCTTTGTCCATGGCTGTCCTAGTACCCACTTTGCTGAAATCCCTCATCCACTTCACAATAGTCTTCAACAAGATATTGCTGAGATCTATTCTGTTGAGCTGACTGTCCATTTCGTTGATCAAAGTGATTGGAGGGACGATCATTCGTTTGCGGAGGCATAGCACCTCGTCCTCGACCTCTAGAATTCTGCACAAAACCACCACGACCTCTCTGAGCTGCTGCTGCATTATTTTGCGCTAAGATCGGACATTCATTTTTGTAGTGACCCTCTTTCTTACAGTATGCACACTGATTCCACTGGTATTGAGGCCTCGTTGAACTATAATCTGTCCTCTGATACGAATTCTGTTGCATATTAGTCTGATTCGTGCGAGGCGGATACGCCTGCTGCAAAAGAACCTTAGTCTTTAAATCTTTCGTTTTCTTTTCTGATTTTTCCTTTTCCTCCTTATCCCTATTTTCGTAGTACTGTGCAGTCGCAAGTATTTGCGCAGTTGTAGAAACAGCCCACGCACTCTCTGAATCCTTTAATTTACTGCATAACTCAGGTAACAAATTATGCACAAATTTATCGACAAACAATCTCTGTCCTCCTTCAGTGCTCATGTCCTGACCACTATGATCTACAAAAGTCTCTTCGAACCTCGTGAAGAAGTCGGAGACACTTTCATCTTTCTTCTGCTTGCATGCGGATAATTTGTCCCAATTAACACGCAACGCAGGCATCAGAGTCTTCATTAAGTCAATTATTCTACCTGGAAGATTAGCAATTAGGGGTTCGGGTTTTGCACCACCCGTTTGCTGACCATCCGCTGCAGTGATAGCTGCCCAATCACCACCTAAGGCTACTTGATGATCCTCCCTACGAATTTTAGCCCACACTGGTTGTGGAACTACATTTCCAAATAACATATCGATGTCCGCTAAGTTCATTATACAAGCCTCAACTGTCTGTGTTAATTCCTTGTAGTATCCAGCAGGATTCTTGCGCGGATCTGGCAAGGCCTGTTTCACCGCTAGCACTTCAGCTCGCTTCCACGGAATGTGTATCCACACTCGTTGGAACTGTGCTGGAGCAGCAGCAATACCCGCATTATCATCACGTTGTATTGCTTCGCGCCAGATTGGAGGAACCTCCCTCATAGGATATTGGCGACTTGGCTTCATTTTACCTTTTTCTAAATCTCTCGGCGAACGAAGAGATGGATCATTCCTAAAACTTGAAATAAGTTCCATCGCTTCTTTTATTTTATCGCCCACTATCATTCCAGCAGCAAATTCTTTTTGAATTTTAATTAAATCTTCCAAGTCTGATTCAACATCATCTTCCTCTATGTCCTCACGTAATAACGAGCACATCTCATCAAAGACGTACCGTTGCGTAGGTTCCTTCCACTGCATAAACGTGTCTAACACATCTCTCGTACTATATCTTCTACTCTTCGAAATCCATCTGAGAGCCGTGGAATCTAAAATTCCCTGTTCTTCAGTACTTGGTAGCTGACTACGTCTCTGAACTGAATCAGGAGTAGGAGTCTTAATTAAAGATTTATATAAAGGAGACAGTATATTAGACACAGAATCAGTGATTCTTCGACGAACAGAAAGTGGAGTTAACACACTTGCGGACGTAGAGAACACAGTAGAGGTAGGAACAGATAGCGAGGCAGTAGGAGTATCGAGAAAAATAGTTTGTGAAGTAGTAGGTGTAAGCGAGACAGATACAGGTATAGAAGTCGGCAACCCAGGAAGAGGAGGAGCCGTAGGAATATTCACATTAACCACAGGATGTACAGGAACTTGATTCTGAGGGGCAGGAACACCAGATTGTCCAGCAACCGGCAATTGAACATTCGGTACAAGTGGAGCCGTAGCACCTTGTGCATACGGTGGAGGTGACCGTAACAGATAAGACAACAGAGGATCGTTTTCGGGGTCCTCCAGTATCTTAGCTGTTTTCGATGGCAAGGCAGGATAGCACTTGTCAATCGCTAAGTTATGCTCTCTAATGGCCACCTCAATAGCCTTTTCGCACTCATTATCTTGCAGCTGTTTAGTCGCTCGCTCTAGAGTTAACTCTTCTTTCTCTTTCTGTTCTTTCTTCAACCTTTTCATTTCTCTCTGTTTGGATTCTTTTCGCCAGTAACGGAAAGAATCAAACATTGCCGGCCGGGCTTTCTTCCTAAACAATTTCGCTTCTAAATTATCAAGAATCTCTGGTTCAAAACTACCATGCAGTGGCCAACTAAGGACACCATCTTTCGCAGTGTAACGGACCCATACCTCATTATAAGATATAGGACCCACACCAAATTTACAATATAAGTCATAAAGGGGAGTCCCAATCGGAGGAACCAGACAGGAATCCTCCAATCGTGAGTCACGGTTGCAACCAAAACAAGACAACATTTTCCGACTTACCATTTTTAGTCCGGAACACAAAACAAACAAAACACGGAACAAATATGTGCACTTGAACCAAGAACTTAGGCCTACCAAAACGAACTGATGTATCGATACCCAAACTGAACCAAAATAGATTATCGTAACTAGAACAACCAGTGATAATCCTACAAAACCAAACCAAACCAAGAACCGATCAAGGATTTTTAACAATCCTCACAAAGTAACCAGCTAGCTATCACTAAATACTTAACTGAGGCACTGAAGACGTCACCAAGGAGAAAACCCGTCACGTTTCGCTGTACTAAGGGCTGCACCTCGGGTCCAAGACAGGGCGACGGTCATGGCAACGGCCCACTGCAGCCGTCCTGAACGGGAACCCTCGTGGAAGAGAACTTCGGGCCACTTTTGCGATATGCCGGGATCGATGAAGTGGGGCGCCTCCCTCAGAAATCTTCACACGAAGCTTCTCGAACTCTTCAGGCTTTTGGACCGGTACCGAATGACGTCGCCCCACGTTGGGCGCCAATTGGAGTTCTGGACTTTTTGGTTCCGTCCAGAGGTGTCAGGGAACAACACCCAAAGACCCCGGAGTTCCACCTGCCTTGGTGCGCAAATGAACAGAAACACGGGCTTCTCGATGGTGGCGTCAAAGACCAAAAGTTTATTACTGCAGGGACACAGAAGTCACAGAAACTACGCATGGGCAGTAACCAGGAGCCTGTTCGATTTGTACATAGAGGGTTGCTCCTTATATACTGAAAATTGTGCTCTAGGCAAATATTTCACATGTCAGTACATTCCCAAACCTTTGTGTCTTAAACAATAAATATTTGGCGTTACACAGGAACTGTCGATAATATCTGATGCCAAACATCACGAAGAGGGGTTCTCACTAGTCCATCACAATCCCTTGTCAATATTGCATTCAAGAGCCGGACCGCCTCATCGTAAATTTCGTTACCTCCCCCTAATAAAGGCCCAGAAGGAAAGGAGCAGAGCCAGGTGCAGAAGATAGGAAAGCGGGATAAGAGATGTTTGTGGGTTGTAAATGGGCAAGGCTACCGGCTTCGGCCGCCTAATCATGATCGGGACAATGGACACGAGAACCAGTTCAGGTGGGCTGGCCCCGGGCAGAGGAGGCAGCCTTTGTTGAGTCATGCAGCTGCAGCGTGATCTGGTTTAAGGTGTACGTGTCATGAAAGAGGTGAATCTCCGGCTAAGGCTACGTGTCCTTAATCGAAATGAAGTGATCAGAGGTTATTGCGTATGTGAGGGCAAGAAACACAAAATGGCGACCATGATCTAAGATGGATGCCGTGGGTAGATCAGCAATGTGTTCATAACAGGAGTGCTCTTGCTCGTATCGTAGCGAAAACACCAGGATATGCTAAATGGATCATTTGCAGTTCGCTGATACTAATATTATGTATTTCCGACAATATTGAAAACACGGGTTCAAATCGTCACGGAACCTCACTGGAGTGTGGATGTTCTCTGTTTTATTGTACGGATTCAGTATTGATTTCCACAGGGTTCCTCTGCCCTGAATCATGCGAAGTCATTGTTTGCTTTAACTGTTGGAATCTGATTTTCTATAGATGTGTGTGTGTGTGTGTGTATATATTTATGTATGCATTTATAGACACACTTACAAAGTCAGATTCAAAAATGTTAACCCTTTGAATGCGTACGGAATTTCCCCGCGATGGGGCAAAATTTTATGCGTGTGCTGAACGGTTGGCTCCCCAGGGGCCGTCCGATGCATCCAAAGGGTTAAACAAACATGTAGGCTTGTTTATTGCTCAACCAAACGTGGTTTTGCAGTGAAGAGTAGATGAACACAATATCTTGTGTCGCAAGGTGTAATGCCTGCCGGGACAAATAGAGCTGGGGCACTGACCCCCATTTGCCCCCTTCCCTACCCCACCGATGCGCAGCAGACCTTTGTGGAGCAGCAAAGAAGGAGCAGAGGCCGAGTAGTGCTAATTAGGTCAGAAAAGTAGGGAGCGAGTGGTTATGTTATGTGCCTTTTCACATGTTTGGATGCATGTTTGTTCATTTGTGTGAGCATGCATGCTGTGTGCCTTCATTAGTACGCTTGTCAGTGCGTTAGTGTGTGTATAGGAACATTTTTGTGATAGAGTTTGATTGTGTGTGCATGAATGAAGTCTGAGCTTGTTCATTTGTGAAGGCACACCTAGGCACATGATGCAACTGACTGGCAAACAGAGCATGCCTATCATGTGAGTACCTTATCTAGCATATGTGGCTAGCTAGATGTATGCCACTATCGGCCACACCATTAATTTGTAAAATGTGCCTGGAATTGACTGTCATATAAGGCATCACCCGGCTAGTGGTAGCTTTAAACGTGGCACACCGAGCCTAGATGGGCACATGGTCATATTTAATGATATTGGCTGTCATATAAAGCTACAATTGTGGTAAATGAAGATGCAGAGTAGTCAGTAGTTAGGTGATAACACAATCAGGTTTATTCACAAGATAGGAATCTCAGGTTACAGGTTAAGATGGTAGTAAGGAAGCCCCACCGGGAGCAGCATTCGTGCTGCTCAGTCCACACATTCCAACTGACCACTCACTCAAACCATGGACACATTACCACTCTATTGCCTCACAGACACACTGGCTGAGCTGCAGGGGACATGATACTAAGAGCCTGATTACGGGTTTTGTTGCTGTGGCGCCGGGTCTGCCTCGCCGCCGCACCTCCAAACCCGTGGTGAGGCCACCTGCCATATTAGGAGTTTCTTCCTGTCTGGTGCGCTCTTTTTTTGGTGTTCCCACGGCGGTTCCTTTCAAAACAGTCATCGCAATGGGAAAGTCAAAAACAGTTCCTGCACGGCATGGACTGAAAACTCCATGCCGTGAAGGAAATGGTGTTCATGCACACAGGGCGGCATGTGTGCAACCGCAGGGCGTGAGGCACAAGGGGATCCTGTAGGGCCCCCTTTGTTTTCTCTCCACCAGGGTTTACCTTCAGGAGGAACTGCCATGTAAACCCTGGCAGTGAGGAAACTCCTAATATGCTTGGCACCACAAGAATATGGATGCCTCCTGACCACTGCAAGGGAATAGCAGTTTCTTGGCGGCTGCGGCGGGGCTGTGGCGGTCCCACCGCCTATTTCATAATAGAGCTGTGTGGAGACCGCAGACGTCCAGACTCTTAAGCAGCCCCTTAGGGGAGAATGCATGGAATAGATATGAAGATACCACACATACCTAGGCCCAGGATGATTTCGACTGGCATCAACAGGATGTCTAAGTGCATGGTATTCTATTCTGAAAGGGGCATTCCTGGACAATTGGCATATACTGGTAAATCCCGGGGCAAACCTGAGTGAATAGTGGAAATGATTGGCAACCAGGGGAATATCTAGACATGTTGCATTGATTGGTATCGAATGGGTCCTACCAAGGCACTGGCTGGCATGGACGAAAGATAATTGTGAATATGTGTGACATGGGACTGACTGACATTTGTCAGGGTATCCCTGAACAGACAGTGGCATCTTCTCCCATCTATGAAATACCCAGGCATGTGACATTGCCTTGCATATAATTGGCACATATTAAAACATCACAGAAGTGATGGAGAGAAGTGTTTGAGCCAATCTGGTCGCATTTCATTGCATAGTTTTCGACTCATTGGTTACATTATCATCAACGTGCAACCATAGGGAAATCAGGTTTTGCTCTTCCACAGAAGCTTGACCTGCCCAGACAGGACAGTCCATCCTGCTAGTCCAGACCCGACGTGAATGGGCGCCCTAGTCATGGATGTCAGAAGCCAGTCAGGCGCCTGCTTGTGCGCCCATTCCCCGAGAGTGCAGTCTGACAGTTCAGGTTGGACATGCCACTTTTGGGGCAGGCTGAAAAAAAAACACCAGCAAGCCCTGATTGAAGGAGGCCTGGCAGTTCACTCTGATCTTTTTTGGGGAGGGACAATATATTTTGGCCATAGCTGAGTCCCATCTGTTAAGGCACGGTCGACAAACAACTCCGGATGGAATGGAATGCTACTCATAATAGTTGCCAGTGATTAAGATTAAGATTTATTATAGCCAGGGCTGGCCTTAGATTGGTGCGCCAGGTGCAGCAGAACCTGGTGCTGAGCTTGGGTGGGGGCTGTGTTTAGAAATAGCTAAAGGGTTTAAAAGCACCTGAGGCAGAGTTCCTTGTATTTGCTGCAGTTTTCAGGCAACAATAAAAATTTCAAGTTAACTCTGGGGATTAACGTCCCTGCTGGAGAGAGATCAGAGTTTTGTCTAGTGGTAGTTTAGAATTATTATAAAGTAGCATATTGGGTTAATGTGCCTGCTGCAAAGAAAATGTACATTGTAGATCACAGAATTGTATATTATGTGGATAGCTCAGTTGGTTGCTGCTGTTGTCACAGAGGAATTTTTGTTACCTGCTGTTCAGTGTGTGGGAGGTTGAGGATGAGTCTGGTTGCGGCGTTCTGGATGATTTGTAGACTTCTAGTAAGTAGCTTAGTGACCCCGGGTATAGAGAGTGATACCATAGTCCAACTTGCTGGTGACTAGGGCATGAGCGACAGTTTTTTCTAGTGTTGCTTGGGAGCATCTGAAGATCTTCCTCAGCATCTTGAAGGTGTGGATGCAGTGCCTTGGTGACAACTGTGGTCATGTCCCGTTTGTTGTTGGTGATTATTCTGAGGTTTCGGACATGGATTCTGGCTGGGGGTATGCCTCCAAGTTAGTCTGGCCATTGGCTGGAGTCCCATGGTGCAGTGTTCTTGCCTAAGACTTTTGTCTTGTTGGTGTTAAGCTTGTGACAGCTGGCTTTCATCCAGTAAGCGACTTCAGTCATGTAGGCGGTGAACATGTTTCTTGTGTTGGGTTTTTATCCGCGAGGAAGAGTATGATTTGTATGCTGCCTGCGTAGAAGAGTATGTTGATATTGTGTGTGTGTGTGGATGCCATCTGCCAGAGGGATCGTGTACATGTTTAAGAGGGTGGGGCTGAGTGATGAACCTTGAGGCACTCCCCAGATGAGTTTGCAGGCTTCCAAGGAGTAAAGTTCAAGGCTGACCGCTTGCTTTCTCTTCATTAAGAAGGAGCAGATCCAGCAAAGAGCGGGTCCTTGAATGCCAATCTCATGCAGGCGCCTGATGAGAATAGTGTGTGAGACCGGGTCAAATGCTTCTGAGAGGTCCAGGAGAACGAAGACTACCATGTGTCCCCTCTGCGGTGTCAGGAGTGACCGAGTGGATGCTCTTCACTGTAGCAGAAATTTCGATGGTGGTGATGGCAAACTAGGAGGTCGGGATTCGTTCATCGGCTGTGATGGGAAGTTGAGTTGCTACATGCAGGAGTCCAGTTTGTGATGAAAGTTGCTGTATAGGGAGGTGAGTTTGTTACAGAAGAACTTAGAGAGCGTGTTGCAAAGGTCTTGTGTGGGGTGCTGTTGCTGGAGGTGACAAGAGGCGCAGTGAAATCTTTGATGATGTCCTTGCTGCTGTCAGTGCTGGTGTTAATGTGATCTGCAAGAGCTGTGTGCTTGGTGATCCGGATCTGCTGGTGGTAGCACCTTAGGATTGGATTTAAAGATGTCTTTATCTGCGGTGTCTTGACTTTTTCTCCATTTGCACTCCAGTTGCTTGCAGTTGTGTTTTGTCAGCCTGAGTTTCTCTGTGTACCAGCTGGACTGTGGCCCGGTTCTTCACTTTGGGTTGCGCTTAAGCAGAGCCAAGATGTCAACACATGCAGTAAACCAGATGTGTGTGTGATGTAACTTTTTTGGACAGTCTACACTGGTATTAGTAGCACTATAAAACAAATGAGGTGCATGTGAGAGAAGGGCTTAGGATAGATGAGGGGCACTGTTGGGGGTCGGTTTTGAGGGAATCTGTGGAGAAGAAGGCCATTGGAGGGGGGCACCGAAACTATTGTTGCACCAGGCACCTCGAGTGCTAAAGTTGGTCTTGATTCCAACATTTCCATCCATCAATTTTCGTTCTTCTCAGTGAGCTCCCATGTGTCTGGGTTTGTATTATATAATGCGCCACATTTTCCTCTTTAGTGACAGGCGCACCTTTTAAAGGGTGCACTCGGTGCTAACAAGGAGAGTGTGTTCCCTGGTGCAGTACATCCAAATGAAATACACAGCAGCTTTGAAGTAGCTTCGTGTTTCACTGTGCAGGCCTGCACTTTTAAGAGGGGTGAGAGATCCCCTTGCAGGATGGTGCTATGAGTGACTGCGCCCGCCTGCAACGGGCTGCCATCAGGGGGCATACTGACAGTGCACCAACTTTTTAGGTGGCGCGCTGTTAGTGCACCTCTTGACAGCTTCTTTACCTTTGCGCCCACATCTATAATATGGCGCGGGCTCAGTAGGAAAGTGATTCTCTTTTTTGCATGGAGTCATACCCCCGTGCAAATGAGGAAACGCCCTCTGATGATAGCAGTGGCGCTATATGTGCACCAGCACTAGCTGTATTAACCCCCTCTGTGCTCCCGTCGGCCAATGGCTGACGGAGCCCCGCCCACCCTTTCGAACGACCGCACTGTGGCGGAAAAACCGCCCCGGTTGAGGCGTTAAAGAAGGGGCTGCACAAGCGTCTGCTTCCCCTTCCGTAATACTAAAATGCCCAGGGGGCGCGCAAAGCAGGTGCAAACGCCTGTTGCACACCCAGGGTAGTGTGTATAGTACGGACCCTGGTGTTCCTTGTGCTACTTTGATGGGGTACATGGACTACCACTGGTTATTGGCATATCCCATGTAGGATGGGGCCAAGACTGATTGTCATATGCCCTTGCCTGTAGTGTTGCAGGGAGGAAAAAAGTATAGAATGCAATGTTGCCCAGAATAAATAACTGTTGTGAATTTCTAGATATTTCCAACTCTCGTGTTTTCTTCATTTACCACAAGACTGGAGCACATTGGAGGGGTGCCTTAGATCTAAGGGCGGATGCATCCCATCTGTAGTGTCTGTGACAGGCCAGGTCACCTCCTTCAACAAGCATTGGCTAGCCACTCTCCACGAACATTTTGGCTTTTTAAATACTTGCTTTGTTTTGTCATAGTTTTTGCAAATGTTTATTGTTGGGGTAGGTGCTTGTCTATCATCAATTTCAAAAAAGACATTGGCTAAAAGCAAAAAAAAAATGTTGCTCCACTAAACTCGCATTACCACACTAGCCCCTGGCATGCAAGGGAACTACTTTGTGTCTAGATTTGCTAACTGTAATAGGGCAGCTTGCCATCACTCACAATGGAGTTAGCCAATGACTGAAGTGGACTGGCCCAGTAAGTATGTTACCTACGTATGATTTTAGAACATGTTCTGCCCTTTTCTAAGAGTTGGTAGTGTGAGAAGTTTGAAGCCTGAAGTGAGATGCATCTTTCCACTCTGCTGTTGCTTTTAGAGGAGCTGGAGAAGGGGGCGGGGCGGGAGAGGGGGTGAACCTCCGGTCACATGATAATAGCGCGTGCATGCGGGAGGGTCTTGTTGCTCATGTATGGCAAGCTTTAAACTGACCTGGGTTTTAGATGGTACCGCAAGGATTTTGAAAGGGATGCTTGCCATAACAGGAACCAGCCTGTTGACCTTTCTTATCATGTGGCCTATTGCGTCTATTTTTATTTATTTAGGTTTTATGTGACACTGGTAGCCATGATCTGAATGTTAGGCAGGCTAGGTAACCTATCCCTCTTAGTCCATTAACCAGACCAGCCAATCACGAAATGGCAAATAGAGGGTCGGACTGGAAACGAAAGTGGGCCCTGGCATGTGTGGGCCATGAGTGTCCACCCTCCTTTGAAGCAGCCCCCCTTCCACTGCAGCCAGTCACTGCAGCCTCGCTCTCACCACAAATCATTCTCATACCGCACGGACTGCTGGGGGACAGGCTGGAACGTTCACATAGAATGTGCAGCAAGTGTGTTGACCCGATGAGCTATTCGGCTGCTTTCATATATGGAGACCCCAAGATGGTGCACAAGAACCCGGGTGGTCTGCTATGAAAGGATATCCCTGCATACCCTGCAAGGATAGAGGCAACTTAAAAAGAATTAAGGAAACAGTTCCTTCGTGCAAATGGAAAAATATGAGTTGAACTTATGCCCCGGCCAAGCAGGCCTTTTCTTTGTTGAGAGATTCTAAACAAAGGAAAATGTTTTCACCTCCACAATCCCCTTAGGAATGCTGCATTCAAATTAATAAAGCATTAAGAAGTTTCAGACCCATTTAAATCCCAGCCATTCCTGCTGGAGGGAGCGAGGCATAATTTAATAACTCCAAATATTCTGGTAATTTCTCGTTCGGCAAGTTTAACAAAGAGAATACAAAACTTTAGGGCCTGATGCGGAGTTTGCTGGGGCTGAATTTCCACAGACGTTTGCTGGAGGTGCTAAATTCAGAGCACGCTGTACCGGTGGAATTTAATTTCCTCGACCATATGAAAAGTTTGTAGGGAAACATTATGAGAGCAGATTCACCATTGGATTGAGTATTTCCTTAATAAAATCTGAGAATTTCCATTTTCACCCAATACTAAATCAGCCCCATAATTGTCTTAAATACATGAATGAAAGCCTCCCTGGGTACCAGCCCTGGCCTATTCAAGGACAACCTCCCTGTATTAATCCTAAAAGTTTGTGGCTTAACGGCCAGAGCGGCCAACCTTGAAGCTGGGGAACCAGTTTCGAGGCTTGGCGGGAGGCTCAAGCATCCTGTGATTCTGAACAAATCATGTAATCTCCCTGTTGCCTGAAAAATGAATGTGTCCGTTTGTAATGTGACTGGTGCTCATGTAAAGCGCTATGATTTCTTCGTGTTGAGTTAGCGCTATATAAAATTGCAGAAAAAAAGGTCTCAGGGGGGACAGGAAGCAGCGAGAGATGCTATCCTGTTGGACCATTATATCCCACCTGATGCAGATGAGAAGGATGTTATGTAAGCAGTGGCGTCACTAGGGTTGGTGTCACCCGGTACGTGTAACTCATGGTGTCACCCCCTCATGACTTACCGCATGGGGTAAGTGGGCATGTGGACACTTGAAAGGCGCAGCATGAATGCTCTATTTTCTAACTGGTAACCCCATAACGCCGATTTTACCTCCAACAGACCAGAAACCCAAAAGAGAAATGGCACAGCCAGTGTGTACCCAGAGAAACAAGGCCCCAATCGAGGGAATGACCAAAATAACAAATCACAAGTCAGCAGAAACACAAATCCACAGCCAAAAGCACAGGGACATAAAAGCTGCCACTGCCAGGATGGACAATAAGGCAGCAGGATGAAGACTGGCCAGCAAAGCAGGCATATTTCAGCCAAAGCAGTTCACTTCATAGTATACGTATGAAGTGAACTAACTGTGAAGTGAACCACCTGCAAGTGAAGTGACGAGTTCAAGGAAAGGCCTGACCTGCTCCCTGCCTTGAGCAATGAATCATGCAGCCGGCCGGCCGTGTGCAACTGCAAGCACAATGCACCGCCCAGGTCAGGACTAGCCTAGGAGGCTGGAAGGGCAGGGCCGGACAGGGTCTTCCGGTCTTTTATTTATTTATGCGTTTTTATACAGCGCAGACTTTACCCAAAGGAGTCAGAGCGCAATAGGAACAGTAATGAAACGTGAGGAGAAAATTACAAGTGAACAAATTACAAAAGCAAACGTTAAGTTACAAGAGGCAAAAATGACAATTGTGAGCAAACAAAATACATGAGGTTGCAAACGGTGCATTACAGGAGGAAAAAGTGACATGTGTGCAGGTTACAAGTACTTAAAAGATAAACTATGACTGAAGGCAGGTTTTGAATTTTCCAATCCCTGAATGTAACAGCTTCACATCCACTGTCTGAATGCCAGATGCATTATCTAGACGAGTAATTAAACTAATAACAGTGTATATAAGCAATTACTAATGCGTCTTTATTACTAAAGGAACACTTTTGTGAAAAATTTGAATAATGAAATACTGAGCAAAAAGCACTGTTTCTAAACTTATACCTTGCAGTTAGCATGCAATTCCTTAAAGATGGTTCATAATTCATTAAGCAGGTATAAGTATATTACAAGGATGGTAACCTGAGACCTATCTCACTCAAGAATGTCTGCAATGAAAGCAGTAACTCTCTGAACTTCCTACGTAAAATTCAAATCTGTGACCTGCATGGTGCATGCTTCACTTTGCAGCTGGGACATCACATTAAATCTTTATACTTTGTATGAGTCAGGCCGGCCTGTAACTAGACTGCACACAGATCTTGCGACGCCAGCAAATGTATTCACCACCAAAGTTATCTTAATCTTACAGCTACAATGCTTTGGAATTTGTTGGGTAAACAAAGATCTCTGCACCAGGTGTCTACAGTCTAAATGTCTAATCCCAATAAACTATTTTAAAGTGAAGTCTGCTCGAGAGAAAACAAAGTACAATTAGAAGAGATATAATAGTGCAATATATGGTAGACACTCAAGCACAAGAACAAACGTTACGTAGGCAATGGTGGCACACTTGTGCAAGTATCTAAAGCAAACAAAATGTAGGAGGTTGCGTAGCAAACAGTGTGTTACAACAAGAGAAGTGACGTGTGCATGTTACAAAGGAGTACCAAATGCAGGTAGAAGGATAATACTGAAATGGACACTCAAACACAAGAACAAACGTTACGTTTGTAGGCAATGGTTGCACTTGTGCAATGATGTGCAAGTATCAAAGCAAACAAATGCCATTACCGCGCAGACTAGTCCCCAGGCCTATCGTGCTGCTGACTGCCCAATGTCGGAGAAGGAAGAAAGCTGAACCTGATCAGTTCATATGCGTGCCACTGCGCTGCCACATTTATTTTTACTTACTTAGTTCATGCAGTAATAGTATTCACCGCATATTAATAAATAAATGTAAATGATATATTATTTCTCTCTCACCGTCCCAAATTTGAAGGGGAGAGAGACCACGATGAGGAGAATAGTGGTGCAGAAGTCTCTGATGTCGTTACGTATTAATTCTTTATTCTCTGCACCACAGCGCTCGCACTCTCGTATCCACTCCGACCTCCCTGGCGGGCTCGTGACCGCGTAGTGACACGTCAGAGCAGGTGCGCACAGCGCACTGGGGCTGTCCCAGGGCCGTCATTAGTAGCGCTAAGATTGACGGCCCTGGGACCAAACTGCTGGGTATGACGCGCCGCCCGCATCCGCATCGCACCATCAGTGACGATAATCACAATCCATACATATGGTGCGGTGCGTGCGTGCGTGGCGCGGTGGCGCCATGCACTTCAAGTTGCACTAAAGCAGCACTAGTGGCCAGGCAGGCAGGCAGCTAAGTAACTAGATTGGTGTCACCCCAGATGGGGTGACACCCGGTGCGGTCCGCACCCCCCGCACCCTCCTAGTGACGCCACTGTATGTAAGGGGTGTTATCCTGGAGAAGTTCAAAGCTTTAGGTGGGGGCTTTAATGAGAAGCTGTCTTTGTCGTTTGCACACAGTTGAAAATACAATAGGTCCGGCCCGTAATAGTGTATAGCTTTCAAGCTTTATGCAATGAAGCGCAGCAAGGCAACAAACTGTATGCTGCCTATCACCAAAGCAGGCACCCTTGCACCATGGTGCAAGGGTGCCCGCGTTAATGGCATCAGGTTTTTTTGTGCAGGAAGGGATATCTTCTTGCTCAAAAACAATCCTAAAAGGCATTTTCATTTTTCTAAGCTTGCTGCAGAATGCAGCGCTCGTGGACAGAGGAAGTAGGAAGGAGGAATAAAGATATTTCTCCAGGTTACACTTAGTTCAGGGAGGTGTAGCATTTTGCCACTTTTTTCCCAGATTAACTCACTTTAGTAAATTAGGGCTTGCGTCAAAATACATGGGTTGATGCACGGGAACAGCCATGCTCCTCCCATGGAATGCCTCCCTGATGAAAAGCAATGCAAGGCAGCGCTTTGAGCTGCGTTGCATTACTGTGCATCTACTAAACCATGCAAAGCCACACAATGTGAGTTTGTGTTGCTTAGTAAATGCCAAAAAGGATTATGTATCAGTACTGTGCCTCAAAAGTGACGCAACCCCGATGCAAACTCATAGTAAAGCTGAACCTTATTGTGCAGTTAACTCTCACTGTAAATGGTGGGTGATATTGTCTCCTAAAACAGTGGCATTCATTTTATTTAAGGGTCTAATTATGATGTCGGGCGGATTGCTACCGACAGACTGTCATTGGTGGTCCATCCGACATCTGAGGCTGTAGTCCAAACGCTGCATTATGATACCGGCAGCTGGAGTGCATCAGCCGGGTGGCAAGACCGCCGCCACCGACAGGCTCAAGGAGCCTATCGGGTGGCGATTGGAGCCTAATCCCTACAATGGGGGCGGTGCCTGCAGACGCTTTGCAGTAGGGAATAGGATGTCCCTTTCTTTTCTGCTGTTACATGGCAGTACGACTGCCATGTAAAGGCAGACAGAAAGGACCATTGAGGGCCCTAGCTGGGCCCCAATCCCCGAGGGACTCCGCTATGGGGCCAGGTGGGGCACATGTGGTGCCCCCAAACGTCCATGCACCGTGTGCCAGGCACGGGTGCATGAATTTTTGAAAACATCCCTTTTTTAATTGCAGCTTGTGCTGGAGCCCTTTTCCAGGCTGCAGGACAAGCCACAATTGAAACAAGCACATTTACAACTGCCTGCACAGAGGTCATACCCTAATTGGGTGGTTGAGACTGCCGACTCCTTGTTGGATGGTCCTATGCCCAAACAATGGCAGTCGGACGCTTGTCCAACCGCCATCGTAATGAGGCCCAAAGTTAGAAGAGTGATAAGCCGAGTTGATAAAATGAAGATACTTAGCAGAACGGAATTCAATGCCGATTCAGCAAGCACTCAACACTAGGTCTGCAGGCTTCCCTTTCTTGGTGATGAATGCCCCTTAACATTTTGATCAATACTTATAGTAATATTCCTTTGAAAAAAAAATATTTATTAATTTTCTTCAATAAATCCAAATCAGTTCAAACAAAACCAAAAAAATCCATAATAACACTAACATTCTCAGTGTATGACCTGATCTAGCATATATAGCTTTTTCAAATCTGAAAATTGACAAGAGCCTTCCCAACCATAGTTGTCCCGTCGGAGGAATAGGGTCAAGCCAATGCGTAGCTATACACAACCTGAAAACCGTACAGGCAACAAATAATAATATGTAATTAGAATTCCGAGGGTGAGCATCGACTACCCCTAATACAATCAATTTAGGTGTAAGATCGATTTCTGTGCCGAGAATACTTGTTAAATAACCTTTAACACTTTTTTTAAAAGTGTCAAGTATTGGGCATGTCGCAAACATATGGACAAGATTGGCTGCTGGTTGTTGGCAGTGGGGACAAGTAGACCCAGCTACCCTACCCCATTTAGCAATCTTTGAAGGTGTTATATATAAATTAAACCACGTTTTATAATACTGAAGTTGTAAATTTATAGCCATAAATGATGTCTGCACTATAAGTAATGAGTCCTCAGCTTCCCCAGTATTAAGCTCTAATGAGTTTTGCCACCGGTCCACATGTTTAGTGAGATCATCGGGTACTAAGTCAGACAAAAGTTTATAAATCCCCCCCCAGTGAGCAAGAATCTTCAATTAGTAGCTCCATTACCAGTACTTTGAGAAAGCCAGAGGATCCTCCAAGTTTTTTAGCTAAAAAATCTCTTACTTGGAGATATTTAAAAAATTGTCGATTATCCAGCCCGCATTTATCACTGATAGTGTCAAACAGAAGAAAATCGCACCCACATAAAATATCTCAGATTGTTCGAATTCCATTATCATGCCATTACTTCATATATCCATCATTAAAAACATAGGGCAAGAGGTTATTCCTAAAGATAGGGGTGTATGCATTATATCTGCCCAGTCCCAGCCTCTTTCGGACCGCGGTCCAAACTTTAAATGCGCAGATTAAGGTCTTAAACCTAACCCGCTTGTAATAAGTCGATATTTCGTAGCAGACACCCCTTAGCTTCAGTACCCAAAATCATTTATAAAATAGGGATGGAGGTCCTGTCTTTTATAGGCTCGTTCTTTTCATTAAGCAATATCCCCATATTCTGCAACATCGTGGCCTAATGATATAATTGAAGGTTAGGTACGGCCCACCCTCCCCTTTCTCTGGATAGAGTTAACAGTCTTAAGGCTCTGCGAGCACGGCAATTCGCCCAGATAAATCTAGAGAACAGTTGATTCATTAATTTAAACCAAGAGTGACTAATTGACAGAGGAATCACCCTAAAAAATATAATACCTTCGGGGAAAAGATCATTTTAATAATATTACATCTGCCCACAAGAGTGAACTTCAAATTTTCTAGACGAGCAAATTCCGTTTTAAATTTACCGATTAGAGGGTCTAAATTATTGTCCATAATTTTAGATACATCTGCCTCAATTTCAATCCCCAAATACACCACCTTTTGAACCACACGTGTATGGTTTACCTGAGAAACATTCTTATTCAAAATCTGTGCTTTATTTAATTGTTAACCGGAAAGTTTTCCATAAACCTCTGCAACCTTTTCAGTTTCTTTTACCGCTAACTTAGGGTTAGAAGTGACTATAGCTAAATCATCGGCATAAGCCAATATTTTCGTGTGGCCCCCACTGCACTGCACACCCTCGATCAAATGGTTTGCTTCTATCTTCCTAATCAAAGGGTCTATATAAACCGCAAACAATAAGGGTGAGCAGGGACAACCCAGGCGAGTCCCTCTACTAATAGTGATAGGTTCCGTCATCTCCCCCATAAAAAATATGCAAGCTACGGGGTTACGATACATTGATTTTAATGCAGGGATATATTTTTCTCCTACTCCTCTATCCTTAAGAGTTGCCCATAAAAATGGTCAGGAGACCCTATCCAACGCCTTCTCTGCATCTAACAGAATAAGTTAGATAGGGTCTCCTGTGATGCCAGCTGCATCTAATAAGGTAATAATGCGCTGAATATGTTCGATCATGCTTCATCCAGGCACAAATCCATGCTGAACAGGTGACACAATTTGCTTAATTATAGCTGCCAAGCGGGTTGCCAGTATCTTTGCGTATATTTTAATGTCGCTGTTTATTAAAGTAATAGGCCGGTAGGACCCTATTTCTTCCAGTGGCTTTCCTTTTTTAGGGAATACGGCTATATTAGCAGCTTCCCATGATTTTGGGACCCCCCCAACCCGTTCTGGGCGTTCAAAAAAACTTGTTTCATAATTTCTAACAGTGATGAAGCAAACGTCTTATAAAATTCTCCCGGTATTGAATCGGGGCCAGCTGCCTTACCCCCAGACAGTGAGCTAATGGCATCCTGAATTTCTTCTGTTGATATAGGAGTTTCTAAAGCTGTTTGCTCCTCTTGAGTAAGTTTCTCCCTTAGAAAGCTATCAAGATATTTATCAATTGCTTCATCACAATTATCAATGTCCTCTTGATAAAGTTCCTGATAATACCCTAGGAAAGCAGCCCGTATTTCACCTGGATCGACCACCAGCCCTTTCCCTGGACCTTTTATAGCTACAATGTTTCCCTGAATGGTGCGTTGTCGAGTACGCATAGCCAATATCTGGCCAACTTTTTCACTGCATTCATATAACCTTGAACGCCAGGCAATATATTTCCCTGCCGCTTAAGTTACTGACGCTTCCGTAATAAAAGATGTAGAGATAGCTATCCTATTTTGAGCCCTGTCAATATCTTGATTGCTAGAAATAGCTTGGATCAGTCTGGTTTCAGCCACATTTAATTTCTGATATTGCTCTTGTAAAAATTGTTTCTCTTTAGATTGTGCAGCCCACCCAAACCTAGTTGTTTCCCCCCTGATCCCAGCCTTCAATGTGTCCCATACAGTCTCAACCGAAGTACTTCCTATGTTTTCTTCTAAAAATTGTGGAACCCATTTATTCATATGTTGTCGGTATTCGTTGTCATAGATTAATGCTCTATTAAACGTCCAGCGAGAAATAGAGGATTTATTAATCTGTGCAGATATTTCCAACACTAACAGGTTATGGTCAGACATCACCCGTGGGTATTTCTGAATACTAGCATTGATTAATAGTTGTTGAGATATGAAAAAATAATCGAGTCTGGCATGACTTTGATGTGGGGCAGAGTAAAAAGTGTATCCCACATCATAAATATTCAAATTGGACCAAGCATCAAAGAGGCCGTGGATATTACACACGTTTGAAACTGCCTTAAAACCCTTGAGTTTACGTCCTATATAAGAACAGCCACCGATTACTCCTGTGTGTTTAGTTAGATTTATATTAGCATCCCCACAGATAATAATGGGAAGTGGCCAACCTACCAATTCCACATTCAGCCGTTCTAATAAGGTTGGATCATCTAACACAGATCCATATATAGAGCATAGAGTTAAATCTTGACCCCCCATATCACATTGGGTAATGATCCATGGTATGCTATGTTATGTTATGTTATGTTATGTTATGTTATGTTAAGATGAATTTATAAAGCGCACGGTCACCAAAGGTTTCATGGCGCTAATCGGATGAATGTTAATGCAAGAGACTAGACTAATAGGGTTGCCCGAAAAGCCATGTTTTCAAGGCCTTTCTGAAGCCCAGTAAGTTGTCACAATTCCTTACTGAGAGTGGAAATGAGTTCCAAAGTCTGGGTGCAAGATAGAAGAACCTACGTCCACCTTGCCTTTTTAGTTTGATGGTGGGAGTAGTGAGAAGATGGAGGTGAGCAGATCGAAGGTTGCGCATAGGGGCATACCATGCTGGGCAGATTTGGAACGTGAGAAGCTTAAACTCAGATTTTTTTGCCATAATAGCCACCCCTTTAGTACGGGACCCTTGAGTAGTAGCTAAGTCTAACTGATACCCATTGACCTTGCTAACCTCAGCCCTGCTAGCCTCGATATGGGTCTCTTGGAGACAAATTATGTCAGCCTTCAGATATCGCATTTCAATATTAATCCTACGTTTTTCTGCAGGATTATTCAGACCACAGATATTAATAGATACTATCCTTAATTTATTCAACCCCATTTTAGACAGAAGTACAAAATATCCATTAAAATATTATTATTCATTCCGCCTTCCTTCCGATCTTCCATGATCATCCATCTAAAAATTAACAATTCTGACATCTTACATACCGCCCAAAAATTAAATGAAAAACATCCCTTCCCCCCCTTGTGTGCCCCAACCCAACTATCCAAAGGCAAAAGAGGTTCGGTGACCCTCGTGATGCCTCCTGCATGAAGGTGCAACCTCCCCGCTGCCTGTCCAACTGGTCCTATTTAAATAAAGACAGCAAAGAAAGAACCCGCCCAGACCCTCCGTGAACTCCCCTCACCAGGATCCCATAGACCCCATATATCGCATAGGTCCCATGGACCCCATAATTGGGTTCTATTCAATCACAGAGATAAATATATTTCAAGAAAGAAAAAAAAACCAAAGAGGGGCAAGAGGAAGTTAATATCTACCAAGCTAGTCATCCCTTGGTCCCCTAACCCTCAGATCCCCCTGGGGACTGTAGTCCTGATAATATCTTTCAAATAATCCTGAGCTTGAATTTCTGAAGTAAACATTTGTGCAGTGCCTTTGTAAATGATTTTGAGCTGAGCGGGACTAAGAAGGAATGCCTCTGCTCCAATCTTCTGAAAAGGAGAGATTAACTGACAGAGTTTCCATCTTCTCTCTACAGTACTGTGACAAAAGTCAGGCCCGACGAAAAATGAAAATCCTTCTGCCGATCATCGAGATTCGGATCTAGCTTTGTCAAATACAGCCTGGTGAAGTAAGAAATTACTGAAAAAGATTAAAATAGCTCTGGGTTTGATGTCAGCATTGCTGGAGTTGTGTTTCTTTTTAAGCATTAGAGGGAAATGGTGGACCCGCTGAATTTCCTTCTCCCAGTCCCACTGCCCGAGATCTGGGAAGCCCTCTTTCATTAGAAGCAAGACAAAGCCTCTGATGTCGTTCCCCTTCGCAAATTCCGGAATACCAAGAAGTCTTAAGTTGTTGCGGCGCTGACGATTCTCGAAATCCTCAAATTTCCACATGACATCAGTCATTCGTGCTTCATTTGAGAGGGTATGAAGAGTTGACGTCTCTGCTCTTGTTTCTAGAGCCACCACGTGCTCCTCTAGAGCAGTTGTTCTCTCCGTGATCTCTATGCATGATTTATTAACTTTACGGATTGCACCCTGGTGTTTATTAGTTGCGAGATGAGCGCGCTTATGTTCTACTCTAGCCTCCCCTTGTATTTGTTTGAGGGTGGCATAGATCAAAGCCATTGAAGGGGGAGTCTTGCTGGAATAATCAGGCTTTCCGGTGCTTTTAGTATTCCCAGTCTCACAGTCGTGCTGATTTGGGCCGCTTTGTTCTCCCACTAGCTCCGTAGTCGAATAGTCCCACCGAAGCTGGCTGTGGTCAGACCCTGATTCCCCAGATCCCTCAATGGTACCGCTAATTTTAGATTTCTTCCTTCGTTTCGTTAAACAGGGGAGTCGCTTTTGAGTGCTAGGGTTAGAGAGAGGACTATCAGATGCAGAGTTCTCTAGTTCAGAAATATCACTTACGTTTGATAGTTCAGAGTCCTTGTTAAGAGAAAAACAAATTCTCCATGTTCTGGTGTTCGCAAATCATCTTCTGCAGCAACAGCTATATCAATTGGTAGCAGATGGGAAAATATAGTTGCAATAACAGTTGATAATGGGTGGGAATGTATCACCGAGTTGTCTGCTGAATTATCTGTAGTATTCTCTGTCCCAGACGCCCCGCCTACCAGAGCTACAAACTTGTCTGTATTTACATTCAGAGCTGCGACAGCCTCGTTTCCCCCTATATTTGCAGGATTTTCAGAGTCTCCCCACTTTACCTGCTCTGGGGCAGATCCAGCCCATTTCTCCTTTAGTGGGATTGACCTTATCCCTTTCATCCGCAGTCACCATATCAACACTTGCGCTTGTTCCAGGGGTTACCTCAGTTCCAGATTGCTGTCCCCCCCCCCGATCCCGGGGGTGTCACCTTTCCAGCATTCACCAGCTTATTGGCAGGTTTCCTCAGCCCTGCAAACATCCCAGGAACAGTTTGCGGCTTTGTGACCCCATCGCGAACGCCGACTTGCTCCTGTGTCTTGCCTTTGGCCATTTCCCCTACATGGTGTCCATCCGTGGTAATGGCATCCCCGGGCTTCACTCCATGCAAGGTTTTCCTTGCAGCCGCCCGCTCTGCTGACGTCTCAGCTCCAGTGCTGTCAACTGCGGGTTTCTCCTGCTTGTCACGTCGAGGCTGCCTGGGAGGCATTGCACTCCTCTCCCCAGCCGATCCAGCCTCGACCAGTAACGCCGCTGCTGCTGCCGCTGCCGTAAACAGACCTGAAGCTGTGCTGCCCAGTACGCCGATACTTAACATGAAGAGCCGTGAGGGGATTCTTCTTCTCACTCGTATCCCCTGAGAGTAGCGACTATACCCCGCTACCGTAAGTACCCAGAAGCTGCTCTCCATACAGAAAGTTTGGAGGTTTTATTGTGGAGGGTTCAGTGGGGGAGATTGCACCATACTAGGTGCACGGGACGACCGCAGGAGGAGCGGCGCTCACAGCCTTCACACAGCCGCCATCTTGCCTCTATAGTAATATTCCTAACCTAAGACCCAACATCCCTGTCCTTTTAACCCTTAATATAATAACTACAATATGTAAAATAGCAACTAGAAGCACAACAACTTAATGGAACGCTAATGATATCCAACAGTCACCTTTAAAGGGGTATCTATTGAATGAGGCCACAAAAATATCTCCAAACCCAAGAAGACGCCATCAAACAAAGCAACATTCTAGAATACTTACAGTTGGTGATTGTTATGGATGACTGGATAGAAAGAACTCTTTTTCTATTCACAGTACCTCCCCTTTTAAATCATTGGGTTATGGGAACGTCTAACAGGACAGCACAATATCCAACAGAAACACAGTCCCAATTAGCACAAAAGCAACAAACAAATCCACACAGTTTCCCTTGAAAAATAGACCTTCTGATGTCGTCGTTTGGAGCATCATATCATGGGATGATCTGTCTCATTGTGCTTTCTTCCTGTCTTTCCCTATTGGCAACCCATCCTCTCACCAACCTTTTTTTAAGTTTTAAACATACATTTTATTTTGGAAAAAATGCAACTGTTGGAAATGGCCCTTTTGGCAGAGTTATCTCCAAACTTTTTTCTTCTTCCTCCTTTATTTTTCCTGACCTATGGTTGTTGGCAATTGGACTCTGGGCACTTTACCACTGTTGATCAGTGCTAAAGTGCATATGCTCTCTGTATAAAATGTTATCATGATTGGTTATCCATGATTTGCATATTTGTATTACCAAGAAATCCCTAGTAAAGTGCACTGAGTGTGCCAGGGCAGGTGATTCATAGGCTACTAGTGTGCCTGCAGCACTGATTGTCCCACCCACATGAGTAGCCCTAAAATGGTGTCTCAGGCCTGCCACCGCAGTGCCTGTGGGCAGTTGCTAACTGCCATGCTGTGTGCCCACACTGGCCAGGCCAAACCCTTCCCTTTCTGTACACATTGGACACCCCTATGGAAGGTCCAAGGTACCCCCCTGGGCAGGGTGCAGTGTATGTGAAAGGTAGAGCATGTACTAGTGTGGGTGATATGCTCTGGTAGTGAATTACAGCCATTTTCGTTTTTCACTATTGAGAGGGCTGTCTTGCCCATAGGCTATAATGGGGAATGCTGAGTATAATGTTTACCTGCATATCTTCCCATAGGAGCAAGATAGAAAATTAAAGTCTGGTATCCCTGAACTCAGAATTTAATAACCTATCTTTTAGGAAGGATGGTTTTTAAATCCTGTGTTTGAGAACAGCACTTTTAGAAAGTGGCTGTTTTCTTGTCTGACCTTTCTGTGTGCCTTGGCCTTTTTGTGAATTGACTGTCTGGTTTGTGAGTGACAGGGGCTGGGGTGGCTCCCATAGGCTGAGTGAGTCATCCCTGGGCTGAATAGCTCCATCTGCATCTTGAGTGGTAGGATGGGATGGCACTTGGGCCTGCACCCTTGAAATCACAATCTCAATTTGCGAATCGCTAATTGCGATTAGCAAATTGAGAATGTCTTCCCATTCATTCCTATGGGCCTCAAGGCCCATAGGAATGAATGGGGAGATATTCCTTAATTGCGACTTGCAATTTGCGGGTCGCATTTAAGGAATTATTAGAAATCGCTATTTCTGAAGAGATTTCTTGATGAATAGCATTTTGCTATTTCTTAATAGCGAATCGGTATATTTCGCTATTAAGGAATCGCAAAATGTGTTCTTGATGAATCTGGAGTTGAAGTTTTGAAGCATTCGAGAGTACATCTGTGAGGTACATTTCCCTGCCTAATGTTAACATTTTGCGAGTCAAATTCTCTAAAGTTAGTTTGGGGCCCCAAAGTTACCTCGACACATGTTTATGTATAAAAGCAAGACATTCTCACTGGGAGAGGAGAAGAGATTGGATTGCCACCATACAATACCAAAAGGAAAGTACAGCTTCAGAGGGAACAGTAGCTATTATGAATTGAAGACTGCATGAAAAACGAGAGCACCTAATCATAACAGATTTATTGAAAAGATTTTAGAAAATTGGAGTAGGTGACAGAGGCGATAAAGAGAGATTTAATTTTGCTGAGTTTAAAGAAGGCGGGGGATTGTTCAGTTTAAGCAAATCACAATGTTTTGCTTGAATGTGAATGTTTCATTGGAGAAGAACCCCTTGTTTTAGTATTTACTATCTCTCATCACAAGAAGTGGTGTAACTATGCTATGCCTTACTAATGTTTGATTTTTAAAAGATGAAGAAGTGGTCTCGACATCGGACAAAAGGATGATGGGTGATATAGTGCTCAGTCAGTAGCGGTGTACTTATTTATTTATACGTTTAGTGGAAATAGTATTTTGAGCAGAAATGCACATATAAAGATTGTGATACGGAGCCCAGTAATTGACAAGTGAGTTAGTTGCAACAGATGAAAAAGTAAAAGTTATTCTGGAATTGGTAATAATCACCATTGAGTGACAGTTTCAAGAGTGAAGACAGGTAAGAAATATACCGTACAATATCACACCAGAAACCCATGAATCTCTTTACATATTTACAATCTATTGAGAGTTGAGTTAGGTGGACTTCAGTGACTATCCTTTAGTAGTGGTAAGTACCTCATCAGCATTGTTTTTGTGTAAATGTTATTTTCAGTTTTAACATAAGAACCATCTAAATATGAAAACAGAAGCACAGGTATGTTGTATCACATGCAGTATCTGGCACAGTCAGTGAATAGTTATCCTTCACTTTGCTATTAATATTCCAAACACAGCAAATTTGTATCTTTGTGTTTTCTTCTTTGGCTTAGTTGTAATACCAAATATGCATTCCTAAATCCCCTCATCTTGGGGAAGGTCCATGTCATAAAGATAAATATCGCTTCTGCTTTCTGGCATCTGGGGAGTCCTCTGTATATTTTGCGCAATTTAGAAGGCGTTGGATAGGTTCTGTGCAGATAGTTAAATTGTCAGCTGAAACCAGACATTACTTGACATGGCCGTTCAGTAGCACCCTCTCAATCTGGAAATGGAACTGGACAATCCACATCCCATTTTTCTTATGCACCTATTAGTTGAATCCATCCTCAGGGCTCTGTACTTACCTGCCACTAATCTCCCTCCTGTTGCCGTGGTTACATTTGTACTAGGGTTACTGTTCCCCGTGGCGCTTATGAGAATGTGGTCCAAATTTCTCAGGGCATTCTCTTAAGGATCTTTAGGCAAACTGAATTTATCTTGGGACTCCGCAAAGGTTACACATGTATAGGTTTTGTAAGGCCACCTTTAGCCTCATAGCCTCTCTGTACCCAACATAACCATATCTTGTTTGATTTTCTTGTAGGACTGTAAGCACCACAATGAAATGCCCCTTGGATAGCTGGCTCTCTTCAATACAACATTCACTACTCTTGCCAAGATATTTTTCATGTGACTTATGAGATATGGGTCAATATTGGGCACCCTGTTTCCCATCAGTACTGGTCTACTAGGAGTTTGTCTGTCCATGTGGTCCTTCAGCGTTGTTTTAAAGTCCTTGAATGAAGGGCTCAACAAATAGCTGGTGGAAGTGAGCGCCAATGGAAAGGAATATGGATTAACCCTTGTATGCCGGGTGGTTTCAATGAGTCTACTTAACTCTAATTGGTAGATGTTAGGTCACTTGTGAGACTACAAAGGACTAAAGAGAACACTGAAGCATCACAATTTATCAACAAACCTTCTCTAGCCGATGTTAAGTATTGAGGGCCCGATTCACAGAATGAACTTAAGACTCAATACTAAACTTACTACTATTTTGGCATTCACAGAATGCACTTACTACTTTTAGCATTCGCAGAATGAACTTACTACTTTTGGTATTCACAGAAGTTAGGATTTTGTCTTAAGTTTGTCGTAAGACAAACTTAAGACAGACTTAAGTTAGGATTTTGTCTTAAGTCTGTCTTAAGTCTGTCTTAAGTTTGTCTTAAGTCTGTCTTAAGTCTGTCTTAAGTCTGTCTTAAGTGTGTCTTAAGACAAACTTAAGACTAAATCCTAACTTCTGTGAATACCAAAAGTAGTAAGTTCATTCTGTGAATACCAAAATAGTAGTAAGTTTAGGATTGAGTCTTAAGTTCATTCTGTGAATCGGGCCCATAGATTCCTACTCGTGAAGTAGTGTGGACGCTCTGTTAGAGGCCAAGTCAATGAACTCACAATGTAACCTGGAGTGGAAGCCTAAAATATATGAAAGAAACAAAATAATGATTATTAAGTCAATAGAATGATTTCATTATACGATAGAGAAAATTGTACTTTAATCACTATAATAGTGGCTGAACTAAGTTTTACACTTGTGCTGAATTGTATTAAGGGTGAAAACTAAAATAAAACAAATGATGAGGTTCTGAGGAAAAGCCTGGGATCAATGCAGAGACTTTGAGCTGTCCCATGTTCAGAGTGGGCATCTCATCCAGTGTTGTTCAAACACCCTTTACCCCGCAGTCTCAACAATGACCAGTCTTTACAACGCAGTCACTACCCCGACTGAGACGTTAACATATGTTACTTTAACCCACAAGTCGTTCGAACAACTTTCTGTAGGGGGCACGTTATTAAACTGATGTTGAATTTTTTAAGTCCATCACCTTCCGTTCTGTTGCGTAGACTGGATTTCGATTCGTAATGTATACTATTCCAAAGTCCAGCGCCCCCTAAAGCAAGTTGTTGTAACAACTAACAAAAAAAGCAAAGGTGCTCCACCCAAAGCACTTGTAACAACTAGTGTGGTGAAGTAATCTGTGATATTATATGCAATATCCTCTGAGCACACACCTGGTACAGACAGCGTCTTGGGACCGCGATGGGCTCCAGATTTGCTCCGTCTTTTGCCAACCTGTTCATGGGATGGTTTGAGGCGGAGTGGATCTGGGGTCATCGTGGTGTCAAGTGGATTGAATACATTCAATACTGGGGTCGTTTCATAGACGACTGTCTCATGATCTGGACTGGTAGCCTTGAAGACCTTATGTGTTTTTTTTAATATCTCAACAGCAATGATGTTAATTTAAGGTTCACAACTCAATATGATAAGAAGAGTATCAACTTTCTTGATGTTGAACTGTACATTAAGGGAGATAAGTTGTGTTCTAGGATGTACAGAAAAGAGACTAGTTGTAATTCATTATTATATGCAACGAGTTGCCACCCTAATTTTCAAATTAAATCCATCCCATATGGAGAGATGGTTCGAGCTAGGAGAAACTGCTCTGAGAATGATGATTTTGACAATACAGTACAGGATATGTCTACCAGATTTGCAGCTAGAGGCTACCAACAGGATGTTATTGATAAGGCAAAGAGACGTGCACATAATCTTGAGCGATCTCAGACACTGAAAGAAAAGATTACTACAGAGAAGAAAGAACGAGAGGTTCGCCTAGTGACTAGTTATAATACAGAGTCTAATAAATTATACTCTATCATTAAACGTCACTGGCATTTGTTGTCTGCAGACAAAGATCTATCATTGTACATTGGGCAGAGACCGTCCATAACCTTCAGGAAAGGGAGAACCTTAGCGAATGACCTTAGCCCAAGTTATCCTATAAGGAATAGAGAAATCTGGCCTAGGAATTTGACGAGCGGATTCTACAAATGTGGACGATGTAATTGCTGTAGATGGGCCTGTAAAAAGATTTTGAGTTTCAGCTACAATAACTCAGCTATGTATGAAATAGACACCTTCATTAATTGTGAAACCTCCTATGTTGTATATATTATTGCTTGTACATGCGGACAGATTTATGTGGGCAGCACAATAAGAAGACTCAGGGACAGAATGATGGAACATATCAGGGCATGGAAGAACGGGGACACCAGATACCCAATTGCTGCTCATTTTGTTCAGAATATTGATAATCAGGAAGAACACAGATTTAGTTACCATGGAATAGAACAGGTGACTCAGGATCCTAGAGGAGGTAACAGAACTCTGAAACTCAGGCGCAGGGAAGTACTGTGGATTATGAAATTGAAATCTGTTCAACATGGGCTTAATATTGATAATGAATATCAGTACTTCTTGGGCAATGATTAATTAATATGCAGACCTCTGACCTAACAATGTTCTTTGCATATTGAATATTTATTGATTGTGTTTACTACATGCCTGTTGTTGACATTTAGTTGCTATTTGGTATTAGATTGTACAGGGACTCTATTTCCCTAAAGGAAATTGTATGATTTCGCTTTACCTAGACCCATATCATGTTCTATACTGAATAACAGTTAGTAGTTAGGATAACCTTGCACTTTCGTTTGCCTCTCTTTTGGCTAGCTGACTACCTTTTATCCTTCATTAATCCTACTCACCCATACCTATGGGACATGATGTATGTATATATGGGTTGTGATTTGAGCCTTATTTAAATTGGAAATTATGAATACAATAGTACATTATCCCGGAATTTACGGAGGAGAACAGGGATATTGATTTAGATCTACGAATAATTTTGCGGCTGCCTGTTCGAAATCTTGATAATTAGTTTTCGAACGTTGGTATTAATTTGTGATGAAGCTTTTGGCTGACAACACCGGGGTGACATAGGCTCGAGTTATATATTGATGCCCGTTTTGTTATTTGAACATGTTTTATAAATGGCGCCCGTATACGTTGGGACACCCGAGTACATTTATCGAAGCGGTACAAACATGTTACAAGATGGCGTTCGTTTATATCCTTATATATGGGCATTCCAAGATGGCGCTGATGCTAGACGCCAGTGCTTGGGAACGTCGGAGGATATTATACACGCTTCGACTGCTCGGAATACAGGTAATTAATAGGATTCGTAGGCTGGGAGCTTTACTGATATACTAAATAATGTATCCTAAATACTAAGATACTATTTACATTCTGTAGGTGATCGCGAAACGGGAAGGAAGTGAAATTTTGGTGAGTGGTGGAGAGCTTTAAATTTTACGAGTTCTACCCTTCTGACTACAAGCTTTGACCTTTGGCATTATCTTGTCATAGACAGCCGCAAATTGAAAATTGAATTTTGAGAAGATAATGACCCTGTGCCGAGTATATTATTGTTAGACCGTGGGTAAGTCTATGCAGTTTCATAAGATTTTGGATTCTGGATTTTGGATGTGTACATATGTAAGCGGTATTATTTGAAGCTTTCCTATCTTTTTTACAGATAGAGAATTTCACGTTGGGGTTAATTATGTGTATAGACAGACCGCTAACGGAGGTGAGATAATTTTGAATCCCCAGAAATTTTGGGAGGCTGGTAATTTATACATAGAGCCTCTGAATTATGAGTGGAGGTACACTTTTAACAATATATAGTGAGGTTGGTGAGATGTATATACTTACCACATGGCATTATGTTTGAACTGTGCTACAAGGAACTTAAATTTGGGAAATGACATGTACTATTTTGCTTTTCATAGCGTAGTGGATAAGTGATGCCTAAGATATATTTTGTTGAACACACCAGACAATAGAAACTGGGTAAGTGTTATAGAATATACTATATTGTCTAGCGTTTTCCAGCTGAATATTCTGAGTGCTATATATTTATTTTGATTTCAGTGGATGCAGATAGATGAGTGAAGATTTGAACATTGTAAGCTAGTGCTGGATTGGATTAGATGAGAACACTAAGGTAAAACTTGGTTGAATTATAACATAGGGGGTGAAATCTATAATTTAAGCTGGCTAGAAATTTTGTTTGAAACCAAATGTGGACGATTTGGTTATTCTACGGATATTGGAGAGATTGTTAAAAGAATAAATGATTTTCGACATGCCTCTGTTTTTCAGACAGATTATTGATTTATGCTGGGAGGACCGTATAATAGTGAAAGTCAACTGTAAAATTCGGAGGTGATATATTACTCATACCATGACTATTTTCTTGGTTTGAGGGTTCTGACTTTTATCATATTTTGGGTGCACATTTAAACTGGAGTGGCTTTACTATTTTCTTTCTTACCTCAAACTTTTTCACTCTGCAGGCTTTTATCTTACTAGATGGTGGTTGGTGCTGTCCCACCTTTATAGCCACCTACATGTAATATTTGTATTGATTGTGGGATATGTTTTGTTTGATTACAGCCCTGAAGAAGTCGAGGTATTATATAGTACACGACGAAACACGTGTTGGCTGTTGTAATCAACCTTGAATACTATATGGAATAAACTACAAGGACTTTTCATACTGGAAGTTTGATTTTTGACATTGACTTTGGGAATTTATACTTACCCAGACTCCTGAGGACTGGAGTTACTTGCCAAATATATATTTGAACTATACATGTGAACTGTGGGTGTGTGCTCAGAGGATATTGCATATATTGCCGCTTCTCATGGGAGCCATTGATGTAGGATACGCATCATTTCTCTAGAGGCACCATTTCATGATTGTTATTTGTGTATAAATTTGTACCCTGATAGTAAGGTCAGTGCGCCCATAATTGGTTGGTATCCCCACTTTTCAGTAATCTGTGATATTGTTGCGGACGGGGTAGTGACTGCATAGTCAAGGCGTTCAGGGTGAATGCATCCTGGGTCCCATCATACCACCATTGTTTTCTCCTTAGTCTCGTATTTTCATTTTTATAGTACTTTCTTTTGTCTTCTCATCCCTTTTCTCTAGCTGTGCTTTCTTAAATATACTAAAGAAGTTTGGAGACGCCTACTCTAAGATGCCATGCACAACTTTGTATCTTACCTAGTGGTTCAGAAGCAGGTAAGGGCAGGAGTATCCAGAGTGTGATTATTGTGATGTGTGCTAGGCTCCAGGTGGGCTCCTGCCTGCCACACTGCCCCCATGGGCTCGAGGCGGTTTGAGTCTTTCTAGGAGGAGGTTAACATGCTCCAGCTCGTCTCGGACTGCACTGAGGCCTTGACTTCATGTGTGGATTTCTGTTGCAGGAGGTGAACGTGGTGTTTATTCTCTGCAAATGTGAATGTGGGGGGTGGTGGGAGCAGGGCCGGCCCTAGGCATGTGCAAACTGTGCACCTGCACAGGGCCGCCAAACCCCAGGGGCCGCCACGGCGAGGATCAGATCAGAAGGATCACTGGCGGCCCCCTGGCAGGATTTGGCAGGCCCCCTCAGCTGAGCCCTCCGGTAGAGAGCTGTGTCTCTCTCTCTAAAGCAGCTGCTGCAGCCTGCTCCTAGGAGCTCCTCGCTCCTCGCGCTGCTGACCTTTGACTGAAGAGAAACAAAGTATCAACTTCCATTGTTTCTCTTCAGTCAAAGGCACGAGCCAGGCCCGGAAAGAGGAGGGGGTGGGGGCCCTAGGATGGTGCATTCTCCTCAGGGCACTATTCCTTTGAGAAGGGAGGAGGCCAGGGCTGTCTGTGAGGGGTGGGGGAGGGGGGGTTGTCAGGGTTTGGGGCCTACATGGGCTGGGGACCTCTTAATGTGATTGTGGCACCCTTAAAAAAACTGCTTCCCTGCATCCCCTACAAGTTATCTAAAGACACAATTACAATGTTAAAGCTGGCTCTGTTTCCACATCAGCATTTTAAAAGCATGCTTACATTTTCTGGATGATTTTAGCCGGCTCGACTAGGCATGTCTAACATTGCGAAAGTGAAAGCGATTTGCACACCCCTCTTGAGTGGGCCTCGGTAAATGTGGAGAGCTGGCATGCTGGCATGTGGCGAAGACGCAGTGTTCTGCTATGTGATTGTGCACAGGTTGGCCCATGGTGAATTATAATTATTAGAAAGAACGCTCCAGATGCAGAAGCGCTTCCTCAGCCACCAAGTTTGGGACAAGGAACCAGACAGTGAGTAAGTGTATTTTTATTGTTGAAAGATGAAACAGAGGTCTCAGTGGAATGGGATAACGGGCCTGCAAGTAAGGGAAGATTATCTGATCTCTGTTCAGACAGCCTGTAGGTCCTTTCTCCAACATACGTGCCTGTGTAATATAGTTTGTAATCACTGTGACATTTTTAGGAACTTTTATACATAATAGAAACTGTGTTTTCCGACAAGTCATGGTTCTTTTAAACAAAATACAATTTTAATTGCTTGCTTTATCGTAGTCCGTTTCACGCTCACCCTGACATCTGTTTAAGTCCTCCGAGTCATTTGTTATTCTCTCGGTGTACCAAGTCAACCTTCCCTCTGAGTTCGGTAAGCTGAGTTACAGTGACAATCGTTATGTACAGCACATAGAGGTGTCAAAATGGCATTTGTACAAACATTAATTTTATTGTGAGAGAAAAGCATCCTCATTAAAACATGAATGCATGTGAGGGCGATGTGCTCTCTGCCCACCCTTGTTTGGGCGATATATTGTTGGTAGTTCTTAGTATTTAGTGTGTATCCTTGGCTTGGGATGGTGGCACTTTCCTTGTATAGCCAGAGTACATATGGATACTGGATGAAAACTGCAAACTGATAGTAGAGCACCTGCCATGCATTTACTAAAAATAAAAAGCTTGTCTATTAGGTCAAAATTATTTTGTTTGAAGAAAGTGATCAGCTTACGTTTTGGAGTCCAGGCGGAGGGGGAGAAGGGTGCAAGGCAGAGGGGAGAAGGGTGCAAGGCAGAGGGGAGAAGGGTGCAAGGCAGAGGGGAGAAGGGCGGAAGGCAGAGAGGAGAAGGGTGCACGGCAGAGAGGAGAAGCGTGTAAGGCAGAGGGGAGAAAGGTGGAAGGCAGAGAGGAGAAGGGTGCAAGGCAGAGGGGAGAAGGGTGCAAGGAAGAGGGGAGAATGGTGCAACGGGGAGGGGGAGAAGGGTGCAAGGCGGAGGGGAGAAGGGTGCAAGGTAGAGGGGAGAAGGGTGCAAGGCAGAGGGGAGAAGGGTGCAAGGCAGAGGGGAGAAGGGCGCAAGGCAGAGAGGAGAAGGGCGCAAGGCAGAGAGGAGAAGGGTGCAAGGCGGAGGGGAGAAGGGTGCAAGGCGGAGGGGAGAAGGGTGCAAGGCAGAGGGGAGAAGGGTGCAAGGCAGAGAGGAGAAGGGTGCAAGGCAGAGGGGAGAAGGGTGCAAGGCAGAGGGGAGAATGGTGCAAGGTAGAAAAGGGTGCAAGGCGGAGGTGGAGAAGGGTGCAAGGGGGAGGGGGAGAAGGGTGCAAGGGGGAGGGCGAGAAGGGTGCTGCAAGGCAGAGGGGAGAAGGGTGCAAGGGGGATGGAGATGAAGTTAAAAATGTGCCCCCCCCGGAAACATTTCTGCGGATGCCCATGGAACGCACACTACTTTGTGAGAGAGAGTGGGAGAGAGTGGAGAGAGAGAGAGTGGAGAGAGAGAGAGTGGAGAGAGAGAGTAGAGAGCGAGAGTAGAGAGCGAGAGTAGAGAGAGAGAGTGGAGAGAGAGTGAGGGTGGAGAGAGAGGGTGGAGAGAGAGTGGAGAGAGAGTGGAGAAAGAGTGGAGTGAGGCAGTGGAGAGAGAGTATAGCGAGAGTGGAGAAAGAGAGTAGCGAGAGAGTAGAGAGAGAGAGTCAGTGGAGAGAGAGTGGAGAGAGAGTAGAGAGAGTGGAGAGAAAGACAGTGGAGAGAGAGTAGAGAGAGAGTGGAGAGAGAGAGTAGAGAGAGAGAGTAGAGAGAGAGAGTGGAGGGAGAGAGGGTGGAGAGAGAGAGTGGAGAGAGAGAGAGTGGAGATAGAGAGAGTGGAGAGAGAGTAGAGAGAGTGGAGAGAGAGGGGAGCTAGACAGTGGAGAGAGAGAGAGTGGAGAGAGCATGGAGACAGTGGAGAGAGTGAGCAAGAGAGTGGAGAGAGAGAGAGTGGAGGGAGACAGTGGAGAGGTAGTGGAGAGAGAGTGGAGAGAAAGAGAGTGGAGAGAAAGAGAGTGGAGAGAGAGTAGAGAAAGAGAGAGAGAGAGTGGAGGGAGAGAGAGTGGAGGGAGAGAGAGTGGAGGGAGAGAGAGTGGAGAGAGAGAGTGGAGAGAGAGTAGAGAGATAGAGAGAGTGGAGAAATAGTAGAGAGAGAGAGTGGAGAGAAAGTGGAGTTAGACAGTGGATAGAGAGTGGAGAGAGAGAGTGAAAGTGGTGAGAGAGACAGTGAAGAGAGAGAGAGAGTGGAGAGAGAGAGAGAGAGAGAGAGAGAGTGTGGAGGGAGTGGAGCTAGACAGTGGAGAGAGAGAGAGTGGAGAGAGAGAGTGGAGAGAGAGAGTGGAGAGAGAGAGTGGAGAGAGAGAGTGGAGAGAGAGAGAGAGGAGAGAGAGAGAGGGGAGAGAGAGGAGAGAGAGAGAGGAGATAGAGAGTGGAGAGAGAGTGGAGAGACAGTGGAGAGAGAGTGGGGAGAGAGTGGAGGGAGACAGTGGAGGAGACAGTGGAGAGAGAGATAGAAGAGAGAGAGAGTGGAGAGAAAGAGTGGAGAGTGGGGAAAGAGAGAGAGGAGAGAGAGTGCATAGAGAGTGGAGAGAGAGTGGAGGGAAAGTGGAGGGAGACAGTGGAGGGAGACAGTGGAGGAGACAGTGCAGAGAGAGAGAGTGGAGAGAGAGTGGAGAGGGAGTGGAGAGAGAGTAGAAAGAGGGTGGAGAGAGTAGATAGAGGGTGGAAAGAGAGTGAGACAGAGAGTGAGAGAGTGGAGTGAGAGAGTGGAGAGAGAGAGGGAGAGAGAGAGCGGAGAGAAAGAGAGAGTGGAGAGAATGTAGATAGAGAGTGTGAAGGGAGAGAGGGTGGAGAGAGTGGAGAGAGAGAGTGGGGGGAGAGTGGAGAGAGAGTAGAGAGAGTGGAGGGAGACAGTGGAGGGAGATAGTGAAGAGAGAGTGGAGAGAGAGTAGAGAGAGAGAAAGTGGAGAGAGAGACAGTGGAGAGAGAGTGGAGAGACAGTGGAGATGGAGTGGACAGAGTTCAGAGAGAATGGAGAGAGAGAGAGAGTTGAGAGAGAGAGAGACTGACTGACTGACTGACTCAGAGACTGAATACTGACTGACTGAGAGACTGACTGGCTAGGAAACTGACAGAGAGAGAGAGCAAGATAGGCTGACTAAGAGAGTGACTGACTGACTAACAGAGAGAGAGAGACTGATTGAGAGTGAGACTGACTGGCAGAGAGAGAGACTGACTGAGGTAGAGAGATACTGACTGACTGAGGTAGAGAGATACTGACTGACAGAGAGAGAGACAGAGAGGCAGAGACTGACTGACTGAGAGAGATAGACTGATTGACTGCGAGAGAGACTGACTGACTGAGAGAGACTGACTGACTGAGAGAGACTGACAGAGAGAGAGAGAGACTGACTGAGAGGGGGACTGACAGGGAGAGAGAGAGAGAGACTGACTGAGGTAGAGAGAGAATGACTGACTGAGAGAGACTGACTGACTGGGAGAGAGAGAGACTGACTGGGAGAGAGCGAGACTGGCTGACAGAGAGAGAGAGACTAAGAGAGAGAGAGAGAGACTGGGAGACTTACTGGCTGAGAGAGAGACTGTCAGAGAGAGATAGACTGACAGAGAGAGAGACTGACAGAGAGAGAGACTGACTGAGAGAGAGATTGACTGACAGAGACTGACAGAGAGAGAGACTGACTGACAGAGAGAACAGAAACTAAAGAGGGCCCATGGAGCTTTGTTTACTTTTCTGTTGTCTCCATTTCTTGCTCTTTCCATAACACCTCAAGCAGTAAATAAGAGGCCGTCGAAAGTCCAAGGTTAGACACGCCTGTGATGTCACTGGGTGTGAAAGGGAGTGACATGTCGCTTTTGTCACCCATAACATTTTGGCGAATCGATGTCCATGAGGGTCCGGACCCCCTCTTCCGGGGCCCCCACCTACGCTCCCTGCACAGGGCCACCATGAGCCTAGAGCCGGCCCTGGTGGGAGGGGGTAGTGTGTGAAAAGTCTGGCACCTCTCTTTCCATCTCACTCTAAAATGTAACCAATGTTTTTTTTTCTTTCACAGTACTTCCTTAATGTGTTTTCTGCATTTGTTTTATACTTCAGCGAAACAAGACACAGGGAGATAAGCAGCCTGATTCATCAAGCCGAAATGGGCCAGATTCTGAGAATCTGGCCCTTTGCGAGCGCTATTTTTGCATTTGGGATTCATCATCCCAAATGCAAAAATCGGTAATAGCGATTTCGCAATTTTGCGAGGAATTACATTTAAGGAATCTCTATTTGAGATTCCTTAAATGCAATTCATCATCCATTTAAAAATTGCGAATTCGCAATTTCGGCCCGCTATTTACCGCGAGGTCAAACCTCGGGGTAAACAGCGAAAACTTAGAAAAATTTTTTTTAAAGCATTTTTCTAAGTTGCATGTTGCACACTCACATGTCCTTTGGACATGTGTGTGCGCAACACCTGTTTCAATTTGCATTTAAGGGGTGCTACAGGGTGTCCTTTGGACACCCATGGCACCCTTAAAATCGCTATCTTATTTGCGATTAGCTAATTGCTAATCGCAAATAAGGAATACTCCCCATTCATTCCTATAGGCCGTTTGGCCCATAGGAATGAATGGGGAGTTATTCCTTATTTGCGATTAGCAATTTGCTAATCGCAAATAAGGATTGTGTAGGAATCATAATTCTTTTTGCGATTCCTACATGAATCCCGTTTTGCGAGTCTGTAATAGCGATTCCTTATGAATCGCTATTATAGACTCGCAAAACGGCTCTTTGATGAATCAGGCTGAAAGTGATTTGCTAAAAAATTACGCATTTTGGTTCAGCAGAGAAGCCACGATTTGCATCCACATTTTCTGGTGCTGAATTTGACAACCCAGGCACTAGACTACATTTCGGCACTGCTGCAGCCCCATCGACAGGGCTGGCTCAGGGCATGTTGGTGCCTTGGGTCAGCAGAATATTTTCCAGCCCCCTTGTTATTGGCATCCATGTACCTGCACCCGTGTTCTTAGGGCTTATTACTTGTAACGCCCAGAAGGTGGCGTCATAGGTGAACAACAATTGGCCCATTCCCTAGAGACACTACTCTGACAAACTAGCCACCGCTGCATAGACACTTCTCCATGCAAACCTCGTGGCCATGTTTAAGAGTGGGCGGGGTGTAAGAGGTTTATAGCAGTGGTGTACTACAACCTTGTCAGTGCATTGCTGAATCTGGGGAATTCTATCCACGCCTAACAACTGATCACCTTAGCGCTTGTCTTAGTCAGATCTAATAAAAATGCATTGTGATTGCAAACCTCTTAAGAAGCCCATTCGTTTATGAGAATCCTTTGTTTGGTCTTCTGTGATAGCTCGATTGGTTAAATTGCCTGTTGCAAAGGAAACAAGACATCAGTCGATTATGTGCAGTTGCACTTTCAAACTTTTTTCCCTTGATGCAGAAAATACTTTTTCACCAGTGGTAAAAGGTCCCCAATACCACGATTAATTCGGGTGGTGTTCCTTTTGCATCACCTCCAACCCCCGGAAATGAATTTACGCCTGTCTTGGTCAGGTGTAAGTCACAGACTACTATCAAGGTGGGAATGGGCGATCACCGCATCCCAGCCTATCCTAGGGGATAAAGTTGGCATTAGTGCAGCAGGTGCACTGGCACCAGGGCCCCCCACGCGAGGGGAAACATTTAATCAATTATAGCTCTCTTTTACTATCTAATCAGGTTTTCCTAGCTTTTACTAGGGGCCATGGCATCATTGAAACGCCATAGTCCACTCCCCAGCCCAGGGAGAATATTTCCTCATACGAACAAGCACTGGCACAGCCAATAGGTTTCTCCTACGCAAGAGCTGTTGGCTTTGCCAATCTGTTGTAGCCATGCTGTACACCAGTGTGGCTGCTGTTCAGAATGGCTAATAGTTAGTGTGGCAAAGGAGAATGGGGTGTTGTGCTGTAAAGTGGAACAGAGTGGAGTGCTATTGAGTGGCGTAGAGAGTTGTGAAGTGGTGTAGAGGGGTGTTGAGTAGAGCTGGGAGGCATGGAGTGAAGTGTATTGTCATGGAGTGGCATTGAGTGGAGTGTTGTAGAATGTTGTGGAGTGTCATGGAGGGAGTAGAGTGTTGTAGAGTGGAAGGGCGTAGAGTGGAGTAGAGTTGAGTGAAGTAGAGTGAAGTAGAGTGTCAGAGTGTAGCAGAGTGTTGTAGAGTGGTGTAGAGCAGAGTGGAATGGTGTAGAAGTTGTTGCATAGAGTGGAGTAGAGTGTTGTAGAGTTGAGTGACACAGAGCGTAGTAGATTGTCGTAGAGTGGAGCAGCTTAGAGTGGAGGAGAATAGAACAGCATAGAGTGGAGTAGAGTGTTGTAGAGTTGAGTTGTGTAGAGTAGAGTGGAGTTGCATAGAGTGTCACAGTGAAGGGGCATAGACTGGAGTGGAGTGGCAGAAAGTGGAGTAGTGTGCCATAGAACAGAGTTGAGTAAAGTGGCATGGAGTGACGTAGATGGAGTTGCGTTGAGAGTCATAGAGTGGAGTAGTGTCACAGAGTGGCATAGAGTGGAGTAGAGTTTAACGAAGTAGAGAGTCATAGAGTGGAGTATCATGGAGAGGAGTCTTGTAGAGTGGACTAGAGTGAAGTGGCTTAAAGTACAGTGGTGCAGACTAAATTGGTTTAGAGTGCACTGGTTTTGAGTAAAGTGGTGTGACATAGAGTAGAGGGGTGCAGAATAGATTGCAGGGGCTTAGAGTGCAATAGTGTAGAGTAGACTGTTTCAGAGTAGAGTGAAGTGGCGTAGAGTGGAGTGGTGCGGGGTAGGGTACAGAGGTGTTGAGTAGAGCGGTGTAGAGTACAGAGCATAGAGTAGAGCAATGTAGAGTACAGTGGCATGGAGTGCAGTAGTACAGAATAGATTAGAGTGGCGTAGAGTGGAGTGGCATAGAGAACATTGCATTGAGTGCAGTAGAGTGGCATAGACTTGAGTGGTACAGAGTAGAGTGCAGTGGTGCAGAGTAGAGTGGCATTGAATATATTTATGAAGAAAACAGCTGGGTTCTAGCTGACAGCACTACCGGAACTAGTCACAGCATTATTAAACTATATTGCCCAGCTCAAATGATCTGCTGCCAGTAGATCAAAAAAGTAAATATAACACTTCGTGGATGAGAGGCAACATAAAAAGGACAAGTCAAATGTACATATTTAGACTGAAAAAGTTGGTCTTGTGTCGTTATCCTTCTTTCATTTGTCAGATGTATATTACGGTATACACAGAAATATGAGCATGAAAACAGGACCTCGGTGTGTAGGGGCTAAGTCTTCCTACTGCCTCAGTCCCCAACATCCCAAAACGACTAGCTTTAGGCCCCCATTAGGATGGCAGCAGACTTCAGTCCGCCTGCCACCCTAGCGGTGCTGGGACCGGCTGCTAGTGGTGCAACGGTCCTGCACTGACAATTAGGATGCGAGCGCCGGGGCGTGGCTTGGACGGCAATGTGGACGGTCGTCTAGGTCCGTTCAGCTCCGTATCCCTGAGGGAAAACTACCAGCCAAACTAGCCAGATCCTGTCACAAAGCACCAAAACGAGCAGGGGAAGATCGGCGCTGAAAAGTTGTGGAAGGAACGAGAAGGTAGAGAAGCCTCAACACGAAGAAACGGCCCCCACACCTCCGAAGGCAACAGCAACAAGCAGTGCAAGATGGCGCCCTGAGGCTGTAACAACAGCAGAGGTGAACGCAGAGAAGAGACACCAAGCACCGGGCGCTACACCGCGCTCCCTCAACAATCACAAGCGGTGCCCCACACAAGGAAACGCAGCCAGACACACGCCACACGGTACCTGCCATCCGTGAAGCAGCAGGGTTCCTGTGCCGGCGATCGAGGTGGATGCAGTGAGGAACCACACCGAAAAAAAAAAAAAAAAAAAAAAAGAAGAGGCTGCCCGGAGATCCGGCGACTCGGCACCCCCGCCAAGCAAGCAAAAGAGGTGAGCTTCCATCGCAAGGAGCGCCGAACCGGAAGTTGCTGCATGCGAGGACGCCATCACAGGAAGTCTTTGCCAACCTGAAGGCGGAAGCGGAAACAGGGGACCGACCGGAACAAGCGAGAGCGAGAACAGCCCTACCGGAAGTTCCCCCACGAACAGCGAAGCGCACGGGAATCGGCACCGGAGGAGAAAGCAAAGAGCCCACACCCAAGCGGGAGCAAGCGGTGAAGCGGTGAAGGCGCGAGCCCAGCGCGTGCCCAGCAACACCAGAGCCGAGCCCCCTCACTAACGCCGAAGTCGCAGGAGCGTCACTGTTTACTTGCCCGGGAGCCGCACTGCCATTGGCTGACTCCCGGGTGCGGTTGGAGGCTCGCCTGGAGAGCCGCGACGCGATTGGCTGCTTGGGCGGAGGCGGCTGGGGAAGCCGAAAAATCAGCGCGATCACCGCCGGGCCCGGGAAGAAGTGACCTGACCTCGCCGAGGGATCTCCGCAAGTGCTCCAGCCCCTGCCTGCCGTCTCTGCTCCCCGCTGCTCTCTGAAGGATCCGGAGCGGGCGGAGAGCGTCCTGAGACCGGCCGGGCGGGAGCAGTACTGAGCCTTCCCCCGCAAGGTGCCCCTGGGGGGCCCGCGTCACTGCGAGCACGGGGAGCAACGCCAGACGGAGAGAGTGCGATCAAGCCGGGAAGGAGCGGCGACAGGGCACAGCGCTGCAAGGCAGCAGCAGACGAGTGCAGGAACAGAATTAGGAGCCGAGTAGTAAACGCCACAGCCATAGTCGGACCACACGAGGGTGGGCTAAGGGTGCCAAGGAGGCGGAAGGTGCGAAAAGAGCTAACAAGCTTAACAGGTGGAACCTGGACTGGAAAAAGAACCCTACAGGAATCATAACAGCCATAAAGGGCTGAGTCAACACCAGACTGGCTAGCAAGCCCAGTCCAGCGAGGCAAGCAAAGGAATATGGACAACTGAAGCTCCCAGCACCCTCCTGGGGTCACTAAAAGAACAGCGCGCACCACCCCCCGCTCAGAGGAGAGCAAGCACCAAGGTGGAACGCGGAGGTCTCGGCCAATATGCCACGTAAAGACGCATAGGCAACATCAGGGGCAGTGGCGCCCAACGCACCAAGGGGTGAAGCAGCGCAATAATAAAAAAAGGCGAGCGACACAAGACACATGCTGGCAGGACTCAAGGCAAAAACCAGAACGAGGCACATCCGAGAACCCAGCAGATACAGACCGCAAGGTATTCCAGCCCCAGCGTCAAAAGCAATAGCCCTACCCAAGACAACCCTAGCAGAAGGGCGGCTAGGCAACATCCTAGCCAGGAGGGGCATTGGAACAATGGCAGGCAACGAAGGGAAGGCAGTGGGGGACCAAAAAAAGCCAAAGATAGACAACCAGGGATCCCCTCTGAAAAACAATAAGGGCGAAACAGTCACCCTAGAAACGATCCTACGGAGAGTAAACGAGGTGGGGAAAGATACAAAACTCAAGGTGGAGAACATGCAGCTTGAGATGGCGGCTATAAGAGCGGACCTTCACAAAACAAATACAAGAATTGAAGTGACAGAAGGCAGAATAAGCACAGTGGAAGACGAAACAAGGGAGAACACCAAAGCCATGGCCGATCTGCAGAAAGTCACGAAAGCCATGCAAAAACAGTTAGCGGAGAAGGATGACAGGGCAAGAAGAGGCAACGTAAGGATCCTGGGAATACCGGAGGGGACAGAAGACAAGGCGGGATCATGCGCAGCAATGCTAGAGGAGATGATCCCCAAACTAACCGGCATCACATTTGACAGATGGTTCGAGGTGCAAAAGGCATACAGAATACCAGCAGGGAAGCCAACAACAGGCAAGGGGCCGAGGGCAATAATATGCAACCCGCTTAGACTAAGCCAAACAGACGCCATCTTCGCCTTTGCTAGAAAAAACCAGAACCTGAGGTGGGAAGGAAGCAAGATTGTAGTAACCCAAGACTACTCCAAACCAACGGTAGAGTCAAGAAAAGGATTCCTGGCCCTCAGAGAGACACTGCGCAGGAGAGGCGCCACCTTCAGCTTCGTCGGCCCTGCCAGATTCAAAGTAATAGATAAGTGGAAAACAATGATTTTTGAATGCCCGGAGGAACTAAGGAGATACCTGCAAGGCCCTCCAGTGGAAGAGATGGAGGATAACAGAAGCCCAGGAGCGGCGAAAAGAAGTGCCTCACCGGATGAGAACGCACACTCTGAATAAGGGAACACTACATACGCCAAAGGGAAAAAAAAAAAAGAAAAGGAACAAAACAACCAAAATGCACAAGGAAACATATCTACCTCATTAAACCCATGACGGAATAAAATGAACTATAACTAGAATGAAGAACCCGACTGCAGATCTAGGACTATAGATCAAGGTCCTCCAGCAGCTAGCAGTCGACAGCGAGAACAACGAACCCAAGGTCAACCAAGGCACAATCTGAACGAGACAATCAAGCGGTGGTAGAGTACGGTGCCTTGCTCTGCCCTTGGTCACATTTTCTCCCCAAATTAAGCTGCATCAGGGAAGAAAACTAACTCTACCTCAGGGAAAGACGCGGAGCGAAGGAACTTTGTCGTCGCACTCCCACTCAGCAAGTAAGGGAGGGGGGGAGGCGGGAGGGACGGGTGGGGGAGAGGGGGGGAAGGAACCGAGGGGGAGCGGGGAGCACATACATGGGCCTACTTACTATCATCTATCTTCTCTATACTTTATCTTTATCTTTCTCTACACACTCACATGGGGGAGCAGTACACGCAGGAGAAGGGGGATGGTCCCACACACAACTCAGAGACCAAAAAGACGCAGAGGAAGGCCACTGCAAATGCGGAAAACAGAGCAGTTTAAATGACAAACAGCAACCAGAGTAGCATAGCGTCTGACATTAGAATAGTGTCCCTAAACGTCAAGGGTCTGAATAGCCCGGTGAAAAGAAGGAAAGTGCTCGAGCACCTTAGGAAACTTAAGAGCGACATATATGTGCTCCAAGAAACGAGATTACAAGCAGAAGACATCAGCCGCATAGGGGCCAATTGGATAGGTGAGGTGCAGGGCTCACCAGCACAGAACAAGAAGAATGGGGTAGTAACAATTGTAAGCAAAAACTCCAAAATAGAAGTTGTAGACTCTCAAGCAGACAAGCAAGGGAGAATGCTTATAACGACACTCAGAAGAGCCGGGGAGACATTCCATGTAGCTAACATATATGGACCCAACAGTGATGACAGATCATTCTGGGAGGGGGTGGGTGCACAACTGTATTCACTACCGCTAGGAGATCTGCTGATAGTTGCAGGAGATATGAACCAAGTCCTGGACCCAGCAATTGATAAGCATCCATATAGACCAAGCCAATCAACAAGCAATCCCCACATCCTTAAGAATCTCTGCACCAAACTAAGACTAAGAGACCCATGGCGCATGTGCAACCCAGATGCCAGGGAGTACACATTCTACTCCAACCCACACAACTCATATAGCCGAATAGATTACATCCTAATGTCAGAAACACATACCCACCTCATAGACCACACAGAAATAGGACCCAGAACTGTATCGGACCACTCACACATAAGCCTAACACTATCGGGCAAGCACAACGACGAGCCGACCCGCAGATGGCGATTCGATGACAGTCTGCTCCAACACGCCCCAGCGAAAGCCAAGATAGAGGAGGCGATAAAAGAATACCTACTATTGAACGACAAACCAAACACAAACAGGGAAGTCCTATGGGACGCCCTGAAGGCCACCATCCGGGGAACAGTCATGACAGTCAAGGGCAGGATGAACAAAGACAGGAACAAGAGAATTGCAGACCTAGAGAAAGAAATTAAAAAACTTGAGAACAGCCACATAGCCAGAATAGAGGACAAGAACACACTCACAAACCTGACTAAATTAAAGTATGAACTGAACAGAATACTGAGCGAGAGGGCGGGCACTTGGATCAATAAATATAAATCTATTAATCTTTGTACCGCAAACAAAGCGGGCAAAAACCTAGCATCCTACCTGAGAGGGAAGCAGAAACACCACACGATAGGAGCCATCAAAGACAAACACGACATATCCCAGACCTCGAACAAAGACATCCTAGAAGTCTTCAGGGACTTCTACGAGGGACTGTACACCAAAGATGATACACTGCATGATGATGGGGGAAAAGAGTTACTAGCGAACATAACCACACCCACACTGTCGGACCAAGAACGAGACATCCTGGAAATGACCATAACGGGGGATGAGATAGAGAGAGCCACGCAAAGCCTCAAAGATAACAAGGCACCGGGGCCAGACGGTTTCACAGCTGGCTTCTATAAGCAGTACCTAAACATACTCAAACCCACAATGAAGGAGGTATTCACAGCATGCGCCCAGAGCGGACACATGACACCCTCAATGGCTGAGGCAAATATAATAGTGATACCCAAGGAAGGGAAAGACACAACAGAGGCGAAGAACTTTAGACCGATCTCCCTCATTAATGTAGACTGCAAGATCTACGCAAAAATACTAGCCAACAGGCTCAACGCATACCTTCCGAAACTCATACACAACTCGCAAGTAGGCTATCTTAAAAACCGTATGTCACACGACAACACAAGACTTCTATGCCACGTAATTAACCACTCCTCCCGTAGCGACAACGCAGCAGTCATGATAGCCCTAGACGCCGAGAAAGCCTTTGATAGAGTCTCATGGCCCTTCTTAGATCAGTGTATGGGGAAATTCGGGCTAGGTCCAAACTATAGGAAGATGGTGATGGCCCTATACGAGGACCCCAAAGCAAGGGTGGTGGTCAACGGAGGCACATCAAACATACTCAACTTGGGAAGGGGAACTAGACAAGGTTGCCCCCTGTCACCAGCCCTATTCCTACTAGCCATAGAACCGCTCCTCACGATGATCAGAACTAATGTGGACATTGTAGGGATACCAATAGGGGGAGAGACTTTCAAGCTAGCGGCGTACGCGGATGACGTACTAATAGTCACAGAAGACCCAGAGAGATCCATAAAAGCACTGACTGACACCATTGACAACTACGCCCAGGTCTCGGGGTACAAACTCAACAGAGAGAAATCTGAATGCAAACCTTTAAACATCCACGCAACAAGAACAGTATTAGGAACATCAGGACTAACATGGCAACCAAAACCTATAAAATATCTGGGTATCCTCTTCGAGAGAGACCTAAGAATGACACTGGAACATAACGAACACGCAACAATACAGAAAATCAAGGACAAATTAGAAGGGTGGTCCCCCAAGTTCACAACATGGTGGGGAAGGATAGAAGCAATAAAAATGATGCTGACACCGATGGTCAACTATATGCTAACCATGCTCCCACTGACTAACACAGAGAGCTTCCACAAGACACTTGACAAGATACTGAACAGCTTCCTATGGAGGGGAAAAAACCCAGAATAAGCCTACACAAGCTAAGGCTATCAAAAGAACAGGGCGGCCTGAACATAACGAATTTCAAGCGATTCCAGACGGCATGCATAGCTAGACAGGGACTACACTGGCTAGACCCAAGACAGGAATACACCCCAGCATGGCTATCATTTGAGCGCGGTCTACTAAAAGGCATGAACCCTATAACCCTCCTGACAGCCACACGACACCCAGCAGTGAAGGATAACCCCGTCCTCAAGAACACAAAGACAGCTCTTCTGAGCGTCGACAAACTACTGTCAACAAGCATCAGGGGAGGCCAATTTGAATCCCTCTGGCACAACCCCATTTTAAAATACAGAGATATGGTTCTAGACATGCCTGAGTGGTACAGACATGACATATCCACGGCCCATGACCTTCAAAGACAGGGCGAGAACACAACTTTCGATACACTCAAGGAAGCGCACAACCTACAAAACATAGAACTATACAACTTCCTGAAAATAAAAGTAGCAATCAGGAAGGCAAACCTTACAAGCCAGACACCTTCGCTCTTACAGCTTGCAGCCAATCTCAACATAATAGGACACCAAATAGCACACCTATACAGAGCCCTACGCCCCAAAATTACCAAACTCAATGATAAGGTCACAAACTTTTGGGGGACTTTAGCAGGGAAGGAACTAAGCGAGACCGAAAAGGCAGAATTATGGAGATCGACCACTAGGAAAAAGATAACTGCTTCACTAAATCAGACCAAATACTGGTTAGTGCACAAGGCATACTGGACACCGGCCCGCCTATCCACCCTGGGGATCCGAGAGAGCGATACATGCTGGAATTGTGACAGTGGAAGGGGGGACTTAGAGCATCTCCTACTCAGCTGTCCTCAGATCAAGGATTTCTGGGAAAGAACGGGGAAGCTTATCAATGACATCACTGGAGTAGCCATACACATAGATTTCCCAAGTCTAGTCCTGGGCTTTGCATCCCCGTCCATCACAACAACAGAAGACCGTGACCTCATTGACCTACTGTTGACGGCTGCAGTCAAAATAATCCTAAGCAACTGGAAAGACACCACAAAAGCTACACCACAGGCGTGGCTCAACTGGGTCACTTTCCTAAGAGGGGCAGATAACATTACAGCGAAACACTCACCGAAAACACACAGGCAATCAAACATATGGAGGCCCCTAGACCTCTACCTTTCATCACATAAACCCCCCTAGGCGCAGACACTAGACACTAGACAGCCATCAAGGGACACACTATAGGGACCCACACTCTAACAAAAGAAACCTGCGAGGAAGAACACTCTCCTATCTCCATTCCTACCTCTATCCCTCTCTATCCTCTCTATCGTCCGGGGCGTTATACCCTCCAGGCAGCGCAAAGGGGGGAAAGAAGACAACGCCAAGCAAGACTCGGAAAACGGACTTCTTCTTTTTTTTGGACTAGTCGAACTATCCGACCCCACGCACCATGGCAAGGAACGAACTATTGCAGGACAATATTGCTATACCCCCCCCCGGCGCCTTCTTTTTCTTTTTTCTTTTTCTCCTCTTTCTTTCCGCCACTCATGTATGCTCCATGTAAATATATATTTTTTTTATATACAATAAAAAATTACAGAAATTAAAAAAAGGATGCGAGCGCCACCCTGGCGGTTGCATCCCGTATATTCAACATTGTGGTGGGTGGTGCTGTAAGCAGCACCCGCCACAATGTTGAAAATGCATGTTGTGCATTGGCTTGCACAATGTGACAGGCAGCGCCCGGTGCCTGCCACCTTGTGAATGCCATTGTAGGGGGGTACCATAGGTACCCCCCAAGTGCAGCCCCCCTGGGGGCCCGCAACGGGCCCCCAAAGTAAACTCTGCATGCCTTTCCATGGTGGAGTATCCGCCATGGAAAGGCATTCCACCACACACATCATACCTCCACCATATTATGGGCCTTTTGCGCCCGGCAGGCAATCGTGACGATTGCCTACTGGTGGAAAAGCGGCGGACGGTCTTTCCATCAGCCAAGGGTACCTCGCACCATGGTAATGTGGCGGGGGTAAATGGTCATCTGGCAGGGTGTATTTGGAGGGCAGATCACCACCGCTGGTCGGGCAGTGGTGATCCGCTCGCCATGCTAATAGGCCCCATAGTGTCTCATTCATTCTCCTACAGAATCATGAAGCTACAAATGATTAGACAACCCAGAACACAACACTCCAGACTCTCTCAGGAATCACGGTAGCAAAACATACCCTTTCACTCACTCACTCGTACTTGTCCACAATAAGAATTGACAGAGTCACTTTTATAGTTCAAAATGTTTATTTTAACTATCGTGCTCTATAATGCAGTAAATGAGCCACTACCAGCAGCAAAACGCATAAACCTAAAATAGTTAGCATTGTAGCAAGTCCATAGACTACGAAAGGGGATGTCATCGAATGCAGACACTGGATAAAGGATAAGGCCTAACCACCCTCCCCTTGGAAAGAAGAAGTTTTTTTTTTTTACTTTTATTTTTGGTATTTTCCTCTCAGGCAATGAATATTACATTGACAGTAAAAAAAGAAAGAAAAAAAAACAAGAGAGAACAGAGATTGAGGAGACATATGTTCAAGTAGGATTGAGAGTGTGTGAGTTCTGTCCTGAGGCGGAAGCCGGGACTGTTATGATGTGACTGCAATTACGCCGTCTTTTAAACAAACTGCACGTATATCTTTTATGCTTTGCATTTGATTGTGTTTTAAACTTGTGACCACGGGGAAACTAATTGCTATCCAGTACTTACTTGGCTCATGCCCCTAGACCACCGCAGCCGATTAAACGCTGCTTGGGTCCGACTAGTTTCCTGGCGCCCGCCATCTTACTGGTGAAATTGGGCGAACGGTCTAGTGCTCGGCCCATCGCGCATCAGCCACTACAAAATGACCCCCCCTCACAGGGAGCGCAGCGGACGGGCGAAGCGGGCGCGCCGACAGCGCGCCGAAGGCGTGCCTAAGGCAAGCCCGTCTGCGCCCGTCCGCGCCAGTACGGGTCAAGGGGCCTTATACTCTGCGCACTTACTGAAATATACCGCAGCAGATCTATGCCACTTACATGGAGCGCACCAATTATTTGATAAAACCACCAGGAACCGCCTTGATAGACTTGGTCTCCTGCAGCAACGTGATAGATTCCCGGAAATACAATGTGTTCAAAGGAACAACAAGGGAATTATTCCTCACAATCATATGAACTTTCGGGTGTCTTATTTAAATACACGCTCCTTAATCAAACATCAACTGGAGATTTTTACACTACTCTCCACTGATTCACCTGACATCCTGTTTCTCACGGAAACATGGATAACTCCTGACTCTGCTCCTGATATATTAGCTGCAATCCCTACTGATTACTATATACTCCATACTGACCGCCCATCAGGAAAAGCTAGAGGAGGAGTGGCCGCCATTATTCGTCGTAAACACAATTTTACATCGATTGACTCTCTTAATCTAGCCGTCGCAGATAATTTAGTGATTAAACTCGACTCGGATCACACATCACTGATCTGCGTAGTCGTTTACAGACCCCCTCAGCCCATGCCGCTCTTTCCCATCACCCTGAGTGAACAGATAGCTAACCTAGCAATCAAATACTCCAACATCTTGTTTATTGGTGATTTTAATTATTGGTTGGGTGACCAAGCAGGTGGTTCCCACTCCCTTGAATTCACTAACCTTTTAACGAATTTTAATCTTATACAACACATTTCTATACCAACTCACAATAAAGGCCATATATTGGACCAGGTTTGGACGACAAATCCAATCATCTCTGCCTTGAAGGTACTCCCATGTATATGGTCTGACCACTTTCTGGTGACTTTCCATCTCACTCTGGCCATTAGGGCTAAATCCCCTCTGGTCGAGGGCGGCACGGTTAGATGTTGGAAATCCATTGATATACCTGAATTCAAGAACTTCTTGGCCGGTTCAACACCTAACCTGGACCAGAACGTGGATCTTTCTGATACTCAGATTTTTGGTTGGTTAAAAACAGCAAGTGATCATTTTGCCCCTCCCAAAAAAATTAAGATAAACCGGAAGGCGGATGCTCATAAATGGTTCTCTCCCGAACTAAAGGAGATGAAACTATTACTCCGCCAGAAGGAGAGGAGATGGAGAGCTCGCTATGACCCTGGAGATAAGCTCCTCTATAAACTAGAGCAGGCAAAATATAATAAAGCTATCAAGGCAGCCAAGATAGAATATTTTTCCTCAAAGATCTTAACGTCCACCAATAAATCGAGAGCGATTTTCTCAATTGTGGATGAACTATCCAATCCTGATAGAGTGTCATCTAAACCTATTCCTACACAGGAACTATGTGATAAATTGAATACGTTCTTCATAGAAAAGATCACAACAATTAAAGCTAGCATTATATGCTCCCCATTAGTTGTGATCCCGCCTGATTCCTTTAGGAATATTTGTACCATGGATAGTTTTCCTACGATCGATCTTGAATCGTTTATCTCCTTGATGTCCAAAGTTAAATCTGGATCTCCCCGAGATTGCTGCCCCCCACATATACTGAGGGAAGTATTTTCCACTATTCCTCAACCTGCCCTATCTTTATTAAACTTATCACTCACTCATGGTTGCGTCCCTAAATCATTCAAGGACGCCACAGTGGTCCCTTTGATCAAAAAGGTCGGCGCCGACTTATCAGAACCATCTAATGACCGCCCCATTTCCTTGCTTCCATATTTAGCCAAGGTCTTGGAGGCACATATCGCGAAATCCATGTCCACCTTTATAGAAGAGTCTGGACACTTGGATTCCCATCAAGCGGGCTTCCGTCCAGGTCATTCGACTGAGATGGTCATTTTGGCAGTTCTGGACGAGCTCCGTAGGGAGGCTGACACTGGAACCCCTCAAGCCTTGGTTCTTTTAGATCTGTCAGCCGCGTTCGACACGGTGGACCATAAGATCTTGGTGGACCGTGTCGGACGTGCAGGCTTTCAGGGTAAAGGCTTGAGATGTGTCACCTCCTTTTTGGAAGACCGTACACAGGCTGTTCGCCTGGATAACTTCACAGCTTCAGGGTTGAATACCACATGTGGGGTTCCCCAGGGTTCTTCCTTGTCCCCACATCTGTTTAACATCTATCTACTCCCCCTGATCAAAGCTTTAAAACAGAAGAAAGTAACAACATTCAACTACGCAGACGATCTGCAGCTTTCCTTCACCATAGATAATTCTATTGAATCTATTACCAACTTTCAGGATACCATGGTGTTCATCCGTCATTGGATGGATTATAACCATCTGAAGCTGAACCCTGGAAAGACGGAGGTACTGCCGATAGGAGATAGTCGTATCTCCTGGGGCCCTCACTATTGGCCGGCAGAACTAGGGCCTTTCCCCAAACCCTCCTCTTCCGTAAAAAGCCTGGGGGTGACTATTGACGGAGATCTGTCTCTTAACACCCAAGTGGGCACAGTAGTCTCTAAATGTTTCTTCTGGAGTTCTGGACTTTTTGGTTCCGTCCAGAGGTGTCAGGGAACAACACCCAAAGACCCCGGAGTTCCACCTGCCTTGGTGCGCAAATGAACAGAAACACGGGCTTCTCGATGGTGGCGTCAAAGACCAAAGGTTTATTACTGCAGGGACACAGAAATCACAGAATCTACACACGGGCAGAGACTAGGAGCCTGTTCGATTTGTACATTGAGGGTTGCTCCTTATATACCAAAAATTGTGCTTCAGGCAAATATTTCACATGTCAGTACATTCCCAAACCTTTGTGTCTTAAACAATAAATATTTGGCGTTACACAGGAACTGTCGATAATATCTGATGCCAAACATCACGAAGAGGGGTTCCCACTAGTCCATCACAATCCCTTGTCAATATTGCATTCAAGTGCCGGACCGCCTCATCGTAAAGTTCGTTACCTCCCCCTAATAAAGGCCCAGAAGGAAAGGAGCAGAGCCAGGTGCAGAAGATAGAAAAACGGGATAAGAGATGTTTGTGGGTTGTAAATGGGCAAGGCTACCAGCTTCGGCCGCCTAATCATGATCAGGACAATGGACAGGAAAACCAGTTCAGGTGGGCTGGCCTCGGGCAGAGGAGGCAGCCTTTGTCGAGTCATGCAGCTTCAGCGTGATCTGGTTTAAGGTGTACGTGTCATGAAAGAGGTGAATCTCCGGCTAAGGCTACGTGTCCTTAATCGAAATGAAGTGATCAGAGGTTATTGCATATGTGAGGGCAAGAAACACAAAATGGCTGCCATGATCTAAGATGGATGCCATGGGTAGATCAGAAATGTGTTCATAACAGGAGTGCTCTTGCTCGTATCGTAGCGAAAACACCAGGATATGCTAAATGGATCATTTGCGGTTCGCTGATACTAATATTATGTATTTCCGACAAACTTGAAAACACGGGTTTCAAATCGTCACGGAACCTCAGACCCTCCTTTTGCCCTTACATAGGCAATTACTCAGTCTATATCAGAGTCTACTTCTATACTCATCAGGTCAGTGACATGTTGTTGTATCATCATCCTTTCTCGTGCCTTTTCTCCAAACGCAGGTGGTTTTCTTAGACAAGTTGCAGCGCAAAGACTACACAGAGCAGGACCACACTGGATAATCAGGCAGCATGAAAACAGGAATACTAAGATGACACCGATGACCATAAGAACCTTCCATCCCCACGCTGAGATCAGAGTCCAAAACCACTCCATAAAGGACCAGTTTCCCTTGTCTACATGTATAGAGTCGGAAATCTTGTGTAGCTTAGAGATCGCCTCATAGACTGTTGGAGCATTATTAGGAATAAAGACACAGCAGCTCGATTGGATCATTCTGCATACCCCACCTCGGTCTGCAAGGATAACGTCTAAAACCATACGGTTTTGCAACGTCATGAGTCTGTCCGCTTGAAGCTCAGCTGTCAGGTTGCTAAGGGCACCAGCAGTTTCGGTAATAGTAGATTCAACTACCCGTGTTAGCTGACGTATGTTTCTACTATTGGCCATAGGCCCCCAAAACGGAAGGAAGCCTTTGAAGAAGTCTCCAGCTTCCTGACCAGCAGTATCTTCCTTGCTGAAGACACCTCTCGCTACTCTGGTTCTGTGGTAATCAGATGAAGCAGTGTATGTTGGAGGCAACAATCGAGCAATATAACATGAACCTGAAAAGTCAGCAGGCAACCATGTATAAGCTCGGTCTCGACAAATGAAATAGGTACCCCTAGCAGTAAGGAAGGCAGGGGAAGAGTTAGCCGGAAACACATAAGTCTCAACGCACTCACTCCTCCCTAGCTGAGCTCTCGGATTTCTCCCATTACCTTGCAAACAGACCTGACCTCGGTGAGGTACGACCCAGATTGGAGTTGAGCTTTTACGCTTGCTTTCTCCTAAACTAAGGCGATACTCTGAAGTATTCCAACTCAAATACACTCGTAGTTCGTCTCTAGGGTATGATGGAGTATTATTGACATCCTTGATCATGTCAATAATTCCCTGGACTAAAGCTTTGTTGGCAGAGTTATATTTAGTGGAACGTGGTGGACGCGGAGGATAGGTCTCAAGGGCATAAGCAAAGATGGTTTGAAGGGCCTGAAATGATCCATTGTAGCTGAAAGGCAAAACCAGATAAGGAATACCTTTATCCATAGTGTGGGGTATCAAGCCACACACCCAGCAGTCTGTAGTGTTAACTACCAGTTGGTGTTGGTGCAAGAGCTGTACAAAAGTGTTGTTAATGAACTCTGTACGTCGGGCTTGCTCATGTTCAGGAAACGAGTGAAAAGAGTGTATAGAAGAAACAGTAGAAGTAGCAGGATCAAGGGGAGGTACTGTAGTAACTGGCACAAAAATCAGATTTATACTAAAGACGATTCCACCCACCAATGTTGCTAAAATAATCAAAAATGTAACGGCACATTGCATCAAAAAGCATTTGCTACGAAGAATTTTGTACAGTCTGTTTCTGCGAACATAAATCACATTTTCTCGTTGCAGCGCAGGAAGCTCCATCTTCTACAATCCGCTCGCGACCACTGATGATGTGTACGTAGATGAAAATGCCTCTGTCAGCCCTGGGAGTTCCCAGAACCAACAGAAAGATCGACCTTGTGTCAGACCCCTGCAAATTCAAACTAGGCACACAGCCACGACCCTACGGCTACCCAGACGGCAAGGCAATTAAAAAAACAAACAATAGCAAACTTCCTGGCTGAAGGCAAATGTTCAATATCAAATGTTCAATATATCAAAAAAATCACAATATGCAGTTGCCTGCTTTATTTGTCCGTTTTGCGTTTTCTCAAATTGTATTTCTGTTTCGCAGGTATCGTCTGATCGGAAAATAGTGTATCATTACCAGCTGTTGTAGTGTTTAAGTTCGCAGATAGCAAAGTGTCTTCTGATGCTGGAGACAAATGTTCAGTGTTCAAAAGAGTCTTTTCAGGAGGAGAGTCAGATTTTGGAGTATCAGTAATCAATTTGGCATCGCTGAAAGGAATAAACTTTGGTGTGCTGTCAGTTTCGGAGGCACCAATTCCCTTTTTCACCCAGTCGTCGTAAGGTAGCGGCAAGGGTACACGCTTTACATGTGACGCGTGTACCCAATGTTTACGGCCAGCTACACGGACTGCTGTCCTCGTTGTCAGTAGGACCTGGAAGGGGCCGACGTAGCGGGGCTGAAGATTCTTTGTCCTCGCAAAATCTCTGACCACCACTTGGTCGCCGGGTTTCAGTTGATGCCCTGGACTCTCCGGAGGCTTTGGTAGTGCATCGAAAACCTGTTGATGAATAAGACTCAATTTAGCAGTCAAGTCGTAAAGGTAGTCTATCAACATAGGATATTCCAGCTGTCTGAACTCCCTTGGTCTTGGCACCCCCCAAATATTGGCAGGACGACCAAATACAATCTCGTAAGGGTTAAGCCCCACTCGAGAATGTACAGTCGCTCTTGTGGATAACAGAGCCAAAGGAAGTGCGTCTGGCCAAGCCAAACCTGTGGATGCTTGTATCTTAGCTATCTTCAGCTTGAGGGTGCCATTATAACCCTCCACTAGACCAGCTGACTGGGGATGGTTCGCACTATGAAATTTTTGTTTCAAACCTAGGCCTGCACATACACTCTGCATAACTTTCCCTATAAACTCACTTCCGTTATCTGACCATACAATCCGTGGCATACCGAATCTAGGGAAATATTCTTTGAGAAGAATTTTGGCAGTTGATAAGGCGGTATTGTCCTTCAGTGGGTATGCTTCTATCCACCTGGAAAAAGCACAAACCACCACCAAGACGTATTTCAAATTATTACAGCGTTCCATGTGAATGAAATCTAACTGAATCACTTCAAAGGGACAGGAAGGAGGAACGAAATGACCAGCTGGAGTTGGAGTTCCCTTGCCAGGGTTATGCATCAAGCACACCATACAATTTTTCACCACTCTCTCTGCACACTTACTGATCCCATCATTCTTCCAGACCGGAGCCAACATCTTACAGATACCTTTAGAACTTATATGCGCTACTCCGTGCGCCATTGTTACTACTGCAAGCACATACGCATCCGGCAACATCCAACGTTGCTGCTCTGTCAAATCAATCCAACATCCATTCGAGTCCAACTTGCCCGTATTTTCTCTCCATACACGTTTCTCTTCCTCAGTTGCTTCTCTCTGAATCTCTTTCACACTTTCCATTGTATCTTCACACATCCCAGACTCAGCGATCCATCTTGCAGACGTTGCAACATACATTCTACTCATCACATCTCTAGCTGTCTGTTTAGCAATTTCATCAGCAAAAGCATTCCCACGTCCAACATCATCCGTGATTGCTTTATGAGCACTGCACTTTACAATTGCAACTTCAGTTGGCAAGGTTAGAGATTCCAACAAGTCGTTAACTAGCTGACCATGTTGAATCTTAGTCCCATGGGACGTAATGAAACCTCTTTCTCTCCACAACCGGCCAAAACTATGGGCCACGCCAAATGCGTACTGACTATCTGTGAACACATTCACTCTCTTTCCCTCAGCTAAAACACATGCTCTCATTAGAGCTATTAATTCTGCAGCTTGGGCAGAATTCTGACTCACTCTTGCAGTCTCCACAATCGTCTTCAAAGTCGTCACAGCGTAAGCAGCAGTCACATCACCATTCTCCAATTTAAAACATGACCCGTCCACATACAGCGTACCATCCGGATCGGGTAACGGAGTATCTTTCAAGTCGATGCGTCCTTTTGTCTCTTCCTCCGTTTTAAAACAGCAGTCATGTGGCTCAGAATCACTCGACTCTTGATCAGTCGGCAACAGCGTTGCTGGATTCAATACATTACACCTTTTGATCTGAATATGACTCGCTAGTAGTGTTAGTTCGTAACCAGATAATCTCGCACTGGTAAGGTGTTGTGTCTTCGTTCGGTTCATGAGTGTATCCACTGCATGAGGAACCATGACCACTAGCATGTTGTTCATCACCAAACCAGCAGATTGCCGAATGGAAGCCGCAGCTGCCGCTGTAGCCCTCAAACAACTAGGCAACGCTCTAGCTACCGGATCTAATGTTGATGAGAAATACGCACAAGGGCGTTGTTTATCACCAAACTTCTGTGTCAGAACACTCAACGCGCAACCTTCTCTCTCGTGAACGTAGAGCGTGAATGGTTTACTGTAATCAGGTGTACCCAATACAGGAGCTGAACACAAGGCTTTTCGTAATTCGGTAAAGCTCTCTTGACATTCATCAGACCATGGCACCGGACTCGGAACATTTTTCCCAGTCAAAGCTACCAATGGTTTCGCTAAAAGAGAAAAATTTGGAATCCACTGCCTACAGTAGGAGGTAATACCTAAAAAGGCACGTACTTCTCTCTGTGTGCGTGGAACACTCATTTGCGTAATTGCTTTTATTCTTTCTGTGGTCAACTTCCTTCCCTCCTTTGACAAGAGATGACCTAGGTAGGTCACTTCTTGGCAGCAGTATTGCATCTTGGAAGGTGATACTTTGTGATTCAAATCAGACAAATGATGCAACAACGATACTGTAGCTGCTTTGCAAGTTTCCTTGTCATCGGCAGCCACTAAAAGATCATCTACGTACTGTACTAGGGCAGAACCTGGAGGAAGGACAAAAGAATCTAGCTGACTTTTTAATGCTTGACTGTAAATAGATGGACTCTCACAGTAGCCTTGTGGAGCGCGTTTAAATCTGAAGCTTCGACCTCCTAGACAGAAGCCAAAAATATCCCTGCTTTCCTCGGCTATCGGAATGCTGAAAAAGGCATTCTTCAAGTCGATGACTGAGAACCAATTGGCTGTAGCAGGAATCAATGTTAACAAGGCAGTAATGTCTGGAACCACAGGAAACTGCGGAACCACAATCTTATTAACTTCTCTAAGGTCTATGACAAACCTATATACTGGAGGCTTCGTAGGATCAGTTCGTTTCAGAATTGGCAATACAGGACTATTACAAACATTTCCTCGAGTTTCTTCAACCACACCTTTCTTAATCAAATCTTGCACAATCAATAAAAGTGCACCTTCTCCTTCACTCGATATTTTATATTGGGGAATTCTGGGAAATTTTACATTTGCTTTCAAAGTTACTACATACGGTGGTATTTCTAAAAGGCCTACATCATTAGGACCAGTCGCCCAAAGAGAATCAGGGAGTGAGCGCAGCTCTGGCGGGAGTGCGTCCATTGACAAGTACATCGGAGAAGTGAGTCTTTTACCCAAAGTAAGCTGTACTCCTTCCGGAGAACAGTACAATGTCGCATATAGTCGTTTTAACAAATCTAAACCAAGCAGATTTTCATTACAACCTGTCGTCAAAATCAAGGGTGCTTTCAATTGGCATGGTCCAACAGAAATAGACAAAGGATTAGATATCGGGTTGTAAACAGGGGCGCCTGAAAAACCTACGGAAACATTTGTTGAGCCAGACAAAGGTGCGCCAGGGAGTTTCGCATGAATTATAGAACTTTTTGCGGCACCAGTATCCAACAGAAACGGTTCGACTACACCTGATGTTGCTACTGCGACATAAGGCCCACTCTGATCCACTGGAACTGATACTACTCCCTCTCTCTGTCCATGGCTGTCCTAGTACCCATTTTGCTGGAATTCCTCATCAACTTCACAATAATCCTCAACAAGATATTGCTGAGATCTATTCTGTTGAGCTGACTGTACGTTTCGTTGATCAAAGTGATTAGAGGGACGATCATTCGTTTGCGGAGGCATAGCACCTCGCCCTCGACCTCTAGAATTCTGCGCAAAACCACCACGACCTCTTTGAGCTGCTGCTGCATTATTTTGCGCTAAAATCGGACATTCATTCTTGTAGTGACCCTCTTTCTTACAGTACGCACACTGATTCCACTGATATTGAGGCCTGGTTGAACTATAATCTGTCCTTTGATACGAATTCTGTTGCATATTAGTCTGGTTCGTGCGAGGCGGATACGCCTGCTGTAAAAGAACTTTAGTCTTTAAATCTTTCGTTTTCTTCTCTGATTTCTCCTTTTCCTCTTTATCCCTATTTTCGTAGTACTGCGCAGTCGCAAGTATTTGCGCAGTTGTGGAAACAGCCCACGCACTCTCTGAATCCTTTAATTTATTGCATAATTCAGGTAACAAATTATGCACAAATTTATCGACAAACAATCTCTGTCCTCCTTCAGTGCTCATATCCTGACCACTATGGTCTACAAAAGTCTCTTCGAACCTCGTGAAGAAGTCGGAGACACTTTCATCTTTCTTTTGCTTGCATGCGGATAATTTATCCCAATTAACACGCAACGCAGGCATCAGAGTCTTCATTAAGTCAATTATTCTACCTGGAAGATTAGCAATTAGGGGTTCGGGTTTTGCACCACCCGTTTGCTGACCATCCGCTGCAGTGATAGCTGCCCAATCACCACCTAAAGCTGCTTGATGATCCTCTCTACGAATTTTAGCCCACACTGGTTGTGGAACTACATTGCCAAATAACATGTCGATGTCTGCCAAGTTCATTATACAAGCTTCAACTGTCTGTGTCAATTCCTTGTAATATCCGGCTGGATTCTTACGCGGATCTGGTAAGGCCTGTTTCACTGCTAGTACTTCAGCTCGCTTCCATGGAATGTGTATCCACACTCGTTGGAACTGTGCTGGAGCAGCTGCAATACCTGCATTATCATCACGTTGTATTGCTTCGCGCCAGATTGGAGGAACCTCCCTCATAGGATATTGGCGACTTAGCTTCATTTTACCTTTCTCTAAATCTCTCGGCGAACGAAGAGATGGATCATTCCTAAAACTCAAAATAAGTTCCATCGCTTCTTTTATATTATCACCCACTATCATTCCTGCAGCAAACTCTTTTTGCACCTTAATTAAATCCTCCAAGTCTGATTCAACATCATCTTCCTCTATTTCCTCACGTAACAACGAGCACATCTCATCAAAGACGTATCGTTGCGTTGGTTCCTTCCACTGCATAAACGTATCTAATACATCTCTCGTATTATATCTTCTAACTTTCGTAATCCATCTGAGAGCCGTGGAATCTAAAACTCCCCGTTCTTCAGTACTTGGTAGCTGACTACGTCTCTGAACTGAATCAGAAGTAGGAGTCTTAATTAAGGATTTATATAAAGGAGACAGAATATTAGCAACAGAATCAGTTATTTTTCGACGTACAGAAAGTGGAGTTAATACACTTGCAGACGTAGAGAACACAGTAGAGGTAGGAACAGATTGCGAAGCAGTAGGAGTATCGATGAAAATAGTTTGTGAAGTAGTAGGTGTAAGCGAGACAGATACAGGTATAGAAGTCGGCAACCCAGGAAGAGGAGGAGCCGTAGGAACATTCACATTAACCACAGGAGGTACAGGAACTAGATTCTGAGGAACAAGAACACCAGGTTGTCCAGCAACCGGCAATTGAACATTCGGTACAAGTTGAGCCGTAGCACCTTGTGCGTACGGTGGAGGTGAACGTAACAGATAAGACAACAGAGGATCGTTTTCGGGATCCTCCAGTATCTTAGCTGTTTTCGATGGCAAGGCAGGGTAGCACTTGTCAATCGCTAAATTATGCTCTCTAATTGCTACATCTATAGCCTTTTCGCACTCATTATCTTGCAGTTGTTTAGTTGCTTGCTCTAGAGTTAACTCTTCTTGCTCTTTTTGTTCTTTCTTCAGCCTTTTCATTTCTCTCTGTTTAGATTCTTTTCGCCAGTAACGGAAAGAATCAAACATTGCCGGCCGGGCTTTCTTACTAAACAGTTTCGCTTCTAAATTATCAAGGATCTCGGGTTCAAAACTACCATGTAGTGGCCAACTAAGGACACCATCCTTCTTACAGTAACGGACCCACACCTCGTTATAGGATATAGGACCCACTCCAAATTTGTAATATAGGTCATAAAGGGGAGTCCCAATTGGAGGAACCAAACAAGAATCCTCCAATCGTGAGTCATGGTTGCAACCGAAACAAGACAACATTTTCCGACTTACCATTTTCAGTCTGGAACACAAAACAAACAAAACACGAAACAGATATGTGCACTTGAACCAAGAACTTAGGCCTACCAAAACCAAACTAATGTATCGATACCCAAACTGAACCAAATAGATTATCGTAACCAGAACAACTAGTGATAATCTTACGAAACCAAACCAAACCAAGAACCGATCAAGGATTTTTAACAATCCTCACAAAGTAACCAGCTAGCTATCACTAAATACTTAACTGAGGCACTGAAGACGTCACCAAGGAGAAACCCGTCACGTTTCGCTGTACTAAGGCTGCACCTCGGGTCCAAGACAGGGCGACGGTCAAGGCAACGGCCCACTGCAGCCGTCCTGAACGGGAACCCTCGTGGAAGAGAACTTCAGGGCCACTTTTGCGATATGCCGGGATCGATGAAGTGGGGCGCCTCCCTCAGGAATCTTCACACGAAGCTCCTCGAACTCTTCAGGCTTTTGGACCGGTACCGAATGACGTCGCCCCACGTTGGGCGCCAATTGGAGTTCTGGACTTTTTGGTTCCGTCCAGAGGTGTCAGGGAACAACACCCAAAGACCCCGGAGTTCCACCTGCCTTGGTGCGCAAATGAACAGAAACACGGGCTTCTCGATGGTGGCGTCAAAGACCAAAGGTTTATTACTGCAGGGACACAGAAATCACAGAATCTACACACGGGCAGAGACTAGGAGCCTGTTCGATTTGTACATTGAGGGTTGCTCCTTATATACCAAAAATTGTGCTTCAGGCAAATATTTCACATGTCAGTACATTCCCAAACCTTTGTGTCTTAAACAATAAATATTTGGCGTTACACAGGAACTGTCGATAATATCTGATGCCAAACATCACGAAGAGGGGTTCCCACTAGTCCATCACAATCCCTTGTCAATATTGCATTCAAGTGCCGGACCGCCTCATCGTAAAGTTCGTTACCTCCCCCTAATAAAGGCCCAGAAGGAAAGGAGCAGAGCCAGGTGCAGAAGATAGAAAAACGGGATAAGAGATGTTTGTGGGTTGTAAATGGGCAAGGCTACCAGCTTCGGCCGCCTAATCATGATCAGGACAATGGACAGGAAAACCAGTTCAGGTGGGCTGGCCTCGGGCAGAGGAGGCAGCCTTTGTCGAGTCATGCAGCTTCAGCGTGATCTGGTTTAAGGTGTACGTGTCATGAAAGAGGTGAATCTCCGGCTAAGGCTACGTGTCCTTAATCGAAATGAAGTGATCAGAGGTTATTGCATATGTGAGGGCAAGAAACACAAAATGGCTGCCATGATCTAAGATGGATGCCATGGGTAGATCAGAAATGTGTTCATAACAGGAGTGCTCTTGCTCGTATCGTAGCGAAAACACCAGGATATGCTAAATGGATCATTTGCGGTTCGCTGATACTAATATTATGTATTTCCGACAAACTTGAAAACACGGGTTTCAAATCGTCACGGAACCTCACTTCCAACTGCGAAAAATCCAGAAGATACATCACTTGCTCACCCAGGCAGCACTGATACAAGCTGTGATTGGCCTAGTCCTGTCCCATTTGGATTATGCAAATTTAATCTATCTAGGCCTTCCCTCTTATCAGATCAAGAGACTCCAGCTTGTACAGAACCAGGCTGCACGGCTGATTTATCAACAGCCTAAGTAGCAATCGGCCAGACCCCTGATAAAAAAGCTACACTGGCTCCCACTGCTCCAACGGGCCACCTTCAAAACCGCCTGTCTTACATTTAAGTCCCTAAATTGTTATAGTCCTATTTTTATTAACAATTTGATTCTGAGATACATCCCAACCCGTGATCTCCGTTCGAAACATCAAAATCTGTTGGTGAGTGCAAAGTTTAAACGCAGGCGGCATGGCGGATGCCGTTTCGGTTATCTGGCGCCACAACTTTGGAACTCACTCCCATGGGAGATCCGATCCTGTCCTGATCTGCTTCAATTTAGAAGGCAGCTCAAGACATGGCTGTTCATACAGGCACATGAGTAAATCGATCCCACTGCTGTCAACTCAGAACAGTCAACTCAGTACAGCTCGCAATAGCGCCATGAAACCTTGGTCAAAGTGCGCTTTACAAATAGGTTATAACATAACAAAACATAACAAGTATCATAAATGTTACAGACTTCAGTATACAGTGCCTTCTCATCTAATACCAAGCGGCAACAATACCCGACATAACAAGCAGACAAATCTTCATTCAAATATTGTAACATTAGGTGTTCACATATCATGTAACAACGTGGAAAAAAGGCAGATCAATGAGTATCATGTACACACCTCCATAGACATAAAGCCCTGTCCCATTCAAAATATAGCAAGGTACATCACTGAAGAGGATTTAGCAATGATGGCGAGGTAGGGAAGGTCTGTGCACAGAGTTATTGTATTGAGGAAGTGCCATTCATCTATGTCAGTGGGGGGAGAGGGGGTGTGTCATTCACAAGGATCGTCCACACACCACAGTTAAGCGGCATTTGTTAGAGGGGCAGTGTCCGACCCATCTGCGTCCTGTGAGAGGAGATAGCTCTGTAGCGGGCCCCAAATATCCCTAGGTCTAGAAGCCAGTGGAAGTGTCTCATGGTGGATTGTTCCTGACAGTAAAGCAAGTCACCCAGCCAGGTCTTGAATTTTGGTGCCCTCCCACTACCCCAACGACACGCCACTCTGCGCTTTGCTAATAAAAGGGACACCACTAGGAATTTGCGATGTGCCTGGGGTATCTGTGCAGTATAACTCAAGAGTGCCACCTGCGGGTCCCTTTCTACTGTGTTGCCTGTCATGTTTTCCAATGCCACATGGACCTGCTCCCAGTATTCTTGTAGCCTCGGACATTGCCACTCTAAATGGAGAAATCTAGCCTCCGGCCTCCTGCACCGTTCACAGAGATCATTTTCAGATAGTTGGAACCTAAATTTCTTAGCCGGGGTGTAGTAAAGGGGATGTAAAGATTTGTAGTGTATGACTCAGAGTCTGCAGCTAGCAGAGATCCTTGAGGTCTGAAGACAGCAGTATGCCCATTGTTCGTCAGAAACTTCCTCACCGAGTTCTGCAGTCCATTGCGCACCTGCCGAGCATGAGGCACTCGCGTGGTGCAAGCGTATACTGTTATATAACCTTGACACCAGATGCTTACCATCCGTAGATTCAAGCATTAGGTGCAGTGGTGTTAGAGTAGTGGGCTCCTGTGGGAAGTCAGGAAGAGCTGCCCGTATACCTTGTCGCAGTCTAACATATAGGAAATGGTCCAGAGGTGAGGACCGGGCATCGTGAAAGAAATGGTCTGAAGAGCGAAATGCACCATAACGAACAAATCACCCCATGTAGAGACATTGACCCATGCGCATAATTTATGAAAGCCCTTTTCTTGCAGCAGTGGTATACTAGGGTGGTAGCAATGGGGAGTATAGCAGGGGTGCGTCCAGTATGTCTATAATGCGATGCCAGGCATCCACCGTGCCAGTAACTGTAGTAGGCGGTGTTGCTCGTTCCCGAGCAGGGACATGTATAAGGCCAGACAGTGGAATAGGGTCTGCTAGCCAATCCTCCGTAGCAACCTGTGGCATGTATCTGGGGGGGGTGAATCCAATAATATGCATATGGTGCTTGTGCACTGAGAAAATAGGTTTCAGAGTCTGGTATGTCGAAAACACCCTGAGCATATGGCCTAGTTAGGATAGACCACTGGAGCCGTGGCTGCTTCCCGCCCCATAAAACGCGCAATAGTTCAGTGCAAAGAGTTTTAAAAAAATAAGAACCAGGATAATAGGATATATTCATGAATAGGTATAGAAATTGCGGGAGAACAACCATTTTAATGAGAGAGGCTCGGCCCACAAATGAGAGGGGGAGGGAGATCCACCGGGTGACGTCTGCCAATTTCGCGATGGCTGTGCCATGATTAAGGTGTATGGTGGCTTCTCTATCCCCAGTCAGCTGGATATCCAGATAGCGTAGGTCAGTGCCACACCATTCCAGTGGGAAGTCCAGGGCAAATCGATCAACCGCAGGAGTTAGAGGAAAAAACTGGGATTTACTCCAGTTAATGTTGATCCCAGATAGTCTACCGAACACAAGGAATTTCCACAGTATAGAGTTTATATTTTGTTGGGGATCCCTGATATATAAAGTAATGTCATCCGCATAGAGGGATATCAAGATTTGCTGTATACAGCAACGGAACGTACAATCGCAATGATGTTTGCGGAGTTTAGACGCCAGTGGTTCAACCGCTATGGCAAATAGAAGTGGGGAAAGATGACCATTTATTAACACCTTAGCAGTAGGCTGTTGATATAGCAACTTAATCCACGAGAGGAATAGGTTGGGAAAGCTCATGCGTTGTAAAACTCCAAATAAATAATCCCACTCCACCGAATCAAACACCTTAAAAACTGCGGCCAGAGGAAAGTCAGGAGCAACATTCTGTAATAGGAAAAAAAGGGTGCGGAGATTGCGAGATGTGGCCCTACCTGGGACGAATCCCGATTGGTCGGGTAATATGAGTTTATCCATTAGGAGGGTCAGCCGATTAGCCAACAATTTGGCCAATATTTTTGTATCACAATTTATGAGGGAGAGTGGCCTCTAGGAATCGCATGTCTCTGGGGTCTTCCCTGGTTTCAAAAGAGAAGTAATCAGCTCTTCATGCATCGAGGGGGGGAGCATTCCTCTTTCAAAGAGATTCTTCATAAATTTCTCTAGGAACAGGGGCCATGATATCTATGTAGTGTTCATAAAATTCAACAGGAATACCATCTAAACCCGGCGCTTGCCCATTTTTGAGTTGTGTAACTGCCTCTATAATTTAGTCCAGCTCAAATGGGAGACATAAGAACTTCCTCTATGTATCACTTAACCACCCTAGTGCGATGTCCTCTACAAAATTGTCCAGATCCAGGGGTCCACTGCGTTGCGTGGTGTACAATGTGTTATAATGAGACGTAAAGGTGTTAAGAATATCAGGTGTGTCTCGATAGACAGTATCCCCTGGCCCTTTAACTTCTAGGACATAAGTAGAGAACCGTGGACGTCTGATCACTTCCGCCAGTGCCTTCCCTGGCTGCTCGCCCTCCCCATATCTCCGGGCCACCCAATACCGTCCTCTAAATGTTGTCTCGCGGGCCGCGGTATACTAGTAGCCGGATAGTTTCTCCCTGAAATCCGTTTGTACCTGCCCCATCTCCCCAGTTCCCATCCGCACCTCAAGTCCTCTCAGATTCCGTTTCAGCGTTCTGAGCCTATTTTGTATAGCCCTAAGTACACCAAAACTCTTTTCTATACAGTACCCTCTAATTGTGACTTAAAGGCCTGCCAGATGGTCTCGACATTGTCCATGGATCCCTTGTTCCTTAGAAAAATATCTTGTATCTCTTGCCCCAGTTCAGTGTGAAACACTGTGTCCAAAAAGGCAGTGGGCTGTAGCCGACAGCTAGGCCTAGGCGTATCATAGCCTGGAAGTGTGAGCACGAGCCTCATGGGGCAGTGATCAGAGAAGGTCCTAGCAAGGTGAAGCACTTTCTGAATAGCTTGTCCCATTCGTCTGGATAGTAGGCAGTAGTTCAGTCGTGCCCACGTTCCAGCGTGCGCTGTAAAGTGTGTGCCCTCCTTGACTTGAGGGTGGGTGTAACCCAACTATCAATCAATCCCCCCTCAGCCATTATGCCCTGTATGGATGCTTGGGAATTAGTGTAATGATGTGGCGAGGTGTTAGATCGATCCATGGCCGGGTTGAGGGCAACATTAAAATCCCCTCCCCAGATTATATATGTGGACCCTATGCTTGCAACTTTACCCCATAAGACATTGAAAAAATCAGGTGTGTCGACATTGGGGCCGTAGCAATTAACTATTTTGACAGAATCCCTACCCAGGCGCCCCCATATTATCACATAACGTCCCTGGGGATCAGTTAACACACCCGCCAATGCAAAGGGGGTTCGCTTTTTTATCAGGATGACTGTGCCTCGAGCATAAGATGAATATGATGAAAAAAAACTGCCATCCGCCCACTTACTGGCGAATGTGCTTGAAGAACGTGGGTCTATATGGGTTTCCTGAAACAGTGCCACATTTATCTGTTGACGATCTAAATATGCTAATATCTGCCTAAGCTTCCTTGGATCTCCCAGGCTACTAACATTCCAGGATATTATGTTCGCTTGACTTCTATCCACCTTGTCCACCATGTCTCTGTGTGATGTAATAACTATAAGTTCACCATGTTACACAGTGCCACAACCTGGTACCACGAGATGCACAATAAAAGAAAAAAAACATGAATTCTGTCTGTCATCATACACATTAGCCCAAATCCCTACCACCCCACCCACTGAAGCATCCCAATCATGCCATCACTATATATCCCACCCTCCTCCCTGACACACAACAAACAAACCAGTACTTCAAACTTGAAGGTCAGTGACCGGGTCTCGCGCGAGACAAAGGAGGGGATCACCCGTTGGGGGTAAAGATACAACTAGGTGGTCCACGGGTAACTCTACGCCGGTCAGGGAATGCCTCGGAATTCAAGCATGTCCCCTAGTAGGCCTCAGGGGAGCCTGGTCGCTGTAGATCGTCGCGCCCCTTCGGGGAGAATCTCATGACCAGTCCATCAAATGCCCCAGCGTGTTACAGAATATATGTTGGATATACATTCAGTTCTGGCGCAGGGCAGCACCCGCCCCCACAAGCATGCCATGCGCCGAATACCCAGCTTTTGATGTTGCTATCAGTCCGAAGATGGTGAGTGCGATCTCTGCGAGCCTGCCTGTGTGGAGGATGTGGCATTCTGTTTCTTAATTTGTTTTTGAAAGTCTTCGACTTGCTGAGGCTTGACATAGAACATTTGTTTGCCCTGATATGTGACCCGAAGGCGTGCAGGATAAAGAAGAGCATAATCAATTTGGGCCTGCCGTAGTTTTTGTTTCACGGAAAGGAATTGGCGCCGCTCCTCTTGTACATGTGTGGTAAAGTCTGGGTACATAGTGAAGGGTACTCCCTTGAAATGCAGCTGTTTCTTTTCTCTTGCCACCCTGAGGGCCACATCGCGATCCCTATAATTCAATAATCGCGCGATGATAGGTCGGGGGTACCTTCCAGAGGCGGTCTTGGTCCAAGAGAGCGATGGGCCCTTTCGACAATGAAGTGGGGGGATAACAGTTCCACACCCACCACCTCCAACAACAGTTTCTCAATATACTGTTCCATCTTTCCCGCGTTGGTACTTTCCGGAATACCTAGCCTGCGTGTATTATTCCTACGGCTGCGCGCTTCAATGTCCTCATTTTTCGCGGCAATTATTTTGAGCAGTTTGTCCATCTGCGTGACCGTGTTGTGGAGGAGGTTTGTGTTATCTTCAGTCTCCGATATGCGGTGCTCGGCTTCCTTAATTCACGTCTCGTGGCCATCAAGCTTGTGAACCATCGCATCCATGCGTGTAGATACGATATCTATTTTATTTGCCATATTTGCAAATCCCTGTCTTACTTCCTGTAGAATTGCCTGCATGCCATCTCCTAGTACAGGCTGCGAATCCTGCGATGCGCACTCTGGACCATTATCTTCTACCACCGTGGTCTGCTGCCATGGGCCTTTCTTCGCGTAAAAAAGTGAGGCGCGGCTGGCGTGTATCTGGCTTGCCCATTGTGGTTTGTCAACAGTTCACATCCAATGTGCCTCACAAGAGAGCCAATGGCGTCGGTCACTGGGGGCGGGGGGGATATGCAGCATGCGTCTAGCATATTGTTCAGTATACCACCTAGTTTTTGCAGTTCAGGCCTCCAACAACCCCATTTCCGGATCCACAATGTCATCTGTCACATAAGGGGGGCGGAGGCAACAGGTAGCGTGTGTCCAGTGTATTGTGTCGTATGCCACCCAGGTCATGCAGGTCAGGCAGCCAGCAACCCCATCTTTGGATCCCCAATGTTCCAGCAATTGTGTCCACAAAACTCGGGGGAACGGGTGGGAGGCAATCAGTCAGCACCGCAGATCCTTCTGTATTTAAATCGCCCTATCCTGCCGCCCGAGTGACACCGCTGCAGTCCCCCACCACGGGGCTGGGTACAATGATTTAGCGCTGTATGATAGAGCCGCACTACCCCAAATGTCAGCGTTTCTTTGAGCCTGGAGCTCCCAAAGCATCACCTCCATGCATACCCCGCTCCTTGCAGTCAATCTTCAGAGGCCCACACTCACTATGGCCGCCACCTATGGCCGATCTGCCACCCATGTGGAATCTCAGGTCCAGAAGCCGCCGAGCCTCACACTCACAGCCCTCTGTCTTGCAGTATAATTATTGTGGCCTCCCGTATCACTGTAAGCATGCGCTCCCCAGTCCCGCCACACTGACACTCACTGCACCTCTGCCGTTATCTGCTCAGTGCCGAGGCCTTGTCGCCGTGCTGGCTGTGCCCGCCTGGCAGTGCCACACCATGCAGGGACTCGTCTCGGCGCCTCACTCCGGGGGCTGCAGTCGCCGCATCCAGCGCCGGATTCTCTCCAAACTTGGTGTGCAGGTGCCCTAGGTGCTGGGATCCACACACCACTATAATGCAGGGCAAATAACTTCGTAGAGGCGGGGATAATTATAGGATATCGGCACCAGGCTGCGGGAGCCTCACACCATAGCGGCCATTCCCCTCGTGCGACACCTAGCGCCCCCCAAGAAGACGTTTTATTATATAAAGGAAGATCTCTGGGCTCTGTCAGCAGACCCCATACCTTAGTGCCTAGATGGTTGTTTTACATCCTAGTAACTGCATAGCTCTTCTGCGTTAAACCAACATGTGTCCCCCTAATATCAAAGCAGGAGTTGCCTGCAGCCGCAGCTGTGTAGCATGTTTTGTCTAAGTGCTTGGGACTGACCAGAACAGAATAACAAGGGGCATTGTTTATAACTCCAGGAACAGAGAACACAGAAAGCAGACGGTTCTCATGTGAAAAGCACAAAGAGAGCCTTGTAAAATAAAGTCATTTAGTATTGTGTGCAAAAGCAGCATTATGGCAGCAGAGCTCATGCTAACTTATCAATGTTGACAATGACCCCAACGGCCATTTGACAGTTCACTCTGTCCCCTTGTTCCCTCTCCTGTTGTGCTTTGTCAATCTGCTTCGAACTCTTTTGTTGGATTTGTATTTTTCATGCAGTTTCCTTCCCTCCTTCCCGGTTTTGCAGTGGTCTTTTCCTTTGGCTCCTGAGCTGTTTTGGTAGTACAGCGGGGCTAGTTACTGCACACCATCTCCTTGCACAGAATATGTCCCAATATTTTTATTTCATACTTCCCTTTTGTGTTTTGACATCTTAGAAATCTGTGTTCTCTCACCCATAGATTGAGACCTAACCTGACCCATAATGCTGTGCTTAGCAACCCAGTTTGGATCTTCCAACTAGCAACCTGCAGGTCTTTCTCTCCCTCTCTCTCCATTCCTCACCTCCTTTTCTCCTTAGTTTGGGACTTCATTACCATCCTTGACCTAATACAAGCAAGTGAATATTGACCTAATACAAAACAGTGAATCAACCTCTACGGGGAGAGGAAGGGAGGGTGGGATTGACTTTAACAACATCACGCTTGCAATACTTAGGGGCTATTTGGATGGCGGGCGGACTCAGGTCCACTCGCCATACTAGCGGGTACGGGACCGCCCGCCTGCCATGCGGCGGTCTCGCCCCCCTTATCATGATGCAACCTCCACCCCGGCGGTCGCTTCTGGCATTTTAACTTTGTGGTCGGTGCTGCTAGCTGCAGCACCCGCCGCAATGGTAAAGTGCCATGTTGTGCATCCCCCCCCCCGGCGGCCCGCAACGGTCAACAAAACAAATCCCCGCCATCTTTTCCACGGCGGCACCACCGCCATGGAAAGGCCTTAAAATCTCTACACCCTAATAGGGCTTGCGGTGCCTGCTAGGCACGGTCACCATATGAGAGCCCCCGCTCTGCCCAGCCGGCAATCGTAACAATTGCCGACTGGCGGAAAAGTGGCGGACGGACTTTCTGTTTACGATGGCGGTGGGTAATTCATGTTACAATGGCATAACGGTCGCCACCGTCGGCCCGGCAGTGGCTATCGTTACGCCATTGTAATGGTCCCCTTAGTTAGTGTGTGACAATTGCTACAGTCAGAGAGGCTATAACTTTTGAAATAATTTCTTAAGGTTTTGAAGGAGTCCTGGACTTAAATGATGATTCTGCACCTTCCAAACTTGAATCATTTGAGCCAGTTTCTGAAGCATCTCATTTTCACATAATGAGCAGTGGCTGCCTGCCAGGTGCCACTCTACACTTTGCTCAAGCTATTTGGCTGTGATCTATCAGTAAGTTGCTGATTAATGACCCTGTATCTATATTTAACAGCTGGAATTTCCCCTGAAGTTTGCAAGATTGCTGTTGTACGACCTTTACTGAAAAAAGCCATCAAATGCCCTCTCAATCTAGTTAACTTTAGACCTTTTTCACTGTTACTGCACGGCTCTAAGTTATTTGAAAGACTTGTTTTCGATCACATTCAAAAATATGTTGTGGAAAATATTAGTCTTTATCTATCACAGGCATGTTTTGGGGCCGGAAAAACTACTGAACTAGGGACAGTTGCCGTCCTCCATGGCCTTATGTAGAGTGCTGCACAGGGGACCTGTCCGTGGCCTTCTGCACCATCGACGAAGTCGCCTTGTTGACCAGGATAAGACCTGTGGTTATTTTTGGGACTGCACTAAATTAGTTGATCTCTCAGCTGACAGGCCGGCATCAACTTGCGATGCTCCCTACTTTGAAATCTGAGTCCAGACCTTTGAAATGTGGTGTGTCTCAGAGCTCCATCTGCTCCCCACTATTATTTAACATCTACATGTGCCTTCTTGTTCAGCTTTCGAAGCAATTTGGGGCAGGATATGATAGTTGGGCTCTGTCGTTGGAATACGGATGTACCCTCATGGGCTTAGCTTTTCCTGGACCCGATGGTGGATGTTGCCAAATAACACAAAATGTAACCCTTCAAAATCTACGCTGTTACTCTTGACATATGGATCGATGCAAATCCGTCTCTTTAGTTACACATCTCCAAGGTTGCTAGCTCTTGCTTCTACCAAAGGAAGCCCCTGCGCTACCTTCTTCCCTATATTGACAAGACCCTCTGGGGTCATTAGGGTGGGCGGTTCGGCATCCCAACTTGATTTACCCCTGCCACATTATTATGGCGGGGGCGGTATCGTGGCGGACGCAAAGTGCGTCTGCCGCTTTTCCGCCAGTTGTCAATCGTTCCGATTATCGGCCGGGCGTAGCTGGAGCACAATATGGTGGTGGTGCCTTATGATGCCTGGTTTCAAAGGCCTTTCCATGGCGGCGATGCCGCCATGGAAAGTCTGGCGGGGATGTGATTTGGGGGCCCGTGTGCAGCACCCGCCGCAATGTCAAATATGCGGAATGTGATCGCCATGGTGGCGGTCGCATCCTAAATAGCGGTGTGGGACCGCTGCAAGTCATGGCGGCCAGTCCCAGCCCCGCGAGGATGGCGGGCTGCCTGAAGTCCACCCGCCATCCTAATGGGACACTATGGGCCCCATTAGGATGGCGGGCGGGCTTGGCCCGCCTGCCATCCTATCGGACATCAGGACCGCCCGCCCTAAGGGCGGGGGTCCCGCACACAGCATTAGGATGTGCCCGCCACTGTGGCGGGCACATCCTGTATTTTTAGTATTGTGGCGGGCGGAGCTCTGTGCGCGCCCGCCACAATACTAAAAATGCTGTGCAGCATTTACATAATCAAAGCGGCAGGCACCGCGCGGTGCCTACCACTTTGATTATGTAAATGGTACCCCCCCGTGTGCCTGGGGGCCCACAGGGGGCCCCCAGAGTGAACACTGCATGCCTTTCCATGGCGGCAATGCCGCCACAGAAAGGCATTGTAAAATGCCCATTGTAATGATGCGGGCGGTGTCTGACAGACACCGCCTGCATGTTACTCGTTTTCCGCCCCAGCCGCAAGGCGACCGGGGTGGAAAAGTGGCGGGCAGTGTTTTGCTCCGCCGTGGTCCCCCCCCGCCATTCTAATATGGCGGGGGGAATACAGGGAAGGATGGCGGGCGGATTTCCCCCGCCAGGCTGGCGGTGGCTACTGCCAGCCTGGCGGGGGCAATCCGCCCGGCATCCTAATGGACCCCTAAATGTCTCTTTCATCAATTCCCTTGTCCATTCTCAACTGGACTATGGGGACACTATATTTACCTGCTCTGACTGAGCTTAGAATCACCTACAGAATGTCCAAAACGGCATCGTAATACTTCAGTTCATAAACATCTCAGCTGGCTTCCTATCAGTCACATTTACATGTACCAAGGTCTCCCAGGCTTCCTGGCCTGAGACTGACAGGTCAACCCCTTCCCTTAATGTGCCGGAAGGGCAGATCCAACTACCATTTTTATGTGGTAAACAAATCCTTTCAAGCAACCCATTTTCCTTTTCCAGTGGTCCCTTTGACCTTCTGCACACGGAAGTACATGAGAATTGCTATTTTCAGGTCTTTTTCTTGGTGCCCTTGTAAATTACTACACCACCCTTTGCTGCAAACACCTCCATTTTGAAAGCAATCATATGAACATTATATAACTCTGGAAAAAATGTCAGTTCTACAGGATATTCTCTCAACTTCTAAGCACGCCTTACCCTCAAGCGACTCACTGAAGGTTTATTGAGATATTGTGGTGTATTGAGAGTCCGACTACCGGAGCCTTTCACATCATGCCCCTTTAATGAGGTGACATCACATGGTCTAGGCTTGGATGTAACATGCCATCAGAGGCACTTTCTATATAGTTACTCAAGCTCACACAGGGCGCCTCCTTTTCTCTATGTTTTCTAGGGCATTAAGCTCATTGCTGTGGTTTCTGCAATGTTTTCACATTAACCTAAACTTTCAGTGTTCTTTAGAGTTCGGCAACAGTGGTTCACAGCACACAGATCATACAAGCTGGTTATCATGAATGTTATCTCTGATATTCCCCAATATTCTAACTGTGGTCAATGTGTTTTGCTATTTTCAGAATCAACATTTTACAATTAAGCTTTCTTCCCACCTTCAAACAAACTGTTTGCAAAAACTTGAAGTTTTTACAAATCACCATGAATTGGTCTGTGTGATATGTAGCACTGTACCTTTAATAGAACATTAGGTATGTCATTAGCCATGTCATGTATAAGCTTGTGATTATAAAGTTCCAATTGAGTCAGTTGTTAAATGTTAACCTTGCCTGTGGATGGGATCTTTCATTTCTGGATTAAACTTCATTTTATACATCATCTGGTATCCTGCATTCATTAATGAAGATCCAAACACGCCTGTTGAACCATTTTGGGTCAACAAGTATGAAGTGATTAAGGGTAAAGAATGTGTGTGCAACAAGGAAGAAGTTGTGGAAAAAGAGAAGGTTAAAGCGGAGCGTGGGAAGGCATATTTTGATGTTAATTAATTAATTAATTGTGTGCTTATATAGCGCTGGAATCACTCCCGAAGGGGTACCTCCGCGCTTCGACCGCTGCGAAACCCTTCCTGGTTTCCCTGAGAGATGGTCCCTTAATGGGTATCTCCAGGGTGAGACCAGGCATCCCCGGCGGTCTGGTGGGGCCGTTAGTGAAGATGAGGCAAGCTAATGCCCAGAGTTGCCGAGTGTGATCGCTGATCAGAGTGGGCACCGAGGCGAGAGAATTATCGAGTCCGCTGACCCTGGTCCAGAAACCTGCTGCGTCGGGAATCGAACCCTGGTCCCGGGCCGTCCTCTGCTCTCGGGTCTGCCGCCTCTAACCAGTGAGCCACACTGAAAAATGTCAAGAAAACTGTGATGTGCGTTGGTGATATGATCATGATCAAACGTCCCGGCATTGTAAGTGGCTCGGAAACAAAATTCCTGAGTCTTATCAAAGTAATTATAATCTTTAACAATGCTGTTCAGACGCAAGACCATCGAATATGGAATTTAAATAGAGTGGTGATTGTTCGAAGGAAACTGCAAGATGAGGAGGAGAAAAGTGCCAAGGATAAGAAAGTAGTGGATTTCAAAAATAATAAGAGTTTTGGTTCGAGGGAAGTCAGGTCTTCTACAAGAGTGTCAAAGAGACCTGGGTATCTTACTGATTTTGTATAAACTTAATTTTATATGCATTTTATTTAGTTTATTTATTTTATGTTTTGAAGGGAAGGAGACGTGTGATATGTAGCACTGTACCTTTAATAGAATATTAGGTATGTCATTAGCCATGTCATGTATTAGCTTGTGATTATAAAGTTCCAATTGAGTCAGTTGTTAAATGTTAACCTTGCCTGTGAATGGGATCTACATCATCTGGTATCCTGCATTCAATAATGAAGATACTTCAGTCTGTCAAATTTTTTTACTAACCTAATTATAACACTACCATTGGCAAAGCCAAAAGGTCTCACCTTTTTAGGGTTGAGCCTGCAAGCAAGCACTCGCTTGCAAGACACTATTGTTTACAAAAAGGGCTTAGAGCTCGCCTGTTGCTTACCATTTGTGTGCGTCAGCGTCACTCTTCTTTGCAGCCTCCCTAATTGGTTAGTCCAGGCAAAACACCACTTTGAGTGCTTGCCATAGAGCATGGACCAAGCACAGATTGATTCAACTTAATCAGTGACTGTGTGCTGTTGCTGTTGTGATTGAGGTACCATTTCAACCCTTCCACGCCAGCCCCTACTGCTCCCTCCATGGCATATCTTTATTGTTTTTTTCTTTTTTGCTGCAGTACTCAGTGCCATGTGTCACTTTTGCTGACCCCCAATCACCTTATTACGGCCGTAGTTTGAGGGGCTTGCAACAGTGTGGGAAATTACTTCCCCTCGTTTTGCCTCTGCACTCACAAATGATACAGAGGTGATAATAATGTCAAAAGCCAAATCTACGTCGTTCCTTACCTTGAGCTGGGACTGAAGATCTTGAACGACGTAGAAGTTTTTTCGCAGAGACGCAAGGGACCAACTTCCCAGAAATCTAACTATAAACTTGCTGTCTTAAGATTACTCACAGCTAGATTAAACTTAGACTTTAGGGAGGAGGGCCGGTACTGGACGAGATGGGATGGTGACGGGGCTTTCACTGTCGACCTGTGGAATAACGAGTAAACGACATTTACTATGGGTCTTCCAATTAGTTATCCAGGTTCCCTCCTATTGCCCTAATGCGCTAGTTCCCCTAAACCCTGTCTTTCTAGTATCCTACCTGCGATCAGTGCCAACGGTCCTTCGTCCAGTATTTCTTGTCGTGGGTGGAGTGGTTGTCGAGGAGTCGTGGAGTGGAGTAGAGGAAGTCCTTTGAAGAGGCGTTGACGTCACGCTCTCAGGAACTAAAGAGAACAAGAGGTGAATTACTAGATGTCTATAACTTAATTAGTCTAAATTCCCCTTTCTCGACTCAAACTTACTTGACTTATTTGAAAGATGTGAATTGAAGGTGCTATCCTCTTTCCTTTGTGTTCAAACCTGTTGCAACACATAAAAGATGCACCTACACTCTACCAATTTACTCCCCAAACACTAGAGCACAAATGTATTATTAACATTGACCTTCAAAGAAATACTTAGTACAATGTACACATTGACCTTCAAAGAAATACTCAGAACAGTGTACACATTTGTAAAATTAACAGACTAGAAACACCATCTGAAATAACCAACTGGTCAATTCTCACAAATAAGAAATATAAAACGAAAATTATTCATCCAGAATCCTGAATTGCAAGTAGTCTCTGTTTTCCTAGAAATAAAGTTCCCAAGTCTTTGCTTGTTCTTTCTTTCGTTGGGCGCCAAAATTAGAAGAATCGAAAATAACACTTAACTTGTGTCTTGTCTTTCTTTCAGGCTTGGTCCGTGGAATTGCTTTGAAGTCCGATGACTCAGGGCGTGGCTGGCGGCGAAATCCCAGAAGACGCGAGGAAACCAGCAGCGCGATCCTTCCGGGAAGCGAGCAGGAGGCAAAGCGCTTCAGAAAACTTGGGTGCGGTTTAAATAGGCAACCGCACCCAAAGATAACGTGCGCACGCACGTGTCTGCTTTCCGAAAGCCGAACGCGGCTTTCAGGAACAGCGTCTTTCCCTCGCGTGCGCTCACTAACAGCAGAGGCTGCATTCCGAGGGCTGAACGCGGCTCTCAGAAACCTGGCTCACTCTTCTGCAAACCTTACGCTTTTCTGGGTTTCAGGAAGGAAAGTTTATTTAGCGTGAACAATAAAGACAAAATATACATAAAAAACACGGAATGCATTCAGTTGAATTCACACCTGAAAGTACACTGTAATCATACTGACATTGACCTTGAGGTGCTGGTGCACGGGACAGGGGTGGGTTTTATGAAAACAAATAAGCCCCTCATAAGCCCCTGATAGACCTAATCAGGAGGTCGGGGTGATAGACCTAATCAGGAGGTCGGGGTGAATCATGACAGTACTCCCTCCTCAAGATCCCCCCCAAAATGAGTGGGATAGGTTTTGGTTTATCTGGATGACGAACATGGAATGATCTCACAATCCTAGGGGCGTTTTTCAGATTCTCCAAAGGTTCCCATGACCTCTCTTCAGGACCGTATCCCTTCCAATCAACCAGATAAAACAATCTTCCCCGAATTCTCTTTGAGTCTAAGATTGATTTCACCTCGAATTCCGTGTCTCCATCGATTATTAAAGAGGATGGGGGCTGAATTATTCGAGTCTTTGGATGAAAGGGCTTGACTAAAGACACATGAAATACAGGATGGATTCTATATTTTGTGGGAAGAATCAGTTTGACACATACAGGATTTATAACCTTTTCAATAACAAAAGGGCCAATAAATTTTGGGTTAAACTTGCGATTCCCCTTAATCCTTAGATTTTTGGTGCTTAACCAAACCTTATCTCCAGAAGCATAAGTTGGTTGTACAGTTCTGTGTTTGTCTGCAGATTTTTTCTGAGATTCCTTTGCTTGTGCAAGTTTGAACGCTGCTAATTCTTGGATTGAAGATAATTTTGAAACATAACTGGTAATGGCTGGTACAGTATCTAGTGTCTTTATCTCCTCAGGGAAACTCTTGGGATGGTAACCATAATTACAAAAGAATGGGGACATCCCTAGAGAAGAATGAGTTACGTTATTGTATGCAAACTCCAATTGACTGAGTAAATCTGACCATTCTTCCTCTGCACTTGTTAACATACAGCGAATAAACTGTTCTATGGTCTGATTAGTGCGTTCAGTTAAACCATCCGTTTGAGGGTGGTAACTTGAAGATAGGCGGACCTCCATGTTTAAAAGAGTACTCAAATTCTGCCAAACTCGAGACACAAACTGAGATCCTCTGTCAGAAATGACCACCGAAGGAATACCATGTAAACGAATCACGTTTGTCATTACCAATTGAGCTAGTTCAAAAGCAGTAGGTAATTTCTTTAAGGGAACAAAATGGGCCATACGTGAAAACTGGTCAACTACGGTCAAGATTGTGGAGAATCCCTTTTTGGTAATAGGAAGTTCCACAATAAAATCTAAAGAAATAGTGTGCCAAGGTTGAGGTGGAATTGGGAGTGGGGTTAACAGTCCACTAGGAGCTTGATGTAAGGGTTTGTTTTGAATACAAACACTACAAGTTTCAACAAAATCTTGTACATCCTTAAACATGGAAGGCCACCAAAAGGTTCTTTTGATTAATTCGTATGTTTTCATCGCACTAGGATGAGCAGTCAAAGAAGTATCATGGTGGAAATGAAATATCTCTTCCCTGATCTTTTCAGTGGGAACAAAAACGAGATCTTGCATGAAAATCAGATCGTCTCTTTGCTGAAGAAGAGGGTACTTCTTTTTCCACTCTTCAAGTCCTTTAGAAGTCAGTTCCCTTTTGATATCAGAAATCACTGGACAACAAGATATACTAGCTTGAAAGCGAGAATTAGGAATTACAGGTTGACTTTCCTGAGAAGATTCAGTTACATTGTACCCAATTCTAGATAAAGCATCTGCCTTCAAATTTTCTTTTCCTGGACGGTACGTGATCACGAAATCATAATCATTAAAAAACATTGACCACCTCAACTGTCTAGCGGATAAGGCTTTTACTGATCTTAATGCTTGAAGATTCCTATGATCAGTGTATATTGTGACAGGGTGTCGAGCACCGAGCAGGTAATGACGCCATTCTTCAAAAACTGCTTTTATGGCTAAAAGCTCTTTATCAGCTATGGCATAGTTCAATTCAGCTTCGGAGAGCTTCCTGGAGTAGAAGGCTATGGGATGCATTTGGCCAGTGTCAGCATGTCTTTGTGATAGGATTCCCCCAAGCGCCAACTGCGAGGCATCAGCTTCAACAATGAAAGGCTGACTGGGGTCTGGGTGACTTAGGATGGGAGCGGAGGTGAATCTTTTCTTCAATTCAATGAAGGCCAATTCAGCCTGATCTGTCCAGACAAATTTTGCTCCTTTACGCAATAATTTGGTGATAGGAGTAATGACCTGGGAGAAATCTTGGATGAAACGGCGGTAGAAATTTGCGAAGCCCAAAAAGCTCTGAACCTGTTTCACTGAAGAAGGGCTAGGCCAAGAATTTACCGCCTCTACCTTCTTGGGGTCCATTTCAATACCGTTAGGGCTGATGATATACCCAAGAAAATCCACTCTAGAAACGTGAAACAGGCTCTTCTCCAATTTTATGAATAAAGAGTTGGAAAGCAATTTTTGAAGAATAGCCCGAACCTGCTGTACATGTTCTTCTTCTGAGTTGGAAAAAATCAAGATGTCATCTATGTAGACAACACAACAAACGTCTAAGAACTCATGTAGGACTTCATTTATAAAAAATTGGAAAGCAGCAGGGGCATTACAAAGTCCGAAAGGCATCACCTGGTATTCAAAAAGGCCGAATTTGGTTCTGAATGCTGTTTTCCATTCGTCACCTTTTCTGACTCTAACAAGGTGATAAGCCCCGCGTAGATCCAATTTAGTATAAATAGTGGCCTTTTTAACTTGATCTAGTAATGTAGGAATCAGAGGTAAAGGGTACCTGTTCTTAATGGTCACATTATTCAGAGCCCTATAATCGATGCACGTGCGCAACTCCCCCCCTTTTTTAGGAATAAAAAAGAGAGCAGAAGACACAGGCGACTTGGAGTGTCGGATGAACCCATTAGCCAAGAATTCATCAAGGTATTCCCTAAGGTGTACATTCTCTTTCTCCGTCAACGCGTAAATCCTACTACAGGGCAAGGTTGCTCCTGGTACTAGGTCTATCCTGCAATCAAAATCCCTGTGAGGAGGAAGAGTGTTAGCCTTCTTTTTGTCAAAGACGTCGGAAAGGTCGGAATAAACAGAAGGAACCCCATCCAACATTAAAACACTAGTGGATTCAGTGCAAAAGTCATGTCCTTGAATAACGTCCTCATCTTTCTTTAAAAGAAAGCATTGATCTAGGCACTGAGAGGATTTGAAAGTCAAAGTCTTGGCTTCCCAGTCTATCTGAGGATTGTGTGATACCAACCAAGGAATTCCCAATATCAGTCTGAATTGAGGTGCATCGATTAAGTCAAAAGTTATTCTTTCTCTATGGATTGCAGAACAATCCATTTCTAAAACCTCAGATTGTTTACTGATGGGCCCGGATGTTAACTCTTTCCCATCTACTGCTCTCACTATCTCAGGATGATCCTTTAGGATGGATTTGAAACCTAACTGGGAGAAGAAATGAGAGTCTATAAAATTTCCTGTTGCTCCTGAATCAATCACTGCTTCAACTCTTTTTCCAAGAGAGGGGGAAAATAAACTCTTTAATTCTACTATGATACAGAAGTGTTTACAACTAAATAGCGGAGCAATAGAGGCCAAATTAACAACAGAACTCGACAAACTGACCTCTTCATTAGTCGAGTTTTCTAGTTTTCCGAAGGCTGCTGAACTGCCGCAATGTCAGAGGTTTTAATTTTACTTTTAACAGGTCGAGTAGGACAATCTTTAACAAAATGACCAGATTTCCCACAGTACAAGCATTGATTCATCTTTCGTCTCTTATCTTTTTCTTCCTTAGAAAGGGGACCCCTAACTGTTCCTATCTGCATAGGTTCTGCCGCCTCAATTCTAGAAGAAACCTCACGAGGCGCAGAACCTCTTTCCTTGACGAATATCAGTTTGTTGTCGCTCTTTCCTTTTTCTCCTTTTCTTTCGATTATTCGGCTATTCAGTTTTACCACTAAATCTATAAAATCAGTAATATCGTCGGGGGGTTCTAGGATTTGAGTGACCATATCTTTTAAATCGTCCCTCAAGCCTCTGTAAAAAATAGAAACCCTCTTATCATAAGGCCATCTTGCCTCAAGAACTAGACGATTAAACTGAGAAATATAATGGAGTAAATCTGAAGATCCTTGTTTCAAACCTAACAACTCGTTATCAGCAGATTGAACAAAAACGTGTTTTGCGAAGATCTTTTTTAGAGCTCGTTCAAAATTAGCCAAATTGTAGAGAATCGGGTCATCACCCTCTACAAAGGGAATGGACCAAAGGGCCGCATCTCCTCCAAAATAAGATAACATAAAAGCTATCTTGGAAGAATCATCCGGAAAGGCAGTCTTCTTAGCCATAAAGTGTAGATGGCATTGTTGAAGAAATATCGAAAACTTATTACAATCTCCAGTGAACCTTTCCGGAGGTGCCAATGGAGTGGGCACGGGGGTTACCACCTGGATTTGAGTGGATGTTCCGGATTCGGAAACAGGGCTTTGAAAAGTTGCGGGTGACAAAACGGGCTTCCGTTGAATGGTCTCCTGTAAAACTGACATATCCCTACGTAAGGACGTGTTCTCATCTCTAAGATCCTTCAAAATAGCTGCAATATCCTGCAAAGTTACTTGGTCCATTGCGTCTGGGCGAAAATGTGTTCGTGGGCTTTGCCTTCTGTCAAAAGCCAAATCTACGTCGTTCCTTACCTTGAGCTGGGACTGAAGATCTTGAACGACGTAGAAGTTTTTTCGCAGAGACGCAAGGGACCAACTTCCCAGAAATCTAACTATAAACTTGCTGTCTTAAGATTACTCACAGCTAGATTAAACTTAGACTTTAGGGAGGAGGGCCGGTACTGGACGAGATGGGATGGTGACGGGGCTTTCACTGTCGACCTGTGGAATAACGAGTAAACGACATTTACTATGGGTCTTCCAATTAGTTATCCAGGTTCCCTCCTATTGCCCTAATGCGCTAGTTCCCCTAAACCCTGTCTTTCTAGTATCCTACCTGCGATCAGTGCCAACGGTCCTTCGTCCAGTATTTCTTGTCGTGGGTGGAGTGGTTGTCGAGGAGTCGTGGAGTGGAGTAGAGGAAGTCCTTTGAAGAGGCGTTGACGTCACGCTCTCAGGAACTAAAGAGAACAAGAGGTGAATTACTAGATGTCTATAACTTAATTAGTCTAAATTCCCCTTTCTCGACTCAAACTTACTTGACTTATTTGAAAGATGTGAATTGAAGGTGCTATCCTCTTTCCTTTGTGTTCAAACCTGTTGCAACACATAAAAGATGCACCTACACTCTACCAATTTACTCCCCAAACACTAGAGCACAAATGTATTATTAACATTGACCTTCAAAGAAATACTTAGTACAATGTACACATTGACCTTCAAAGAAATACTCAGAACAGTGTACACATTTGTAAAATTAACAGACTAGAAACACCATCTGAAATAACCAACTGGTCAATTCTCACAAATAAGAAATATAAAACGAAAATTATTCATCCAGAATCCTGAATTGCAAGTAGTCTCTGTTTTCCTAGAAATAAAGTTCCCAAGTCTTTGCTTGTTCTTTCTTTCGTTGGGCGCCAAAATTAGAAGAATCGAAAATAACACTTAACTTGTGTCTTGTCTTTCTTTCAGGCTTGGTCCGTGGAATTGCTTTGAAGTCCGATGACTCAGGGCGTGGCTGGCGGCGAAATCCCAGAAGACGCGAGGAAACCAGCAGCGCGATCCTTCCGGGAAGCGAGCAGGAGGCAAAGCGCTTCAGAAAACTTGGGTGCGGTTTAAATAGGCAACCGCACCCAAAGATAACGTGCGCACGCACGTGTCTGCTTTCCGAAAGCCGAACGCGGCTTTCAGGAACAGCGTCTTTCCCTCGCGTGCGCTCACTAACAGCAGAGGCTGCATTCCGAGGGCTGAACGCGGCTCTCAGAAACCTGGCTCACTCTTCTGCAAACCTTACGCTTTTCTGGGTTTCAGGAAGGAAAGTTTATTTAGCGTGAACAATAAAGACAAAATATACATAAAAAACACGGAATGCATTCAGTTGAATTCACACCTGAAAGTACACTGTAATCATACTGACATTGACCTTGAGGTGCTGGTGCACGGGACAGGGGTGGGTTTTATGAAAACAAATAAGCCCCTCATAAGCCCCTGATAGACCTAATCAGGAGGTCGGGGTGATAGACCTAATCAGGAGGTCGGGGTGAATCATGACAAATAACAACAAGGGTATTTGAAGAAATGTAATATCAGCCTATTGTGTTAATGTTTTGTTTACTGAGCATTCTGCAGTAGCAGTGCCACTAGGATTTTGCTGCAGTGGAGGGCCAACATATGCAGAAGTTTGGATTAATTTAAGAAACAAGAAGAGGCAAGTTATGCCACCCCACTCTAATCCATTCCCCTCCAATCCACTCCACTCTAATTCATTCTAATTCACTCCAATCCACTCCACTCTAATTCACTCCAATCCTCTCCACTCAAATCCACTGTACTGTAATACACTCCAAACCAATCCACTCCAATCCACTCCACTCAACTATTATATCCCATAATTCTCTCGCCTCGGTGCCCACTCTGATCAGCGATCACACTCGGCAACTCTGGGCATTAGCTTGCCTCATCTTCACTAACGGCCCCACGAGACCGCCGGGGATGCCTGGTCTCACCCTGGAGATACCCATTAAGGGACCATCTCTCAGGGAAGCCAGGAAGGGTTTCACAGCGGTCGAAGCGCCTTGGGACCCTCCGGGTAAGTAGCGCGCTATATAAATGCCTATACATACATACATACATACTCCAATCCACTTCACTATAATCCACTTCAACCCACATTAATCGACTCCAATCCACTCTACTCCTCTCTAATCAACTACACTCAAATCCACTCCACTCTAATCCCCTAACATCCACTAAAATCTACTCCACTCCATTCTAATCAACTCCAATCTAATCTACTCTAATCCAAAATAATCAACTCCACTCTAATCCATTCCACTACAATCCACTCCTCTCATTCCTCTCCAATTAAACTCCAATCCACTCCACTCCAGATCACTCCAATCTACTTCATTCTAATCCACTCCTCTCTACATCACTACATTCCACTCTAATCCATTGAAATCCACTCCCCTCCAATCCACTCCACTCTAACCCACTCCTCTTCAATTCAATCCACTACAATCCACTCCAGTCTAATCACTCAACTCTAATCCACTACAATTCACGCTAATCCACTGTAACCCAAATTCACTTTAATCCACTCCACTCTAATCCACTCTAATTCCCTCAAAAGCACTCTACTCCAATCCACTACACTCCAATAAAATCCATTCTGATCCACTGTACACTGCTCCACTCCATTCCAATCCAATCCAAACTTCGTCACTTCACTCCAATCCAGTCCACACCACTCTAATCCACTCTGCTATAATCAACTCCACTACAATCCACTCCAGTCCACACCAAACCACTCCAATCCACTCCACTCTAATCTAATTTAATCCACTCCAACCCACTCTATTCCACTAAAATCCACTTGAAACCACTTCACTCAATCCACTCTAATACACTCCACCCTAATTCACTGCACGCAATCCACTCCTCTAATCCACTACAATCCACTCCACTGTGATCCACCCCACTGTAATCCACTCCTCTCCACTCCAATCCACTCCACTCCACTCCAGTCCACTCAAATCCACTCCAGCCCACTCTAATTCACTCTATTTCTGTCTAATCCAATCCAATCTACCTCAATCCACTCTAACCCACTCCAATCCACTCCACTCCACTTCACTCCAACCCACTCTACCCTAATCTACGCCAGTCCACTCCATGCCACTTTAACCAACTCCATTCAATCAATCAATCATTTTTAGAGTGCACTACTCACCTGTGAGGTTCTAAAGGCGCTGAGGGGGGTGGCAGCTACTGGTCAAACAGCCAGGTCTTGAGGAGTCTCCTGAAGGTCAGCAGGTCCTGGGTCTGGCGCAGGTGGGCGGGGAGGGTGTTCCAGGTCTTTGCAGTGAAGTGAGAGGAGGATCTTCCGCCTGTGATTGTTCGATGGATGCGTGGGACGGTGGTGAGGGCGAGGTCGGTGGAGCGAAGCTGGCGGTTCGGGTGTAGAAGGACAGTCGTTCGTTGATGTATGCTGGTCTGACGTTGTGGAGTGCTTTGTGAGCGTGGGTGAGGAGTTTGAAGGTGATCCTCTTGTTGAATGGGTGCCAGTGCAGATCTCTAAGGTGGGTGGTGATGTAACTGTGGGGAGGGAGTCCGAGGATGAGGCGTGCAGAGGCGTTTGGTATGTTTTGGAGTCTCTTCTGGAGTGTAGCCATGGTTCCTGCGTGGAGGGCATTGCCGTAGTCCATCCATCTGCTGACGAGTGCTTGGGTGACCGTTCTCCTTGTTTCTGTGGGGATCCATCTGTAGATCTTGCGGAGCATGTGGAGGGTGTTGATGCAGGAGGAGGAGACAGTGTTGACTTGCTGGGTCATAGAGAGCGTTAAGTCCAGGAAGAAACCCAGATTGCGTGCATGGTTAGTGGGTGCCGGGGTAGCTCCCAGTGTGGTCGGCCACCAGGAGTCGTCCCATACAGAGGGGTGTAGCCAAGGATGAGTTCAGTTTCAGGCGGCTGGTCTTCATCCAATCTGGAACGGTCTTCATTCCCTCGTGAAGGTTGGATTTGTTGGTGTTTAGGTCCTTGGTGGGAGAGAGGATCAGCTGGGTGTCGTCGGCATATGCGACGATGTTGAAGTGGCGTGCTCTGACAATGTTGGCGAGCGGTGTCATGTAGATGTTGAAGAGTGTCTGGCTGAGGGATGATCCTTGGCGTATGCTGCAGGTGATAATGGTGGTGGCTTTGGATCGGTACGGGGGAGGCGGAATCTCTGGGTTCTGCCGATGAGGAAGGAGGTGATCCAGTCCAGGACTTTGCCTCGGATCCCTGCATCGTGGGGGCGTGTGTGCAGGGTGTGGTGGCAGACGGTGTTAAAAGCGGCCGAGAGGTCCAGGAGAATGAGGCCTGCGATTTCGCCCGTGTCCAGTATGGACCTGATGTAGTCAGCGGCGGCGATGAGTGCGGTTTTGGTGCAGTGGTTGCTGCGGAAGCCAGATTGGGAGGAGTCCAAGACGGTGTTCTCCTCCAGGAAGTGGGTCATTTGTCTGTTGGCGGTCTTCTAAATTACTTTTGCCGGAAACGGGAGCAGGGAGATGGGTCGGAAGTTCTTGGCTTCCTTTGGGTCCGCCTTGGGTTTCTTGAGGATGGTATTAATCTTGGCGTGTTTCCAGATCTCAGGGAAGGTTGCGGTGTCGAAGTAGCTGTTGATTATCTTTCAGAGTTGGGGTGCGATGATGGAGCTTGACTTGTTGAAGATGTGGTGGGGGCAGGGGTCGGATGGTGCGCCGGAGTGGATGGTGTTCATGATTTTGATGGTATCTTCGTCGGTGATGTTGTTCCAGGAGAGCAGAAGGTCGGTGTGTTTGGTGGGTGCTGGGTCGGGGCGGTCGTCGTCTATCGTCGGCGTCTGGGTATTGAAGCTGTTGTGGATGTCTGCAAGCTTACGGTGGAAGAAGGTAGCCAGGGAGTCGCAGAGTTCTTGTGACAACGCAACGTCATTGGAGCTGGAGGTGGGGGTGGCGAGTTCTTTCACGATGCTGAGGAGCTCTTTGCTGTTGTGTGCGTTGTCGTCAATGCGTTCCTTGAAGGAGGTTCTCTTGGTGGAATGCATTAGTTGGTGGTGTTTGCGTCTGGCGTTCGTGAGAGCTGCGTGGTTGTCTGTTCCTTGCGCCATTGCCTCTTGAGTCTTCTTCGGGTGCACTTGTAGTTCCAAAGGTCGGCGTTGGTTTAGGAAAATTTGGCATCCCGGTCCAAATTACAAGTTTGTTGAGAAATATCTATCAGGGTGCCCAAGCCCAAGTTATAGTAAATGGGGAATCAATAGGGGAAGTGGACATAAAATGCGGACCCAGCCAAGGCTGTCTGATGCCGCCAATACTATTTACCCTTTTTATCGAGCCCATGGCTATAAGAATCCGCGGAAACCTCCAGATTAAAGCTCCAATTGAAAGAATAAACAACAAAACAATTGCCAATACTGCTCAATTATTTACTCAAAATTCCACAAAGCTGAGCACACCATTCTCAACTTGATAGACCACTCTTTCAGTCTTGAAATGTATCTCAAAAAATATATATTTATTTGTTTTTTCAAGGTTATTTCTTTTGAATTATAGTTTTTTAACATCCGACATCGATGATTCACAAGCAACAATTAATACTTCCTATTCATATTAATTGCAGTTTAGGAAGGACAGACTCGAAATATTTAAGATAAATGTGAATATATACATAGGAGTGTTGGGAGGGTGTGTGAAACACTATGGACAAACCAAACACTTAGGTTCAAACACATTCATCAAACTCATGCAACATCATTTATACAACAATAAACACATATGTGAGACAAACAATGGGGGTAATATGTGATTGAAAAAAGATTATTATATGTGAGGATAAAAACCCTTAGATCCAGAACCTTTCTAAATCTAAGGTTCTAAAAAGTAACGTTGGATTCTTTTCTTTGAGATTCCAATAGACAATTAGGCCATCCTATGCTTAATACTTTCAAGAAATTCAAATGAGTAGTAAACGATTGGCCTAAGAAATTCAAAGTGATAATACAGTCTAAACACAACTAAGGTGAACAAAACCAGGTCAAACTACAAGGTCTACAAGGTCCACGCGTTTCGAATCCCTTAGATTCGAGGGATTCTCTTCAGGATCATAACAGAATTAATCTGAAAGAAAAAAACAAAAAGGCATTTTATTAGTTGTCTGCAGCCAAATGACTCTCAACTTCACATTCAACAAAAACACACACTCTCACACAGTACCTGTTTTTTCTTTCTTGAGTTTTCATCTGGTATGTAGCTGTGGGCAGAACAAGGGAAGGAGGCAATGCTGTCAGATATTTTGGGCGGAATTGTGTGGTCTTAAAAAGCAGGGTTAGGATGGTTACTTACTTAATTGAAGGGCGGGTGTGTTTCTCTTATCATTCAAGAAATTAGCCACGATTGACATTCGAAGACATCATTCTTTTTCTTCTCTATTGGTTCTATCTGTATAAACACACCCGCCCTTCAATTAAGTAAGTAACCATCCTAAACCTGCTTTTCAGTAAATTGGAACAAATAGGGGGATATAAAATAAGCCAAAATAAAACAGAGATTTTAACACTAAGAGGCTGATTTCGAGGCCTCCGAACCTTGTTCGGAGCCCTTTCGACCGAATCGGTCAGTGCCGGACTGATTCCATTCTGACCAAGGCATTCTGATGGGCTCAGTTGGAATGGAATCCGAATCGGATTTCCGGATGGCATACGACGGGCTTGGAGAACCCGTCTGCAATCCGGAAATCCTTCAGTACTCCCCCGGTCGCCTTTTCGTGCAGGTGAGTCTGGCACAAAAAGGCAGTCGGAAACTGTCTTTGGGGGCCCCCAGCAGGGCCTCCATGGGTGCAAGGCTGCTGAAAGGCAGCCTGGGCTCTGTGGATCCCTGCACCCGGTGGCAGGCACCTTGGGGTGCCGGCCTCAGGAGCAAGGATGAACTGCACCCCTGCTTTTCTCAGTGGAGGTCGATTTTTTTACCTTCGATATTTTGTCAGTGATCCAGCCATAGTGGGAGGAAAAATGCTTTGGAGAAAAGATTTCAAATTAACAGGGTTATCAAATAAGCAAGTAGAGCCATTATGAGTAATTTTACAGAGACAAAGATGTAAAATTCCATTACAAATGTGTAGCTGTCTCATTTGTGGACAAAGAGCAAGAAATTCCTTTCTTCTGGCATTAGTAGCAGTGGAGTGATCTTGAGATATATAAATATTATGACGAGACTACACAAGACACTAATACAAGGCTCCCCCCACTTGGAAGAAGGCTCCCTGGTGCACAGCGCAGAGAGATACGGAGTGTCTTATAAATAGTTCATCTGATTAAATCCAAATGTTAAATCCAATACTCAGAGAGGTTCCATGATTGTTTAATTCATATCAATTCAACAGTTCATCAATGTTTTGAAGAAACGTATTAATCATCCAACTTAAAGAGTCATCCAGCAATTAATCCTCCCAATGCATTTCGGGCAGATGACTAGCCCTTCCTCAGGGGACAGCTCTACAAACATAAAAGAAAATAGCCACATATCATAAGGATTCAACAACTTCTCACAATTACACCAAGAAGATCTCAAAAAGGTGCAGTGAACCTCATGCGTGTAAAATGAAAAGTCTAATCACAAACCAAGAAAAACTGACTAATACCAACTGTGAAAGGTCAGGGAAATGCCCGTGAAAGATATCACTAAATAACGTGGCTAAACAAAGCATTGTGATAAAGCTATTGGTGTGGTGATGAGAGAATGCCCCCAAAGTTCAAGAAATCAATGAGTCCGAAGACGAAAACAGCAGTACTCCAGTTGTGAGCGTGAGACAGTTTCAAGCCACCAAGGTTACCCAAGAAATGTCGAATCACCAAGGGATTCATAAAAACCACAGTAAAGTACTCACGGATTGATTACATCCGTGGTTGTAGTTTCGCCGATTCTACGAAAAAAACGCACAAACATTAACTTCACAACATTAGCGTGAGCACACTTGCTCAGATGATTACACAAGTCACCCATAAGGAGTACTTACAGGATAGCCGGTGTTGGATATGCCTCTATCGACACGGTGACTGGGAACCCCGTGTGAGCTGGGTCCCGGTGCATTTAAAATCGGCGTGTGACGCGAGTCTGGAACATTGAAAGTGGACTACAGGTGCAACGCAAGAAGAGCGACATGTTAGAGTGGGAAGGTGAGGGAAACGCTGCGAGCGTAGGTAGAAGCGAAGCTCCGGTACCCGGAAAACATGAACAACGTCAAATGCAATATGTCAAAGCATCATGATTCAGAGGTGTGCCAGAGGATAATAAAATAAATAGAAAAAACATAAAAAGTAACATAACCATAATAAGGGCACGCAAGTGTTCACAAAAGATTTTAAATGCAGCGGGACCCAGCTCACACGGGGTTCCCAGTCACCGTGTCGATAGAGGCATATTCAACACCGGCTATCCTGTAAGTACTCCTTATGGGTGACTTGTGTAATCATCTGAGCAAGTGTGCTCACGCTAATGTTGTGAAGTTAATGTTTGTGTGTTTTTTCGTAGAATCGGCGAAACTACAACCACGGATGTAATCAATCCGTGAGTACTTTACTGTGATTTTTATGAATCCCTTGGTGATTCGACATTTCTTGGGTAACCTTGGTGGCTTGAAACTGTCTCACGCTTACAACTGGAGTACTGCTGTTTTCGTCTTCGGACTCATTGATTTCTTGAACTTTGGGGGCATTCTCTCATCACCACACCAATAGCTTTATCACGATGCTTTGTTTAGCCACGTTATTTAGTGATATCTTTCACGGGCATTTCCCTGACCTTTCACAGCTGGTATTAGTCAGTTTTTCTTGGTTTGTGATTAGACTTTTCATTTTACACGCATGAGGTTCACTGCACCTTTTTGAGATCTTCTTGGTGTAATTGTGAGAAGTTGTTGAATCCTTATGATATGTGGATATTTTCTTTTATGTTTTAGAGCTGTCCCCTGAGGAAGGGCTAGTCATCTGCCCGAAATGCATTGGGAGGATTAACTGCTGGATGACTCTTTAAGTTGGATGATTAATACGTTTCTTCAAAACATTGATGAACTGTTGAATTGATATGAATTAAACAATCATGGAACCTCTCGGAGTATTGGATTTAACATTTGGATTTAATCAGATGAACTATTTATAAGACACTCCGTGTCTCTCTGCGCTGTGCACCAGGGAGCCTTCTTTCAAGTGGGGGGAGCCTTGTATTAGTGTTACTGTTTCACGCTGTTCAGGAACAGACAGCGTCCATCCCAGGCAGCACGCCACAAAGTATTACAATTTAATTTTGGTCATACTCTATAGCTGTTCAAGTCCGTTTTCCACTAATTGAGACTACACAAGACGCCATTTTGTTTTTACTGCCTGCAACACAAGGATCAAGTCTGTAAATTCTAAGAAAAGCATTATGATTCCTCTAGGTCTGATTGAGTGAGGCTGGAATCGACCAAGATGATGCGTGCATTGGTTATTCAATTATGCGTTCTTTCAAAGGTCCAAAAGCTCAGGAAGGAACTTTTTCAAGAAATTGAGGAGGTTGGGATCCTTCAAAGTTTCTGGAAGGCAGTATAAATTAAGGTTATTACGCCTATTTCTATTTTCAAGGTCGTCGCGTAAGAAACTTGAGTCTTTGGATTTTCTGTTCCAGAAGCGGAATCTTGGCAGTGGCTTCATGTAAGCCACTAATGCGTTGCTCCATGTCAAACAACTTAGCTTCCTTGGTCATTCCTCTATCCTCAATCTGCTGGATTTTTTCATTTATAGCGGTCATGAAAGGTTTGTGATTCCTCACCTCCTCAATGATAGCGTCAGGAACACATTTGTGAGATGATAAGATGGGTGGGGGGGAGTCATTTTTCGCACATTTTGGTTTAGCGCCACAAGAAGATGGGTTGGCAGCAAAGATATCACTAGCCATTTTGGCGTAATAAGGAGGACGACGTGGGGACTTTTGTAGAGATTTAAGCCTACCCATAGAGTGGACCCACAGCATGCAGAAATGTGCACATAACTTGTAATAAAGAAAAAGAAAATGTAAAAAGTATCATAAAAGGCAAAATGATATATATATTTTGTATAAAATGAGGAATAGCACTATATCAACAGACAGTTTAGCGAAGCAACAAAACGTCTCAAGCCATAGTACAAGAAAGAAAAAAAATAATGCCAGAGGAACCCTGTAGAATAGGCATTTACATGCTGTTTTTCTTTTTGTTTTTCTTTTCTTACTTTTCTTTTGCTTTTGCTTTTTCTTTTCTTCCCCCTCGTATAGAAAACTGTAAAAAATGCAGAAAGTCAAAAGTCCATTCAGAAAGCGCTGCCGAGCGTTTACGGGGAAAGAAAGAAACACTGGTTACCTCAGCTGTGGCCCCTGAAATGCATGGAAAGTGAGCGGTACGCATGTGAAATGGCGGCTGCTCACATTGGATGACGAAAGTCACCGCTGTAGCTCCAAGGAGTCGATTGCACTGCAGCTGCACCAAAGCTAGTCAACCAAAGGTGCAGTATAAACAATGCATTACATTGTCGAAAATATCACACGGAACGAGCAAATAAGGCAGAGCATTGATGAAACGTCTCCGAAACACCGCCATCCTGTGTGGTGCAGAAACCATGCCCATCCCAACCACATTACACCTGACCTAAACCATCTAAGATGTATCCTGTTTAAAGCATGAATCCAGTTGTAGATAGCTTGCATGACACACAAGGCCCTTCACCACAACACACCAGTCTTCCTGGCCAAGAAACTCAAACTGTCTGATGGTAGTCAATCCTCAAGAAGCTCTAACTCCCTACTGCTAAAGCCAAAGACTTTCTACAAAAAGAAGACTGACATCCGCTCCTTTTCCGGTCTAGCCCCAATATTATAAATCTGTATACAAGAGCACCACATACACAGGATATCTATAAAAAATAACTTTTCATATTAGGCATTTATATACAAGAGTTCACGATACAAGGCATTTATAAACTTTAACTCTCCATACAAGATATCTGTATACAAGAGCACTTATACAAGGCATTTCTATACAATTTCTTCATTCAAGAGCTCTCAACACAGGATGTCTATAAAAAAAAGAAGTCTTCATACTAGGCATCGATATACAAGAGCTCCTGATACAATACGTTTATAAACAGAGCTCTGCATACAAGGGATGTGTAAACAAGAGCACTACGTTCACGGCATCTCTATACAATAACCCTCTATTGAAGTGCTCTCTATGCAAGATATCTATAAAAAAGAATTCTTCAAACTAGGCATTGATATTCAAGAGCTACCGATACAAGAAGTGTATTAACTAGAGCTCCGCATACAAGACACCTGTAAACAAGAGCTCCCCAGACAAGACATCTGTAAACAAGAGCTCCCCATAAAATGCCACACCACTGCCAGATGCACTCTAAACAAATACCAGATAACACATTCTAGTACTGCATCAGACATCTTATTATTTTACATATCAGAAATTGCATAATATAACACATTGTACAAGTAGCATAGTGTATTAACCACAAACCATAACACATTTATTTTTTTTTCCCCCCAAAGGTCCGATGATTATGCCCATCTACTCCATGGCTCAGTCTAGTGGTTTGCCCCGACTCCGATATCTATTTACTGGCATGAAGTTGCCTAGAGGAGTGTCAACAAGGTGCACCATATCTCCCGCCAATCCGTAATAAGTTCTGCCTAGTTTGCGAAGCGGCTCAATTATCAGGGCCTTGCTCCCGAAGGCAGTGAGGTGGTTGGTGTGTTTTCTTTGCATCTATGGAACGAGTGTCGGGCAGATGAGGATGAAAAAAAATAAAAAAAATAAATAAAAAATAAATAAAACCATAACACATTGTAAAACATCAGACATTCCAGCATGTAATAGAAGCAGTAGCGGTCGGCAGTAGGTGTTTCTATAGGGCGGTGACGTGGGCAGGAGGAGGGGCAGGGTGGGGGGAAATAATGTATGGATTACGGAGTTTTACAGGTAAGTAAACATTTAAATACATAAAACGAATTTCGTTGCGCACACTGCATCACCAAATGTGATGCAGTGCGCGCAACGAAATTCGTTTTATGTATTTAAATGTTTACTTACCTGTAAAACTCCGTAATCCATACATTATTTCCCCCCACCCTGCCCCTCCTCCTGCCCACGTCACCGCCCTATAGAAACACCTACTGCCGACCGCTACTGAATAGAAGATATCACACAAAACAGCACATAATAATAAATCACACATCTTATATCATCACACAAACAGCACAGAATAACTAATCAATCATCTTATATCATCACACAACTAATGAATAGCACATTACACAACGTGTAACATCACATATTATAATTCTTCACACACCAAGACAACTTCTCACTTCATAAGACATAATGTTAGGGATACCTATTGTATCACATAACCTCATGATATAAGACATCTTATAGCACAGCACATCACACGACATGTAACATATTATATAGCACTTCACATAATATCTCTTCTGTACAGTGACTTGTTAGTAAGTGTGGATGAGCGCGGCGTCTGTGGCATAGACTTTAGATGTTATGGTTTGTTGATTTGTATAGCGCACTAATCACCCGAGAGGGTATCCAGGCGCTAGATGCCACGTGGCCCTGCTAGCTTCCAAGAAGAGGCTCTGTATCGCCTCACTCTACTGAGCGGAGCAGGTTGTATAATGGGATCTGCCACTCCCTGGTCCAGAATGCAGGGGGTTGGCTCAGGGGCTGGCACCTCGCCTCTGCCAGGCGTGCCAGGCTGCGAGGTCACGGCTCAGTGCTTTCAGGGAATTACAACTTATGTGCTGGCAGTAAAAGGTTCGATAAGCCACCTGCCTGCGAGGGTGTGGTGGAGGTATCCTTTTATGGTGTAATTGGGACTAGCCTTTGAATTGGCCACCTGGCCAAGGAATGTGGCAGAAACATAATCTTATGTGATCACCATAAAGTTTCCTCTTAGAACTAGCCGACGGTGGGAAAGGCTGTAGGGAGAGTACGTTTATCCATAGGGTGTTCGTGTTCTATTTGACCGCTTTTATTGTTGTTGCCTTATTGTTAACATCATTGACCTTGAAGATAAACGCTGGTCCCGCCCTGGCTTTTGTTTTTATTGCTCATCCGAGGCTAGATAAGAGAGAAGCTGAAAAGATACAGAAGTTCATATCAACATTTGAAAAAAGACCTTGAGATAATTGCAGAAAGACTGGGGATTGGATTACCTTCCTCCTCCCGCCCAGGCTTCGAGGAGCTAGGCTGTTTGAGGCGTGATGTTGAGGGAAAGTCAGCAAAAAAAAAACCTCATCATGCCATCCTTGGTGGCCAAATGCCAGCTGACAGAAACCATTCAAGCCAGCCTCTGTTCCTTAGTGGCTTTATAAGTCGGGCACACAGTAGAATGTGTCTCAGGCCTTCATGCCCACTGACAAAACCAGGAAAAATATTTGAAAACTCAGAGGGCCCGATTCACAGAACTAACTTAAAACGAAATCCTAAACTTACTACTTTTGGTATTCACAGAAGTTAGGATTTTGTCTTAAGTTTGTCTTAAGACAAACTTAAGACAGACTTAAGACAACCTTAAGACAAAATCCTAACTTCTGTGAATACCAAAAGTAGTGAGTTTAAGATTTTGTCTTAAGTTAGTTCTGTGAATCGGGCCCAGAGAGCCTGAGAAATGCCTCTCCGTCAGGTGATGACTCGTCTCTCTCTGGCTGTACTGGCTTACAGGTAAAGCTCCCAATTTTCCCTTTTTACTGATTTTTACAAATAAATACAAATGGAAAGCAGTGTGTTTCCTGTCTGTATTTATTTTTTAAGAGCAGAAAAATACATGTGAGTGACTTTCCAAGTTGTCCTTCTTGAATTCCAGACCGACAGCTGGGCAGACAGACAGACTGGGGAGTTAAAATACAGAATGACATTTCCCCAAATACAGGCATATGTTAACATATATTTAAATATAATGACAATATTTACATGTGGGTATAGTGTTTTGCTGTACTGACCGCTGAATTTTCTAAAATGCAACAGGCATCAAAGTATGAGTGCATTTTTATCAGTTAAATAAACATGGAAATATACCATGTTGACACTCCATTTATTCGTAATACCCAAAATAGATATAGATAAATACCAATAGGATGGCCCAAAAATAAATATAGATAAATACAGATGGAATTGTTAAAAAAGAAATGCCATAAAACCAGGAGCCCTACTTATAACACAGTCAGACAGTTAGTCTGACAGGCCTGTGTATGCTCTGTTTTTTGTCTGTTTGTGGGCTGATTTTTACTATTGATTACTATTGATTTCTCTGATATTACCACAAACATTAGCTTTAGCAAGCACAAATGCATACAGCACCCATACCTTGCAAAACACCTCGGCTGCTGGTCTTTGAAAGTCTAAAACTGTCCTGATTCACAAGCGTAGGCCACTTGTTAAGCTATCTGATTCACTAATGGGGACCACTTTCACTTTTAATGGCTTATTTTCTGTCCCTGTCCTTTCCTGGTGGTTTGTCTGCTTCTTATGTTTCTCTATCAAAAGTTACAATTTCTGGGGGAAGGTAGAAGGACGCCCAGCTGTCAGAAAAGGACTCGGATGCTGCAAGGATTCCAGCGCTGAAAATGCTTCATGGTCACCATTCATTTTATGATGCTTCTCACAGGATTATCCACCAAACGCCTGGTTGCAGACATCTGTCTTTCCAGCACATGGAGTAAAGTAGTCCTGGCTGCAGTATCACATAAGGATTCCCTCCCAGTGTCGATAAGATAGTGGCAACACCTGCCTTGGTTTAACGAGTGGATGTCAGAATCAAGATCAAGTGCCTCTGAGATCCACAGTGAAGCAAAAGATATCAGATCACTGCACTTTGCCCCCTAAAAGTGGCCAGAAGTTCTTAAGTCTTTTAATTTATTTTCTAAATCTTTTGTGTTGTTTGTCATCGCCTTGCTATTTTGTGTTGGTGTCTCCACATTATTTCTCAATGGTGTCACTGCAGGCAATACTTGAGATCTCTGCATGCCCACTTGTTTGCTTCTCTGCTCCAGAGTCATTGTCTAAATGTAAAACTTAACTTCACTTCTAAGTCCTAGTACCTTGAGACCCTCACGGGTGAGTAGAGCGCTTATAATTCCCCTGATTGATTGATTGAGTGCTATCTGATGGGAGGTCGGTTCACCAAAATGCCAAGGGTAGTGGAAATGACATCATATGCCCTTTGACCTATTGATGACATCATAGTAAAGTGATATCACAGGTTCATTGACTATAATACATCACAGGAAATGACAAAGCATAGCCTCTGGCTTGCTGAGGGTGTGTGATTTCACTCTGTTCTGGGCTGGAGCATTTTAATGCAAATCTGGCTAATTGTAAAGTAGGTACAGGTCAGCGTTTCATGTGTGTGACACGCTTTCTTTCAAGTTACATTTGTTTGTGGGTTCGACTCTCATTTTGCTAACTCTTCACCATCATTTTAGTCACAAAATATTGTTTCTCCCTGTGGCCCTCAATTAATCATCACTCATTCCAAGTGTTTCAATAGTAAATTCAAACTGGAACAACAATTCAATATTAGAGGTGCCTCAGTAAAGCTGAGATTCTTGCATGGCATCCAGTTATAGAAATGCACAGTGCAACACCCCAACTACTTCACATATTGTCTAGATGAAAAACATACAAAATACTAGTCAAAGGCAAACAATGTATTCTCAACTGGAGACATTGTTTTCTGGATTTAAAAAAAATCTGGGTAGCATAGTTGGCTTAAAAACAGCCATGTATGCCTTGTATATGCTTGCATAGGGAATGGCACGTAATTCAAAAAGCACCCAATGTAACTTCCCAAGCAAAACATATTAGCTCTTAAGTTAACCTCATCTTGTTATATTTACAATGAAATAATATATGGCCCGATTATGATAGCAGGCCGTCGGACCGCCACCTGCTATCACGGCGGTCAGGAGACCACCTGACAAGCAGGCAGAGTTCTGACCGTCTAATTACGATAGGACTGCCGTGCTGGCGGTCGGAAAGTGCTCTTTAACATGGCTGCTTGGGCTGGGGCACAGGAAAAGGGCTGCAGCACAAGCCGCAGTGTAAAGGAGCACTTTGTGGACATCCGTGGTGAAAGGCACACGGTGCATGGATGTGCGTTGAGGCATGACATGTGCCCCCAGGGCCACTTTGCAGTGGAGCACAAGGGGCGGGCCCTGTTTGGTTCCCCTAAAGTCCTTTACTGACAGCCTTTTCATGGCTGTCGGAGAGAGACATTTTAATCCTGACCGCAGTTCCTGCCTTGGCACCGCCGCCATTCAAGGGATAAGGTTCCGACCGTGCCCCGACGGGATCATAGATCCTGTTGAAGGGGGCATTTTTCCTCAATGGTTTTAGTCCAACCGTCTGCATCATAATGCGACGGTCGGACCAACGGGTTGTCTGTCGGTGGGACCGCCACTGACAGCCTGTCGTTGCAGTCCCACAACACAAATGAGGCCCATAGTTTTGATTATTGCTATTATTGCTGTACACTTAATTTATAAGTTAATGACATACCAATATTTGTGGCAACACAAAAAAGCACCCCTAGGTCTCGAGTGAACAAGTTGGTTAAAGAGTGGATAAGCCCCCATAGTCTCGCAAGCTCGATGCGCATGCGCATCGACAGGCGAGACCTAAAAATGAGTGCAGGGGGGTCCTTTTGAATGGACGGTTTCCCTCACCCACCCCTAGGTGGCATGCTTCATTATTGGGTAAACTCCTCGCACTGCGAACCTCATAGCAATGCGGGCTACAACCCCCTCTCTGAGAGGGAGGAGCTCAGGGATGTTTTATGATATGGTCAAGACGTATTCTAAAACCTTTTGATGAGCCAAGTGTGGAGGGAGTGCAGAAAGAAGGTGAAGTGAGATTAAAACTAACTCCCTGATATGTCAGGACAAACTTTAATAGGACATCCAGAGGTCAGGATTAAAAAAGTGGGCTATGCCAAGAGAATTCAACCTGTCATAGACTCTAACTGGTCGACATGTTTCAGCCCCTTTGCCCTCCGTAGAGGTGACATGGCTTTCTTCAGGACCAAAAAAGTGCAGATTGTGGTAAATCAACCACGCGTACCAAATTTAGTTGGTGGTTAAGGAGCATACAACCAGCTAGTAGGTATTTGGACCGATTAGGAGTTCGGCTGGTCAGTGTCCTCCCTGAAGAGAGACAATTATTACGGGAACAATGTTAACACATTTCACACACACTCTCTTAATCAGTGCCACATGTATACATGTCAGTGCAGAAGTGGCCACACAAAGTATGAGGATCTTCCATTTATGTTGCTTATGGGGTAGTCGGGTGAGGTAATGGCGCCTTGCGCTTGGCGCACACACTCGAGGTGGCATCCAAATCCTAAATTCGGAAGGAGTGGGGACAAAAAAAGGGTTGATTGTCAACATGCAGTCATACATATACACAGATTGGCTATGTTATTAACATGCTAGCCAAGTTGAAAATGTCCCAGGTACAGAATAACTGGAAGGCAAAATGGGATACGCACTCAATGTCCTGTTTCCACCCAACCACTAATGAGGTGACGGAGGCAGGGCAAAACAGGTCATGAGGCATAAAAGAGAGATGGAAAACACACCTCGCTGTGTGCAGAGCCATGGTAAAATGCACATGTTGAGAGCTATGCCTGGTGCCCAGTTGAGGCAATGATTAGGCCTATGATGGTGTGTTGCAGACCTAGAAAGCATTGGCAAAGCCAATAGGTCTCGCCTCTGCAAGAGCTATTTAGTCTATTTTAGCTTTGTTCTACCCCAGTGTGGCTGTGAAGTATTTAAAAAAAACATTTACGGCCATTATTGTTTTACTATGTATTAAGGTATGGGAGATGCAAGGGCAGCCCCTCCACAATGGTGGAGGAGCGTTGCCCCACTGGCTCAGAGCCAGCAGGTGAAAAATAAAGCAATATTCTATCATTGTTTTATTTTTCACTTGCTGGCAGAGCCAGCGTTTGTTGTGACGGATGGGCTGAGGCCTTGAGAGTGGGAGTACTGGTTTGTGTACTTCTAAGTGCACGTGTGTGTTAGCCGGCAGTCTGAGGCTGGCCAAACACACATGCGTTCTTAGCTTTCTCCAACCCAGCTGTATTGAACAGCCGGGTTGGAGAAACAGCACAGAGTCCCTATGCCTGAGCAGAGCATTGAACCAGCCCGCTCAGGCCTATATCCGCACATATTGAGAGCAGCAGAGTGATTGCACCGGGAGTCTGTGATGCTGTCCCAGTGTCTTCTGGAACAAGGATGAAGTATACCGAAGCACTACACCATAGGCAGCCTGCAGCTTAAGGTAAGTCTTCCTTTTTAGGTTTCGCCTACGCAGCACGCATGCGCTGCATAGGAGACCTTTAGCCATCGTTCTGCTCTTTTTCGAAGCACATACTCATGCTTGTGGTGGCATCCACCTTGTGGGAGAGAGCAGGAAAGTGCCACAAGCACGAGTAGGTGCTTCGAAAAAGAGCAGACTGCGCACGCACACACACACGCACCACTCCTGGCCCAGCAAACACATGCTTTTTGAAACGTTTTCAGAATCAGCTAGGTTGGTAAAACGTTTGCTGGTCACTGCAGCCTTTAAACTACTTGCTATATTGTATAAATAAACTTAGAATATTAACAACTTGAACAGCTTACTTGATTTTGTTCCCTAAAACAAGCAGTTTTAGATTGTGTATGCATGGCATGACTCCCATAGATACTATTGGTTTAAAATAAAAAGTCTATCCGAGAAGTTGTACATAAACAACTGTGTACTAGAGAGGCTAAAGTCTTAAAAACTCTCAAGTGTCTGTTCGCTGCATAAACAGATCTGAATATGTTTGTGACACCATTAAGTGTCACATCATAAGCCCTGGTCTTTGGTGGGCTTTGCAGTGCAAGGGGGCACGACCTTTCCAAGTAAAACAATGATTGGCGATAAGACACCTCACTACCGTTCTCCATTCCGTTTTATTATATAATATAATAATGTAGTATCCTCAGAGCATTACGAATAGCCACAAATCGTTAAACTCTGCAAACATGTACGGGTTTTATATTTAAACCATTGTCACAATCAAAGTAGAGCTTTAGATTTCTCACCCTAACTGCAAATGCCTTGCATTAATGGCTGACTGACTCTCACTGACTATCACACTCTCACTGACATTCTCTCACACTCTCACAGACTCTCACTCTCTCACACTCTCATTGACACTGCCACTCTCACTCACACTGACTCTCTCTCACACTGACTCTCACTCACACTGACTCTCTCACTGCCACTCTCACTCACACTGACTCTCTCACTCACACTGACTCTCACTCACACTGACTCTCTCATTCTCACTGACAGACAGACTCTCACACTCTCACTCTCTTGCTGACTGATTCTCACACTCTCTCACTCACTCACTCTCTCACTGACACTGACACTCTCACTCACACTGTCACTCACACTCTCACTCACACTGACTCTCTCACTCACACTGACTCTCACTCATACTGACTCTCTCACTCTCACTGACTCACTGACTCTCACTCACACTGACTCTCTCACTCTCACTGACAGACAGACTCTCACACTCTCACTCTCTTGCTGACTGACTCTCAGACTCTCTCTCACTCACTGGCTGACTCTTCCACTCTCACTCACTGCCTGACTCACTCCCACTCACTCACTGACTGACTAACTCACTTTAACTCACTGACTGACTCACTCTCACTGACTGACTGACTCACTATCACTCACTGACTCTCACTGACAGACTCTCACTGACTCTCCTCCTCTCTCACTGACTGACTCTCCCACTCTCTCTCACTGACTGACTGACTCACTCTCTCTCACTGACAGACTCTAACTTATAGACTCTCACTGACAGACTCTCCCACTCTCTCTCACTCACTGACTGACTCTCCCACTCTCTCTCACTCACTGACTGACTGGCTCTCACTCACTGACTGACTCACTCTCACTGACTCACTCTCACAGACAGACTCTCACTGACTCTCCCCCTCTCTCACTGATTGACTCTCTCACTCTCGCACTGACTGACTGACTCACTCACTCTTACTGACAGACTCTCGCTGACAGACTCTTCCACTCTCTCTCACACACTGACTGACTCTCCAACTCACTGACTGACTCTCCCACTCTCTCACTCTCACTGACAGACTCTCACTGACATACTCTCACTCACACTCTCTCACTGACTGACTCTCCCACTCTCTCACTGACTGATTGACTCACTTACTCTCACTGACTGACTGACTCACTCTCACTGACAGACTCTCACAGACAGACTCTCTCACTGACTCTCCCACTCTCTCTCACTGACTGACTGACTGACTGACTGACTGACAGACGCTCTCTCACTGACTAACAGAATCTCTCTCTCACTGACTGACTAACTCACTCTCACTGACTGACAGACTCCCACTGACAGACTCTCACACTCTCTCTCACTGACTGACTGACTGACTCACTCTCACTGACTGACAGACTCACTCTCACTGACTGACTGACTCGCGCTCACTGACACACTCTCACTGACTCCCCCACTCTCTCTCACTGACTGACTGACCCACTCACTCTCACTGACAGACTATCACTGAATGACTCTCCCACTCACTCTAACTCACTGACTGACTCTTCCACTCACTCTCACTCACTGACTGACTCACTCACTCTCACTGACTGACCGACTCAGTGAGTCTCACTGACTGACTGACTCACTCACTCTCACTGACTCACTCTCACTGACAGACTCTCTCACTCTCTCATTGACTGACTCTCTCACTCGCTCTCACTAACTGACTGATCTTCCCCCTCCTGTTATTTATGCCCCCTATAACAAAAAAACACAACAAGCAACCATTGGGACAGGCAGATACAAGTTGCCAGCATTGAAAGGACAAAAAAAACTCAAGACATTATTTTTAATACTTTTTAGGTCTGGGCTAGGGTAGGCTGAGCTTGCGTAGTCTCGCTGGCGAGATTTTATGTTTTCTAGTAGGGAGGTAAACGAGCTAGCACTTCTCAATTGGCTGACTTCCTAAACGGCGGCCAGCCATTGGAGAAGAGCTTTGTCTGTAACTTTAAGCCCCGTCCGTTTCGGATTGAGGGGCATGTTTTTTGCTGTCCTTTCTCTCCGTGATGTCTTCAGTCACTCAACAAAAAACACGCCCCTCAGTCTGAAAAGGACGGGGCTTATCCGCAGCTGCTGCCACCATTTTGCTTGGTATTAGCTTCTTCTTATCTGTTCGAGTCGGCATCTGAGTGATCAGAAGGTCTTGAATTATACTGATTTATCAGAGACTCTACAGATTTTTCTAGTCTGGACTGTTCTGCCATAAAGTTTCTTTTATGTGAAAGCTGAGAGATTTACTACCGGGCCTTTTTCAGGTCGGCGGGCGCACTGGTCTGACGGGCAGCGGGCGGGCGGGAAGCAGTGGATTACAGCCTCCGAAGGGGCACGAGCCAAGGGACGCTGCATGAGGCACTGCCCCTGGCACGCGTAGGAGGACAGCGGCGGCGACATTGTTTTGCCCTAGCGACTCCAGCCGGGTAGCGGGCTCGGCAGCAATGGAGCTGCCTGCGGCCGGTGAGCACGTCTTTGCTGTGAAAAGCATTGAAAAGAAGCGGGTCCGCAAGGTGAGTCTCCGGATATATCCCCGGCTCCTCATCGCCTTCCAGAACAGGTGAGCAGCAGCATGTGCATTAACTCTTCCACTGTTACCAAGCGCTTTGCCAGAGTGTGGGGGCTGGGGGGTAGGGTATATGAAATCGAGCTGCGGGGCCGGTTGTAGCTCTGTGCACTGTTGCTGGCGGGTGCAGGTCAGCTGTGTGCTGGGATGGTCGACGCTGGGCCTGGTGGTTGTATCTCAACACTGCCTTGGGATTTGTGTACATTGGTCCAGAGTTGGTTGCATAATGGTCCTGTGCTGTGCGGGTGGTTGGTGCACTTCGGCCCTGACGGTGCTTGTTTTTGCAATGGGACTACAGTTGTCAATGCGGTAATACCATTGGCAAACCACAAGACCCAGCTTGCACCTGCTTTCGGTGCATGCTTACTCGAAAATCGTGGTGCCATTTAAAAATAATGTTGGAAATGGCTGCGCAGGTCGAGGTTCTGCGCGTCCGGGAAGAGGGGAGAGACAAAGGTAAGAATAGGGGGAGGAAAAAGAAGCGCCGCGAGGAGGATGATCCAGCCAACCAACGGGGCAAGCGGGTGAGGTTGAATCAAGAGCCCTCTCGCCATCACCACCATCATCACCATCTTCACAACCACCAGAAGAGCAGCGATAGCATGAGTGACCAAGCCCGGAAGATGAGGGGCCCTGGTAGTAGAGAGCTGGAAAGCCCACAGCCCATCTCCTCCCTCAGTCCAGGACACTTCACATTTTGCCCCCTCAAGCTTCCGCCACTACCCAAGCACAAGAAGCAGCACCAAGGATCTTCGCGGGATGCCACCGTAACCAGCAGTGGTAGTTCACCGGCGAAGCATGCAGCAGCTCGAGGTGAGCCCCAGGCAAGCATAAAACGCATATCCACAGTTGGTGCAGTGGGGAATTGGGGCTTGTGTGCTTCTAGTGCTATGAAGTACAAGTCTGTGACAGAAAGCACTGTGAATCATTGTTTTTAACTTGAATGACACATAGCAATTTAAACTGACACAAAGTCTGCTAAAATATTTAAGTTTAAGGTAATAAAGTATTTAGAAAAGATAGATCTGGGGAATGTGCAGGTTGTACTTTATGCAAATATTTTTTATAACCGTCCTTAAGATGCATGCCCTCCACAGATCAGCTGGTCACCTTACAATACCTCTCAAAAATAATACGGCTTTGTCATCACCATAAAGTTCAATAAATGAAATCCAACACTGGCTTCCAAGCAGCCTTTGCATATGCAGATTAACCAAATGCACACATTTACCTTTCTTTCAGGTAGCAGGCACCCTGGCCCAAAGGTTTGTTTCTTGGTCAGCAGTCTGCCCCTTCCTCAGCTTCACAGCACAGGCTACCCCACTTCTGCTGATGCATTTCAAATTCAGAATGTATGCCTTTTAACGTGAAGTTGGGAAACCTTGTTGCCAAGCTAAAGTATCAACAAGTCGTGCCCCTCAGATCCCACCCACTTTGACCTCTGCTCTTCATGTACAGCTTGCCTAGGCGCAAATACGTTTCCAATCAGAGCTTTTGCGAAGAAACATATATATCATATATGTTTTGTATGTATTCCTTGTACGTCTCTTTGATTGTGTGTTTATATTTATGAATGAATCTGCGTAGGTATGCATGCAAAGTGAATGCATAAATGGATGCGCATAGGTACCGGTGCTGACAGTTTGTATAAATGCATGTGGACTTCACGTTCAAACTGCAGTTCGAGTTTTGCACAGATCATGCATCATTGATCGGTAGTGCATAGCTTTTCACGCTTAGAATATGATTGTGACTATCCATGTGTAGTGTGGGGTTTTCAGATATAGTTGGAACACCTTTCTTGCCTCTGTTCCCTGGTTGTGCTAGTTTTTCTTGCCTCTGTTCCCTGGTTGTTATCGGTTTTTCTTGACTCTGTTCCCTGGTTGTACTAGTTTTCCTTGCCTCTGTTCCCTGGCTGTGCTCCCTTTTCTTGCCTCTGTTCTCTCGTTGTGATCGCTTTTCTTGCCTCTGCCCCCTAGTTGTGCTAGTTTTTTCTTGCCTCTGCCCCTTGGTTGTGCTCGTTTTTCTTGCCTCTGTTCCCTGGTTGTGCTAGTTTTTCTTGCCGCTGTTCCCTGATTGTGATCATTTTTCTTGTTAAAACTTCCTGCTTAACCATGGCTCACTCATTGCAAGGTGGCAGCGGCCCCCCTTCTCTGCAGAAAATTCTTGCCATTGGGTGTTCCCAAATGTTGACAAGCATGCTTCAGGTCCGTACCTGCTAGTAACGCTCAAACGCAACAGCTGTGTGGTGCTCTGTGTGTGTGTGTGGCGCTCTGTGTGTGTGGCGCTCTGTGTGTGTGTGGCGCTTTGTGTGTGTGTGTGGCGCTCTGTGTGTGTGTGTGGCGCTGTGTGTGTGTGTGGCACTCTGTGTGTGTGTGTGGTGCTCTGTGTGTGTGTGTGGCGCTCTGTGTGTGTGTGTGTGGTGCTCTGTGTGTGTGTGGCGCTCTGTGTGTGTGTGACGCATTGAGTGTGTGTGTGTGGCGCTCTGTGTGTGTGGCGCTCTGTGTGTGTGTCTGTGGCGCTCTGTGTGTGTGCATGTGGCGCTCTGTGTGTGTGGCTCTGTCTGTGTGTGTGTGGCTCTGTGTGTCTGTGTATGTCTGTGGCTCTGTGTGTGGGTGCAAATGCAATAGGTCTTGCATTTGCGAGAGATTAAGCTATTGGCATTGTAAACGACAATGCCATTTATTTATATGTTTTAAAAACTAAAATAATGTCATGAGCAATGGCAATAGTTCTAACTTTAACAAAGACAAGACCATTGCATTGTACAGGCTTGTTTAATATGGTCGTTCAGTTGTGCATAATGCTTTTTGGGTCATATCTAAGGTAACAAAAATGCTTCTGACACTTCTTTATTATAACTTTTCAGCATGCTGCAGACTTCTGTACAGCACAGCTTAAAGACATAGGTAAAGTCAATATCTCTGGCTAAACATTCATAAGTTCCCAAAGGCGAGACCTATTGGCTATGCAAATGCTTGTTATTCTTTACTATTATTAATCTCCCTCTCCCCCACGCTGCCCCTCCCTCCACCTGCCTCACCACTTTTTGTTTGTGGTGACCGCGATTGGAGAGATGGTGTGATGTAAGAAGTAAAATGTGAAATGGAAGGGAAGTAGTAACATGAACAATGGTTTTCTTAAATAAGCATCATGATATATGTCACATTTGCTGCTTTTTATGTGAGGTGGGTGGTGCCTCACATAGAGAACAGGATGGGTAGGGGTAGGGAATAGGCAATTTGAATATTGGGGAGGGTGATAGTAAATATGCACCATGTTTATTGGAAAGGGCTGTTTAATTATAATTTATGAAATAATGTTTACATTGATGGAAATTATTTTTAATTTATGAGTAAAGCTGGCAGGGATGGTGGGATGTTAGAATGAAATTTGAAAATGGGAGGGCAGAAGCTACATGGAAAAAGGTTGTTTTAAAAAAAAAATTATGTTGGGTGAATAATATAGACAACTGTAGTGATATTGTCAGAGAAGTAGAAACCTGGCTAAGGGGCGAGGTGATAGGAGATAAGCAGTGTAAAGTGTAATGGGATGTGTATTTAATGGTATCCAACTATATTTTCCTTGAAGCTAATTTCTTTTTCATTCATTGTTGGTATTTAAGGCTTCTGTAGAAAATTAACTGTGTTTTAATTGCTAGTACATGTACCGTTTGTGTTAATCTGTGAAAAGAAGTGTGTGCAAATTGATTCGTGAAAGCACAAGGACACGTATTAGGTGGAAAAACAGAAGAAGAGTAAGAAAATGCTACTCACCCAGGGGATACTGTTGATTGTATTTTTGCTATTTAAATCCAAATGTAGTTAAATTATGTTTAAATGTTTTAAATTTAAGTTCCAAATAATATGCATGAAATTCCCCATGTGCCATCAAAGAGTATTTATTGTGAAAATAGCTCATTTGTGGTAAGTAGACTTTCAAATTGATGTTTGCTAATAAAAGGGAAAATGTTGTAAGCGATAAGTGAAACAAGCATTGGCATAGCCAATAGGTCTCGCTTTTGGGACCTTATAAGTATTTACTTATGCAGCACAATATGCTTGCATGGCTAAACACTTATAAGGTCCTAAAGGCGAGACCTATTGGCTACGCCAATGCATCCTCCCATCACTTTTTGTATGTTTGACCCAAGAGTGCTTCACTTTTAATGTTAAAAGTAAAGCGCGGGTGCCGGGAATATAACAAAAGTAAAGAAATAGAAGTGTTTTTCTATTTTTACTTTTGCTGTAATCGCGGCACCCGCTCTTGACTTTTAACGTTAAAACTAAAGCGCTAGTGCCGCGATTATAGCAAAAGTAAAGAAATAGAAAAAAACCTCTATTTATTTACTTTTGCTATAATCGCGGCACCCGCGATTCACTATAAATGTTAAAAGTAAAGAGCGGGTGCCGCGATTATAGCAAAAGTAAAGAAATAGAGGTTTTTTAAATTTCTTTACTTTTGCTATAATCGCGGCACATACATTGGCGATTCAGGGATGGTGGCACAAGGCCCTGGGAGAGCAGCTAACAGACTCGAAATGGGGGCGATGCATGAAGGGGTGTTATGTTATGTTATGTTATGTTATGTTATGTTATGTTAATTTGATTTGAAATCGTGCACAAGCCACCCAGGAGAGGAATCTTGGTGTTAAGGCCATGTCTTGTTGTGTTCTATCTAGGACCCCGATCAATATTGTGACCTCATGCCCCTATACGGCTATAATCAATCAGAACCATATTTCAGTAACTCATCTCTGCAGCTCATTACAGTACATGACACAGCAGAAGCCACTTCCTTAGATTCCTAGATAACACATCGAGTTCTTTCGACAGCTCAAACCTCCAGCAACCTGGGAAAGCCCCGCTTGCTTTGTTTTGATTAGTAATAGAACTCTTGCAAGCACTGAAAGAACGACTAGTTCTTAGTGACATCTTTATTGACGTCTTATGTCCAAAAACGTACGTCAAACTCGGCAACTTTCAGGTATAAATAATACCGACGTTGCCTTAAGCAAACACGGTGGTGGTGAATACTGGAGCAGAACAGCTGTCCCTTGCAGAGAGCCCAGCAGATGCGAGAAGCCCACGGACGCTGCCCCTCCTCCTTGACGCGCTGAAAAAGACGCTGTCTTTTCTCCTGCCGAGAAAATCCAGCTCCGGCGTTTCCAGCCTGCCCTTGCGGGTAACTGGAATATCGAGTCCTGAGAGGAGATACCAGACCTCCAACATTCTATTCCAGAGGTACGGTGCTGACTAAACCCTTAGAGAGAATTCTTGAAGCAAACCCTTGGCAAAACCAACTTAACTTAAACTGCTACTTACTCCCTCCCACGTATTAGGCTTAGGTCAGGTACACTGGGGTAGGCGTAGTTAGAAGCACCAGTTGAGGACGTTAGCCAAATGTATATATGAATGTATATATTTTATTCATTTTAACCATCTTATGGCTAAGAAACCATACCAATGCTTTTACAGTATTATTTCGCAATACTCCTTTTACTGTACACACTTTTTATAATAACAAGTCTTGCAATTGTGGCAATTCATTTCTCTTGCATGAGAAGGAAGACTGTTTAATAAATAATACCTTTTATTGAAAACGCCCGTCTCTCTATTCTCTGCATAAGTGGTGAAAGTAATTCTGCACAACTGACTGAGTGAAATAGCTGTCTATTGTTTCACACGACTCTAGAGATTGACTCTTATTCTGAGGAGCAAAGTTGTCATGTTAATGCGGTTGTTGGAAAACTGAATCCCTTCTTGTCTGAGCCAGGGAAGCTGATCACTTCCTATTCAGTCAAGAAAGTTTCCAGTGACCTCTGAGCTAGCTGGTACAAACCCAATTAAGTCTAACATAGTCAGTAGAGACCTAGAAGACCGCAGTCCTACATCTACACTGCTGTTTATGTTATTCCAATGCGCAGGGCCTATAGGGAAAATAGGAACTACGCTACATGGCGCCCAACGTTTGGTAAGGCGATAAAACTAACGCAAGACGTTAGAGTAACTCAGTCGTGCTTTTTCACACAGACCCTTTCTCCTATTCCTATGTAGAGTTTCTGGTTTATTCAACGTTGAAGGATACAGTGTTCCAAAATATTGTGCACCTAATATTTGTTTCCTTGGAAACCTGCTCTGCAAACCTTCATTAATACAATGTCAGTAAATGGCAATAGCAACGGAACCAATGAAGTCGCGATAGATGCGACTCAGTAGGGTCCCGATGATACAGGAATTGATGAACCGGATGCGATTATCATCCCGGCAAACATAAGAAAAACTATAACGTTAAAACTTATAGAAAATGGACTGACCTCACGAGGTGGTACCGTCATTTTCGTGATAGAGGCACACGAATATCGGCAGACAGAGGTATTCTATTCATGGATAAACTTTCCAGCGGCAAACGCTACAATAAACTGAATGATTTAAATTATGAAAAAGAATATCCTCTGCCAATCGAAATTCTCCCTCTAGCGCAGTACTTCTGTATAATCTATACAGACAGATTTGTACAGCATTACAATGTAGAAAATAAATCCTACGATGTAGCCTGTGCGATTGTTCAAGGTCGCTGGCTCTGCGGTAAATTCAGACCGAAAGTAAACTGAATCACTGAGAAAATGTTCGGCTCAGCGAGCTGAAATCAGATCTTTAAAGATGGTGCTTGAAAATGCTGAACGTGAATTCCCGACACTAATCGTGTGCGATTCGCATTTTTGCGTCAACTCCTACAATAATGATTTGCAGAACTGGATTCAAAATGATTACAAAGAAGACACAGGTGCCACAATCAAGCATAAAATGCTTTGGAAACAAGTAGTTCTTTTACAGAAAGAACTACAAAAGACTCACGTGATACACACTCTGAGTCATCAACATGATGGCGTTCACGTTGCAGGGAATTCATTGGCTAATACAGCCATAGCGGAAGCAACTAAACCAGCTTCCGTAGCCACAAAAAAGCGTTCAGAAAAATACATAGACGGGGAAACCATGCTGGCAGTAAAAACGTCCTTAAAAGGCGACTGTGCAGCACTACCCGTGAACTATCCACTCAATTATACATACGTAATTGATGCAAACTCCGTTCCTTTTGCTCGAATCCCTGGAGTGGGGGATAGGGTAATTCCAAACACGAACCGGGGAAAGTTATTAATAGCAGACGCACACATGGGTGAAGGTCCAAGGCACAAACAGATGAAGAATTCTCTGACTGAATTACAAGCAGTATACTGGTGGCCGGAGATGAGCCTGCACCATTATAAATTTGTAAAGAGCTGCCCAGACTGCAACAGAGACCGCAGTAACGATTCAAGCGGGGTAATGCCATGGCCTTGTATGAAGGTAGCATAGAGCTTTCTACACATGCAATCCAGCGTCCTATTAATTGCTTAAGACTACATTCACTATAAAAATGTGGCCCCAGTGCTCGGCTGACGCCAAAACTGTTATAAAAGATATGCGATTCCAAAGATTGGGGATCTGGTCGGAGAAAAAATAGCGGTGAAGAAGGAATTTGGGCCTTCTTACAGAAAAGCAGTACCTGTCTTAGCAATCAACGGAACAAGATCAGTAGTACTACCGCCCCTTGCTGGTAAAAAGGAGAACCGAGTTGCATCCATCGACCTGGTGAAACCACAAGCATGTGGCCTTTAATCAACAGTAGGCCAAGTGGACTCCCAAGAAATAACAGAATACCCAAATTTGTAACAATACAAGAGGTTCAAACTGAAAGACTAATCACATTTGATAAACCTGCAGTGCACAGAGAAGGACTATGCAATAATGCCATGGAACTCGTGCCTCTTGGAACTCAAATTGAAACAGTTTGTCATGAAACACCAGTCTACAATGATGTGGCATCAGAATGTGCTAATGAAAAGCAAATGGAGAAAACAATTCCAACAATCGACAGAACTGCCTCTGGCTACTTCATCAATTTCGATAACTTTTCTGAAGATCAAAGCGACCCTGAAGTAACGCCAGAAACAAAGACTTTTAAAGAAAAAGCAACAGAACTCTTTCATCAACTTAAGGAAACATTTCTGAATGCACCATTGTTTGTGCATTGGATTGTATCAGGGGTACTTATACTCCTACTATGCCTAATTTTGGTCTTAATTTTAGGAAAGTTTATTACAGATCAATGGACACAGCAAGTCAGAACATCAACTTAGTTCTGAAACGTCACAAATCATCTCACGTCAAGAAAAGAGAACTATCATCAGTAAATGTCACAGCCATTCCAATACCCGGCGGGGTAGTGTGGGACAAGACTGACTATGAAATATATGGCCCGGTCGAGATCTTGAAATATCCTCACCAGTTCAAGGTTTCATTGTAAAACCAAGTACATTCTCTGATGATTGGGATTTTGAAAGTATAAATAACATGATGTCGGATTTAGTGTTGTCAGCAAAATTTACAGAACATGATTATTTACAAGGTTCATCTAATTATGAACGGATGTACTGTTTTTCGTATTACGCAGGCCACTATTTACATAAATCTACTCAACCTAGAAATGTTTTTAAATATAACCAATGGGAACATTGTGCTACTCCACCTAAAAGCAGTTCAAAAACATTCTATGAGAAATTCCAATACTTCTCAGGGTTTAACACGAGTAATGCAGAAACATTTTATTATAAACTGTTGGATAAAACAGGGACGAAAACCATGCTGACGAATACTAAATTGATATATTCAGAAGCATTTTATGAAAAAATGATTACATTTGGTTTTGATTTCTGGAAAAACAACATTGAAACAAAAACAATCTGGGGTACAAAAGATTGGCAGATACAAGGCCTAGAAGCATTATTTCGAGCCTGCATGATCCTAGAACAAATAATGTTCTTAAATGACACAATTCATCAAACAACCTGTCTTGGCCTAGCTAAGATTAAGGACCTAAACAAACCGTCTATTCCAAAGCCAATACCTGATAATGCTACCACAAATATTGAAATAGACGTATACCAAATTTTACATCAAAACAGAACACATCCTGATTGGAAAAAGTGGTTAATCTGGCAAGAAGACACTAATAACTGTCAAGATAGATTCCTGAACAAAATACAGGGGTTAAAAATGACCAGACCAGACCCTAGCTACTCCCAGAGACAACATCCAGGGATAGTAACAACATACAGTGTAGGGAAACTGTGCCTTGAATGGCTAGAAACATCCACACTGGCAGAAATTAAGCAACACTTATCTTTACTTAAAGATGGTGCTGACTTGCGTGATTTCATTATGGGACCACGCAAACAGCGTCAAAAACGTTTCATAGCGGCAAGTGTATATGCGGCATACAACGAGGCATGGAAAGTAATGCAAATTGAAACAGCAGAAAAAATACGAGAAATTGATCGTATTAATTTGGAAAAATCCCTTTCTGTTGTGGACAATGGGTTAATGACTCTGTCCTCCAGAATATATTCACTGGACAGTATTGTATCATCTGCCATCGATATAATAGATAAAGACTTGCTATTGTTACAACATGGCCAGTCCCAATTACGTTCTATTGTACAGCTAGGCTGGACGTTGCAAAATCTTCATTCAGGCTATGTGCCATGGCGTTTAATCAACACAACGTCATTGTTTTCTATCTTTAACCTTACTGATAAACAAATCAGTTTGGCACAGAAAGGAGCAGACTATACAATCCTGAGCATCGAAAAACTTGAGAGATTACCATTGACAATGTCAGAAAGACCTGTCATTGAATGGATAATACACGGGATTATCACAATTCCGATAACAACTTTCCGATTTAAAAATTGCCTTGAGTATATACCGACAGGCCAGTATGAAAGGTTGGGTAAAGGGTACATTAAGTCATCATGGAAATTACCATATACACACACTTGCTACAGTGACAACGACAAAAATGTATTTCTTAGTGGTGAAAATTGCAAACATTCACTAAGCGGTATACTTTTGTGCCAGGGTATTAATTTACATGGGGCCTGTGAAGGGACTTCAAACAACCTTTCATGCCACCAGCACGTTACACCTGCAACGCAGATAGAGCCCTTCTTTAGGCATCTTTCTAACAGGAGTTACATTCTAATAACGGATCACAGCTGTTGTGGCTTGGTGCCAGGGAAAGCATATCTCGAAAGCGTGACTTCCATGGTCACTTCCTGTATGCAAGCATTGTTTCCAAACGGCCCTGGAGATTCCGAGACGCCGATTTGGCCTCCTTTGAATATCTCTTCTATACCAATTGATACTTTAAGCAGTATGAAGTCTGTGTTTTTGCAGACAACAGTGCCCATCACATCATCAAAAGAAACGTATGATCTCCAAGTTGCAAGGACAACATCGGAGATACATGAACTTTTATCAAAAAATTGCCCGTGCATTTCCCAGAAATGCTCAGCCAAATCCTAAATATGTTGGATGCCATTGGTATCTCAAACGTATTTAAGATAATTTTTCCGGGACTGTTAACACCATTCAAAGCAGTTCTGGGCATTATTCTCAATTTTGTCCATTCAGTCTTTGGCGGCCTACCACTAATTTTGGGACTCGTAGCAGGCATTTTATTTTTGACCCTTCTGCTCCGATATGGCAAGCCAAAACACAGACATGACTCCGGCGAGGATGGAAGAAACGATCCTAGCAATACGCTACCGGGACCGCATAACTAAGGTCCTTGGATTGGCCCGGCTGAGAGATCTGAACATGACCTGGTTTCTTTCATTCAGACCTATATGGCAGACCTGCATCTTACCTGTGCTTCGATGTATGCTATGCGGAGAAGAATGCGTGTTAGACACCTGTCTTGCACTACCATCAGCAGTACCAATGGATATCGATACTTTGCTAAGTCCTGTAACGGCTCACGCATCGTGTTGTCCCCAGCGGCTACCAATCCTGATGACGGCATTCGATGAGATTCCTGCGCTACGACTAGGTGGTGGACGTGAAGCAAAAAATGAAAGCAGCATCACCCAGGTACGACCTTCTGTGAGCATTGCTGATCCAGACATCGATGATAGCAATCATTCTCACAACTGCCAGGTTACTGCACTATCGAACCTGGTCAAACTGTCACCTGAATATGTAGACCTATTCTTCGAGAGCCTGTCTGATATGATGTTCTCCCCTGAACAAAAACAATGAATTTTAGAAAACAATCCGGCGCACAGCGTTCCCATGAACTCTGAATTCGGCCTTCAGTTTTGATCAACAAAAACTACTGAAAAGCATTTGGAACTCTATTTTCCCGCTCCCCATGAAAACATTTTTTGAATCAGACATTTTTCAAAATATTTACCTTTTTTCTGGCACACGTACTTTGCTTAAAGTAGAACTATTCATAAAGAACAGAGCTTCTATTTTTAGTAGATCTAGAGAAAAAAAACTTTACCTCGGCCTCTAGCACATTTTACAGCAATTGTATTTATATGTGATGAAATAGTCTCGCCCTTCTTTTCTGTATTAAGAGACATTTCATGTGTAATTTCGCAAAAATCGTTCATAACTGATTACATATGCAATAATTTTTTGAATGATTACTATGCTTGAAAACGTACAGTTCCTATATTCTCATGTATTTCAAATGCCATATGTATTATGGGGTGGGTAGGAATACACGTGCATCTTATTGCTTTAGTTTTTAGTAATTTGAGGGACATAAATTCGTGGAGTCGGTGTTGTGTTCTATCTAGGACCCCGATCAATATTGTGACCTCATGCCCCTATATGGCTATAATCAATAGATATCCCTATAATGGCATAAACGATCAGAACCATATTTCAGTAACTCGTCTCTGCAGCTCATTACAGTACATGACACGGCAGAAGCCACTTCCTTAGATTCCTAGCTAACACACCGAGTTCTTTCGACAGCTCAAATCCCCAGCAACCTGGGAAAGCCCCGCTTGCTTTGTTTTGATTAGTAATAGAACTCTTGCAAGCACTGTAAGAACGACCAGTTCTTAGTGACATCTTTATTGACGTCTTATGTCCAAAAACGTACGTCAATCTCGGCACCTTTCAGGTATAAATAATACAGACGTTGCCTTAAGCAAACACGGTGGTGGTGAATACTGGAGCAGAACAGCTGTCCCTTGCAGAGAGCCCAGCAGATGCAAGAATCCCACGGACGCTGCCCCTCCTCCTTGACGCGCTGAGAAAGACGCTGTCTTTTCTCCTGCCGAGAAAATCCAGCTCCGGCGTTTCCAGCCTACCCTTGCGGGTAACTGGAATATCGAGTCCTGAGAGATGATACCAGACATCCAACATTCTATTCCAGAGGTACAGTGCTGACTAAACCTTTAGAGAGAATTCTTGAAGCAAACCCTTGGCAAAACCAACTTGACTTAAACTGCTACTTACTTACTCCTTCCCACGTATTAGGCTTAGGTCAGGTACACTGGGGTAGGCGTAGTTAGAAGCACCAGTTGAGGACGTTAGCCAAATGTATATATGAATGAATATATTTTATTCATTTTAACCATCTTATGGCTAAGAAACCATATCAATGCTTTTACAGTATTATTTCGCAATACTCCTTTTACTGTACGCACTTTTTTATAATAACAAGTCTTGCAATTGTGGCAATTCATTTCTCTTGCATTAGAAGGAAGACTGTTCAATAAATAATACCTTTTATTGAAAACGCCTGTCTCTCTATTCTCTGCATAACTGGTGAAAGTAATTCTGCACAACTGGCTGAGTGAAATAGCTGTCTTTTGTTTCACACGACTCTAGAGATTGACTCTTATTCTGAGGAGCAAAGTTGTCATGTTAATGCGGTTGTTGGAAAACTGAATCCCTTCTTGTCTGAGCCAGGGAAGCTGATCACTTCCTATTCAGTCAAGAAAGTTTCCAGTGACCTCTGAGCTAGCTGGTACAAACCCAATTAAGTCTAACATAGTCAGTAGAGACCTAGAAGACCGCAGTCCTACATCTACACTGCTGTTTATGTTATTCTATTGCGCAGGGCCTATAGGGAAAATAGCAACTACACTACAGTCTTAGACAGGAATATAATGCTAGGTTAGAACAGAACTGTCTTGAGCAGTTTCCTGAATTTAATATGGTCTGTACACGAATAGATGAAGTATGGTAAGTTGTTCCAATAGGAGGGAGTGAGGTCAGAGAAAGACCTACCTCCACACCTTGACCGTCAGATAAGGGGGACGGTAAGTAAGCCTTTGTTCATGGATCTCCAGTTCCTGGCTGGGCAATAGTGTCTAAGCTTCTGGTATAAATAGTTGGGGCCTTTCCCTATTTAAGATTTGTGCGTAAGGCAACAGATTTTGAAAATGAGTCTTTGCCTGAAAGGCCTCCAGTGTAAGGTTCTCAGAAAAGGTGTGGAAGCAAAGCCCGCAGGGAGATTTCAAATGAGTTGTGCTGCTGTATTTTGAACAAGTTATCATTTAGACCAGCACTTTAAATGGGCCGGTACTGTCTGATATGGAGTACCGGCACTTTTTTATTTTGAGAGAGAAAGAGAGTACCTGCACTTCTCAAGAAAAACATAATACTTTTAATTGAAGAGTATCAGTACTTCTCAGAAACAAGCAGATACTCTGGGACAGAGTACCTGAAGAGTATCAGTACTTCTCAGAAACAAGCAGATACTCTGGGACAGAGTACCTGCACTTCTATTTTCCATTTCAAACACTGATTTATGGTTTAAATCTTTTATTGGGTTTTCAAAACAAGAAAAACAAACAGACCACATTTTTCCATCAGATGCAATAGTGTTGGCCTTTGTATTAAAACCCCCAGGGCATAAGGCAACAAATATGTTGATAATGTCATAAATGTAGGAGTCTTGCAGCTGGGAAACCCAGTCCGTAACCCCTTCCCACACCCCCTCCTTGTCCACAAAGCAAAGGAATAAGTAAAAGAACATCACCACATCCCTAACGGTAGGCCATAGGTCAAACATCAGCCCTTAGTCTTATGCCTGTGCAGCTGAACCTTAGGTTCCTCGAGTGGTGTGTCTGCAAGGCGAAGCAAGCGTAAATAGCGTGGGCATCTCAATTCCCTAAACTCCCCCTTGAGTAGAGTCAAAAATGGTCGCCAAAGTGCTGTGAATTCCTCTCCCCTCTCAAGCACTGATTTAGACAATAATGTCTCACTTGCTGAAGCTAACAATGCATTACCATAGTCCAATCTGTTTATAAGTCCCTGAACCAAGGTTTATCTAGTCGAGAAAGGAAGGAAAGGAAGTGCTTTCCTCAGCAGGCACATTTTATAGCAGCAGGTGCCAGTAGTAGGTACAACCTGCTCTTTCAGGGTTAAAGCTTGATTCATGTTGACACCCAGATGCTTGAATACCTGCATGGGGGAGGGGGGGCAGTACCTCAATTTGGAGCTCACCAGTCAGAAGACCAAAGCTGTTGGGCCATACCAAACAGCATGGAGGCAACATCTACTAACGCCCGCTTCAAGTTAATCCAATATAATTGTGCACACCAGGTCTACATGGCCCCTAAACTGCCGCTCGCTATTTACCATGGGTATTCGTCCTCCTGACCTCATTGCTCCATTGCAGATGCAGACTTTCTGCGCATGGTGCCAAAATAGGCGAAGGAGATTAACCTCAATGGCCACTGTGTCAATTTTAAGCAACGTAGCCTCCCGGGATCCTTTGATCTCTGCCAAGAGGTTGGACAAAATTGGGTCCCAAATCTCCACTTCTCGTGTCCGTTGGGGCAGTTCTTTCCACATTGTACCAGTCTGGCGGGGAAGGGTATAGTTATCTATTTTGTTTGTCTGTGCCTGTTTAGCCAGTCTGCCCTTCCCTATGTTGATTCACAGGCAGGCCCCGACAGGCCAGAGTCAACCTCAACTGACCATGGATGCCAAGGGACCCAGATCAATCCAATGATCCCTTCTGGGATCTCAGGACGGGATGGGCTTAACCATGCATCCCCCAGCTACCCAGCTGCTAGTCAGACTTGTCCCACCTTCACCGCTGATATTCAGGCTGCAGTCACCACCCTCATTGGCCCTCAAGGCTCTCCTGAGTACCTCACGTGGGTAATACCAAGGGGCTCTCCAGACTCCCCCCTCAGGCCGCTGACTCAGTGAGCACCACAGCTGGTCTTGTCTTCATGCTACCACATGCGTCCACAACTAGGCAGCCCTCCACTCGGGTCCTCTCCCCCAGCTGGGTTGCTACACCACTTTTGCATCTTAACCATGAGCCTTGGCCATCCTCTGATACTGTTTCCTCTGGGGCCTGGCGTTTATCCTTGCAGCACAAGTCCAGCACCCAAAGGCTTCCTGGTGTGCCGCTCTTTAAGCACAATGTCCGCCTTCACCACTGATGTTGGGGCCGCAATCACCGCATTCACAGGCTGTCAAGGCTCTCCTTTGCACCCCTCAGGGTACTACCGAAGGGCTCCCCAGAGACTCCCTTTACTCCGCCGACTCAGAGAGTACTACTGCTGGCCCTGTCATAATGCCGCCACCGAAGTATGTGACTGGGTGACCCTCAACACAGGCCCTCTTTCTTGGGCGCTGCTGCTACACTTCTTCGGCATCTCAACTACGGGCCTAGGCCATCCTTGGACGCGGTTCCAACCAGGGGCCCGTGTTTGTCTGTGTGGCAAAATTCCGGCCCCCAAATGTGACCCAGTGCACCACCCTGCAGGTACAGCGCCCGAGGGCCAGATAAGACACTGAATCATAGGATTCCGTTGGATGAAAAGTTTTGCCGAAAAGAGCCTTACAGAAACACGTCTAGGCGGCCATGTTGCTTGGCCATTCCCCCCACATTATAGCTGTTCCCCACCTGCACTACTGATGCAACATGTATTGCCCTCGTAGCACTACAACTATTAGTACTCCTGGTGATACCACTAAATCTCTCGCCACTATTTGTGAAAGAAATATTAAACATTCAGCATTTACTTGTGAACATTACTGTGACATGAACACTATTATGAGCTTAACTGCTACTAACTCAAGATGCACTTATACACAAACCTGTACGGTGAACACCACTACAATAAATGCTACTACCATTCACTCCTCACCTACGTGTGCACTTACCTGAACTATGAACACTACTACTATGAGTACTATTGCTACTAATTCAACATGTACTTGTACAAGCACCTGGACTGTGAATACCACTATTATATATGCTACTACCTTACAATCAGCGTCTGCTTGTGCACTTACCTTTATTATGAACACTACTACTATGAGCACAACATCTACTAACTCAACAAGTACTTGTACACACACTTGCACTGTGAACACCTCTACTATAAACACCACTACCAAACATTCAGCATTTACTTTTGCAATTACCTGTACTATGACCACTAAGACCATGAGTACTACAGCTACTAACACAACATATACTTGTACATGTAGCTGTACTGTGAACATCACTACTAGAAATACCACTACCATGCATTCTGCATCTACTAGTCCACTTACTTGTACTATGAACACTACTGCTATGAGCACTACTGCTACTAATTCAACATGTACTTGTACACACATATGTACTATGAATACCACTACTGTAAATACTGCTACCAAATATTCAGCATCTGCTTGTGCACTTACCTGTACTATAAACACTACTACTTTGAGCACTACTCACAGTATCTCACATGCACCCAGGCTAGGGGGGCTGTCACTCTTTAACCTACTGTACGCTGACGACGTCGTGCTAATTAGCCAAACTCCAATTGGGCTTCCGCACCTGCTAAATACCACTATCAATCACGCAGCATCTAACGGTCTAACCATCAACCTAGATTGGTCAAAGGTCATGCGCTTTAACCTGAAAAAGAACTCAACCGGGTTTCACTGGAACCTGGCAGGTGCACCCATGGAAGTCGTGGCGGTATATAAGTACCTTGGGGTGATACTTGACGATAATGGTACTTTTAAACCACAAGAAGAAGACATACAATGGAGAAGAAACTCCACAGCAGTAGCTCTAAATTCTCTGAAACGTAAAACTGCTGGGCCAAGCTTTAACCCCTTACAACAAGTTCCACAAGCAATGTTAATCCCAGCTATCATTTACGGAAGCGAGTGCCTCAGGGGAAAAGATGAGGACACTTTGGAACAAACTGTGTTGAGATTAGCAAGAATAATCTTCAACCTACCAAATTATGTCTCTCCCGCACAAATCAGGCTGGAGTTTGGTCTACAAAATCGCAAAAAATAGCTCGAAACGCCGCTTATCTGAAATGCTGGTTTAGGATTAGAAGCTCCGATAAGTCTTCTCTGAATTTCCATCTATGGAAAGAGATAAACTCAAGCAAAGCCTGCACCCCAAGAGATTACCTGACCGCATCCATAAACCGCCTAGGCCTGAAGGAGCTTTGGGCAACCCCTGGAACGCAGAACAGTTTTCTTTGGTAAATAAGACAGCAAAAAGGCTGTCAGTACTAGAGGACAAAGAAGCGCTCAGGGGAAGGTCTCATGCTTGGTGCGTGCTGCAGAGTTATACAAACCCTGGCCAGCAAAATTATTTGTGCACTGGCTTCAGCAGGAGATTAAAAGAGAAATATCTCCGGTTTCGATTGGGAATTCTTCCTGTCCCGCCGCACCTTTCGCAATGGAAGCGATTCGCAGAAATAACTAAGTGCTGCCTTTGCTGGGAAGCAGAAGAGAGCATCATGCATCTACTATGTATCTGCTGCGGACTGGATCCAGAATGACGTTTGTCTTTTAAATCAATCTTTAACCTCAAGAGGATAAGAGCCTGCAGGCAAGCAGTGAAGTCTTGCTTAGGAGGAGGAGATATACAGCTGGCATGCCGGTTCGTACAATCCATGGGGGCGGCAGAGGAGAAAATGAAGAGATCCGGCGCACCATCAACAGCTCCGATCAAGGGCTCACCATCCCTTGGAATTGGCATTCTTTTACTGGGGAAACGCCTGACGCAAAAAGCGTCCCTTTCACTACATTGAAAATACATTTTGGATAACTATTGGGTACCTGAGAGGCCACGGACTTGTAGCATCCCTATTATAAAAATTGACCACAAGTCTGATATACAATATTACTAATTTTACTATTTTTAAATACAAATGTAACTCATAGGCTCTATTTAAATCATGTTTTTATATTACATGCTTGGGACTAAGGACCGCCCAAAGCTTACCAGATGAATAGACACTTCGCCGGAGCAAGGCACAAGCCAGCTGAACAGGAAATGTTGGGCTAAGCCAAACTGTTCCACAGCTCTTTCACTGTTGTGTGCATAAATAATGAAACTGTAGTTTATTTTTATGAACTTTCGCCTTTCGCGATTCCTTTTTGTAAAGGTTTTTATTAACTTTTACAATAAAATTACTTATTTACACCTAGTAACTTAACATGTACTTATACACACACCTATACTGTGGTCACCACTACTATAAATACTACTACTATACATTCAGCATCTACTTGTGCACGTACCTGTACTATGAACACTACTACTATGAGCACTACTGCTACTAACTCAAAATATACATATACACTCTTGTCCTGTGAACAGCAATACCATAAATACTACTACCAAACATTCATCATGTGCTTGTGCACTTACCTGTACTATCAGCACTACTAATATGAGCACATCAGCTACTAACTCAACATGTACTTGTACACACATATGTACTATGAACACTACTACTACGAGGACTACTGCTACTATTACAACATGCACTTGTACACTAACTCACCTGTACTGTGAACACCACTACTATAAATACAACTACCAAACATTCAGCATGTGCTTGTGCACTTACCTGTATTATCAGCACTACTAATATGAGCACAACAGCTACTAACTCGTCATCACGTACTTGTGCACTTACCTGTACTATGAACACTACTGCTAGGAGGACTACTTCTACTAACTGTCCTGTATGTGAACACCACTACTATAAATGCTACTGCCAAACATTCACCATGTGCGTGTGCACTTACTTGTTATATGAACCCTACTAGTATAAGCACAGCAGCTACTAATTCAACATGTACTTGTACACACATACGTGACTCTGAACAGCACTACTATAAATACTACTACAAAACATTCAGCATCTATTACCTGTACTATGAACACTATTAGTGTAAGTACAATCTACACGTATCTATAGAATGAACACCACTACAACAACTATTACTATTATTATTACCTCTGCTTGTTCCTCTGGCCCAGGTTCTCCACCCCCACACAAGAATTTATACACATCCTTTGAACAAAAGAATGCCACAACTTACTACACTTTTAAGTTTACATCAATAACTACAACTCATGCGTGTTTAAAAGGGATATATGATGTTACAACGTGTACTTTTAGCATGCATACCATTACAACAGATTTTTTACAAAGCAGGTCATTTTAAAACGGATACCATTACAACGCAAAAAACTACAACGCACATACTTTTACAACGCATACCATTACAACGTAAGTATAGGTAAGTATATGATAATAATATATAATTTTAAAATATGTTGTAAATATTTATTAATGTATTATTTAATTTAATTATTTGTTATATATTATTTCTTTGAAATTATTATTTAAATTAATTTTATTTTTTTAATTTGTAAAAATAGGTTAAAAATACCCCTCTACCCCAAAACCCAAACCCAGCCCTAAAACCTAAAAATACCCCTGTACCCCAAAATGCAAACCCAACCCTAAAACCTACAAATACCCCTGTGCCCCAAAACTCAAACCCAACCCTAAAACCTAAAAAATACCCCTGTACCCCAAAACTCAAACCCATCCCTAAAACCTAAAAATACACCTGTACCCCAAAACCCAAACCCAACCCTAAAACCTAAAAATACTCCTGTACCCCAAAACCCAAACCCAGCCCTAAAACCTAAAAATACCCCTGTACCCCAAAACCCAAACCTAACCCTAAAACCTAAAAATACCCCTGTACCCCAAAACCCAAACCCAACCCTAAAACCTAAAAATACCCCTGTATCCCAAAACCCAATGTTTAAAAAAAAAAAAAACTTACCTATAATTATACTTACGATGTAATGGTATGCGTTGTAATAGTATGTGCGTTGTAGTGTAATGCGATGTAAAGTTATCCGTTGGAAAATGACCTGCGTTGTAATAGTATCCGTTGTAATGGTATGCGTTGTAAAAAATCCGTGGTAACAGTTGCATACCGTTTAAAAGTGTTTTACATAGTTTTCGTTGTTTGTAATAATATATATTTTATTAACTGTGCAGCAGGATACTTTTCCTCTTTAATAATTTTTTCATTGCATTTTTTGGTATACATTTTTAATAACCAGATCTTGTTCTCTACAGTTGTGTCCAAGTATTTTTTACTTTTTATTTTTTTATTGCCGAATTTGAATTGGAAATGTAAGAATTCCGTTATGCAAATCAGGGCCAGTGGATGAGTGAAACTCGACGATGATGAAACTTAATGGCTTTGTAGCCTATGAAAAGACCTCTTACCTGTAACACAGACAGTGTCACTCTTAATGAAGTGAGTGCTTATCCAGAAGCATTTCTTTGATTAGGAACACCTCTTTAATCCACCTGGCAGCATAATAGCGGCTAGAGTACAATGGTGAAAGCCTCAAAAAGACAAGCGCTAAAGTCTGCACAGATATGAACCCGTCAGACGGCACAGTATTGCTCCAGGAGGGTAAAGCTCAGCTGAATGTGGAGCTGTGAGGTCGGCTTTGTAAGCACTTCAGGGGCTCGCAGGCCTTTGGGGCCACCACACTGTGAACTATCAGGCTAGAAAGCAATTCATGCTACAAAATCTCTTTGGTGCACCCACGTCCACACAACCGTCTGCTCAGCAGGTTTACACTCTGCTGCCCGGCTCGTGTCTGGAACTAAGAATTGTGACCACATTTTGTCAGTTTGTACCCAGCATTGATTTGCTAACTCCAGACTGCTTCGATCCCTGATAGGTTTGGCACTCAATCCCCACTGAATATCTAATAAACAAGCTTGACAAGTCGGGCGGAAGCAGAGCATCACGAACCCAATCACTTTTCAAGCTTGACATGGCTAAATTCAAGAATAAGTCTGTGCCCTGTAGGTCTTGGATACGTGAGGATGCGCTAGCACATGCGCTCTTGCTTGAGAGACTTTACTGTGTTGAGTTATGGGCTTGGAACCTGCTTATTGCTTAACATTGGTTTGCCTCATTGCCACTCTTCTCTACTGGCTTCCAATTGGCGGGCGCTTGACATTCTTCTCTTCCTTTTCTTTTTGTGGCTCATGGAGTGATTCCGGTGATATTTGGTATATCCCTCCCACCCTCCGTGCGTTTTACTTATATCCCATCCGTCTCTTTGGCTTTTACGCATTCATTTCTGTTTCTTCTGCCCCTCTACTTGCCTGTCTCTGTTCCTTCTCACCCCTCCCGCCTCTGTCCCTATTTCATTTCCTCCAACCCACCTTGTTTTTTCTCCCCATCCCAACAGACAGAAGGGAAAAAAAGCGATATGATGCTGCTTCAATGCAGGTTTTTTTACCTTCCTGTTCCCTCCCATTCTTTGTCTTGCCTGTTTCCTCCCATCCTCTCTCCCATTGTCTGTCTTGCCTACCCCCACCCACCCGCCAAAAACAGTGGCAGCCATACACCAAACTTTAGGTACATTAAAATAAACTGCAGTGATGGTGGTTACTAGCAATATACAGAGATGATTGCAGGGCGGGTAGTCAACTCTTCATGTGGTGGGGTGAGTACCCTCGAGATGGCAGATAATGCCCAACACCGTATGAGGAGGCACACAGTCATAGAGTCATTGACATGCGCAGGAAGGCGCAGCAGAAAAAGCATTGTCATGCTTCACTTTGGGGCAGTGCGTACAAATCAACATCTGGAACCACGCAAGTAAAACAATATATCTCAATTCCAAAAATAGTCTATATTCATCTTCGATAATTAAAAGCAGATACAACCCCTTCACTATGAGGAAAAGAACAAGTAATAGTCAGCATTTTATTCCAAAACTTAAGCGATTTCCCAGGATTGTCTCGAGGGAATGCTCAAGAAGTTATGATAGGTTAAACATCTGCCAGCTATTTGAACCCTTAGCACTGAATGCTTCTAAGAAACAGGGACACATATAAATATTTGGATAATTATGTAAATATGGATTTAGAGGTAAATGATTAACATAAATAAAAAGATTTTTAAATCTTGGCAGAGGCTAGATACACCAGTCCTAGAACTTTAATGTTCTTGGCAAACTTATAATAGAAACTCTTTTTTAGGTCTCGCCTGAGCCAATGCGCTTGTGCATTGCTCCGGCGAGATTATAGTAAGCGGAAAAGAAAAGTCTACCAAAACGGCTGCGGATCGCATACAGTTCATGTGATCTATGAGCGTGCACACCATCGCCAGCCACATAAAACACCACCATTTGTCTGTGCCTCTGCATCAGACTTCAAAGGCTGCCGCCCCCCGCCCTGCATCAGACTTCAAAGGAATGCGCTCCTGCTCCCCTGCCCCCCCGCCACAGCAATGCTAAGAGCTTGTTTCTGGTCAAAAGTAAAAGCCTACCGTGCTTGTTTACAGTAGCCTTGCTGCTCAAATGCTGTTGCTGTGTTGCCATCTCTCTAGGGACACTCGACTTGCTAGCTGCAATGCTACATAGGCTATGCTTTGCCTCTAGACGTTGATCCCTCGCAGATGGTGCTGACTCTGCCCCTCCTGATTCTGAAACTGACCAACGCAGTCACCACACAGTCTCTTCTCTCTGTCTTATGATGTCTGCCCTGCCACCATTTACTTCGGACCCTCACCCTCACCCTCACACCCCCTCACCCTCACACTCACACACCCTCACCCTCATCCCCATCACCCTCACCCCCATCACCCTCACCCTCCCTCACACTCACACCCCCTCAACCTCACACACCCTCACACACCCTCACTCACCCTCATAACCTCACACCCGCACGCCCCTCACCCTCTCACCCTCACTCACCCACACCCCCTCACACCCCCACACACCATCACCCTCACACACCACATCACTCAGGAACACCACCGCATCACTCAGGGACACCAAAACATGACTCAGGGGCACTACTTAGGGGCATGACCACATCACTCAGGGACACCACCACATCACTCAGGGACACCACCACATCACTCAGGAACACCCCCACATCACACAGGAACACCACCACATCACTCAGGGACACCACCACATCACTCAGGGGCAACACTCAGGAGCACCACCACATCACTCAGGGACACCACCACATCACTCAGGAACACCACCACATCACTCAGGAGCACCACCACATCACTCAGGGGCACCACCACATCACTCAGGGACACCACCACATCACTCAGGGACACCACCACATCCCTCATGAACACCACCATATCACTCAGGAACACCACCACATCACTCGGGGACACCATCACATCACTCGGGTACACCACCAGTAACACCACCACATCACTCGGGGACACCACCACATCACTCGGGACACCCCCACATCACTCTGGGATACCACCACATCACTCTAATGCACCACCACATCACTCTAATGCACCACCACATCACTCAGTCCAACCACATCATCACTCAGCACCACAACAGCGCTGTCCTTGTTTGCTACCAACAAGCATTTCCATAGCCAATGGGACTCGCATTAGGAAAGGGTAAGCTATTGGCTTTGTGAATAACAATACTATTAATTTATATATTTTCAAAGCCCACACATATTTAAAAAAATTGTCATTTACAATACCAATGGCTCACACTTTCCTAATGCGAGACCTATTGCATTGCAAATGCTTGTTATGTATAAGGCTCCCAGTTACAGATGCTGGCTCATTGAATGAGCTCACAAGTATGAAAAGCTATATTAACCAGGATGAGGATTCCAACCGGTGACTTGGAGAAAACATAGGTCTGGCTTTAATGTGCCACTAAAGGTAAACAGAGGCATTCACAAATGCCATTTACATGCGTAGCCTGCACAAAGGCGTTTAATCACTTTAAAGCAAGGCCTTTTGCCTTTGCAAATGCTAGGCTAAAAGTAGCAAAAATGACTGTTTTCTGAATAGAATGCACATAAAAGATAACAAATTGAACATTATGGTGTTACGTTTCAATGTACTTTTGAGATGCAAAATAGTCCTTGAATAATACACCGTACCGTCAATAGCAAGAGGTAAGAAAGCTATCTCATCCTGGTGGAAGCAAAGCCCACTCTAGGGATATATATATATATTTTTTCCTCATATAACCTCCGTACTAATGTATAAGCATCCTCTTGATGACAGCAACCCAAATGCTTATAACTTAGAGGGTCTGGTCTCAGCTGATGTTCCATGGGGACAAACCCATTATACACATCGTGAACTGACCGAGAGGTGTAATCATTGGACTGTTAGTTGATCTTATTCAGCTCACCCGTCTTCCTCCTAATCTAGTAATCTCCAGAAGAAGCCACGCTCGCTTCTATTTCTAATGCAGTTAACCTTATGATCTAGTTCTTTAAAATATCTAACTGAATTCCACCATTCCCTTCAAGATGGTGGATCTACCTGACGCCACCTTTTACATATTTCTCTACTTGCCAGGAGAATAAGATAAAACACTGGTTTATTTTGTTTGGCAGTAATTTGTTTGGCCCTCCCCAGCCCTCCCTGAAGACTGTACTATCCCAAAAAAATGTAGTACAAGGCTTACCTCTATTTCTTTACCAAGTATCTCAGTCAGGGTCTTACCCACTTTCTTCCAATAATCCTATAACACTGAGCAGGCTAAGAACATATGAATGTCGTCCGCCGCTTGGGCCTGGTATTGTATACAGCCTGATTCACCTCCTCCCCTTATTTTAGAAATCTCGAGCAGAGACCAATAAATCCAATTAATGGTTAAGAAGTGATTCTTTCGTAGTGCAGCCGATTTAATTAAACAATATAATTTTTCCAAAGATACTTGCCATAACGTTTGGAGCTCTTCATCTGGCAAGCACTCACACCAGACCTTTTGGGGGGTCCAGTTTCCTGTCTGCCGCCTACAGTAGGTAATTGTACCAAAGAGCGATTTCCTTCTTTTCCTAAGGTTGACATCCTGGAGATCCTCTTCCATTATACAATCCCCGGGAAATTGCCAATTTTGACTGGCACACCAAGTGGATATTTGATAATATTTGAATCTGGATAAACTGTTTCTTGTTAGATGGCTCCAAGCATCCCATGGGAGGCAGCTGTTTCCTTTAACAATGTCGCCCCACCTCTTCACCCTGCCTCTTTCAGAGGCTGAGATAGCGCATCGTCCAGGCATTCTGGTGTGCCTGGAGAGTCCCACACAGGTGCCCACTCGCTGTAATAGGGAATGCCTAGGATATTTCGACAGTCAAACCATAGTTTGGCGGCAGCGAGTAATAACTTCAGGCGAACTTTTAAAAAAAAATGTGGGGCGCCAAATTTATACATGAAACCTTCGGCTGAAATCTCATGCAACATTGCCTTGAACATGCAGCCCATCAAATGGTCATCTGGCCTATTTAGAAGCATTCTGTTGTTTTGCAATTGGTATGCCCAACAATGAATCTGAAGGTAGGGTAGGATCAAACCTCCATGTGACAATTTTCGTCTTAGCTTTTTCCAGGAGTGTCTGATCGCTTTCCCAGCACAGACAAAAGAAGAGATATTACCCTGAATTTTGTTAAGGGAAATTTTATCAAAGATTAGGGGGATGTTATTAAAAAGGGATATTTTAAAGTATTAGTAACAATACATTTTGTAGACAGATGTGTTGTGAAGACAGACATAAAAAATGATTGCATTCTATATACGATACCTGTCTGGGATACATATTTTAATGTGTGATCATTGCCATTGATTCACCAAAATTCCAGGGTAGCGGAAGGCCACCATACACTGTTGGACCCCAATGACATCACAAATTCTACCCAGGACCGTCCCTAGAGTTTTTGTTGCTGTAGGGGAAAATGCCCAAGTATGCCCATAACACCTCCCTATTGACGTGCTGTGTGTGTTCATGGGTTTTGCACAGTTGCACAGCCCTTGGACACACACAAATACACACAAGGAGGTCTTTAAGAGCCTTATATACAAATGCATTTTGCGATCGAAAATCCTATGGATCACAGAATTGTAGACTTTGCAACCGCAAATTGATTTTTCTCAATGTACAAAATCCATTTGCGAGCCCAGAAAATTCTTTCCTACTCATAGAAAGGCTTTTGCAATCCTTTGTGAATTGCAGATAGGAAAAGGCCTGAAAGGGGTGCACCCAGCATATTTTTTGATTCAGAGACGAAAGTATCCATAGTTTATGACTGCAATTGCCATGGTAAACCATTGATGAGTTTCTGATCCCAGAGTTGGGATGGTAACTGATCTGCTAAGGGTAGTCCTTTGGGACACAAACTCAATTGGGAATTATGGAGCAACCTTGGGAGTCCCAGGGGACCTGACCTCGCACTCTCTGATGTTTTGACAATCAGTATTCCTTTGAGGCAACTCCAGTCTGTGGAATGGACAGAGCCTGCAGTTTTTGGACTATAAATGCAAGGACGGAGGACTGCTATCCCTCACGAGTCTCTATCTTTGCATTTGCAAGCTGTGACCTTCATAACTAATGTTCATTAGGCAGGTTGTTTTTTGACCTCTTGCGGATATACAATTTGGGAAGAGACCTATTGGTACATAGGTTGCATTGCAAATTGCCTTCACATTTGCAAAGCAGTCATTGTACAAATTTTGCATCCCTGGTTTGAAAATGGGAATAGTACATTAGGCCCAGGGTTATGTTTTTTAACATATTCTTTGCTCCCTTAAGTAGGACGATTGACAATTATGCTGTTTGTGAGGAGCATGTAGATTTCATAGCACTTTACAAGTAAACGTATCTCTGGATCCACTCCATGCTTTCGAATTTACCTGTCAGATATTGTTCAAATGCAAATGAATAAATTAAGAGAGCACCTTAAGAAGCTGTCCCCTATTATCATTTATAATTCAAACTCATCAATCTGATATCAGGGATACATTATCATGTTACATGGTAGGGGATTTGTAATTATGCTGTGCTTTTGTCAGTGCTCTGCTCTGTGTCAGGCCCCCTCACTGCCTGAATGCTATATAATAATAATAATAATAATAATAATAATAATAATAATAATAATAATAATAATAATCTTTATTCAGCGTGTGCGAAAATATGACCATAAAAGATATAATTTCATCACATCAATATAAAAATAGTGATCATAAGGGTAAAAAACTCTCGAGAAAAGGTAATACAGTAAAAGCAATACTCAAGAGTTACTAAAAAGCATTAAAAGGCTCTACATACTATCATAATTGATACAAAGGTTGGATAGAAATCTTCTGCTTTTATGTTCCCCTGGTGTTTCTTAACTTTAAAGCAGATCTTAAAAAGTTCGAGACACAGAATAGAGTAAAAACATCTGGGGACAGTGTTAAAAACAGCAGGGCCACCCGGGCCTGCTTGAATCTGAGTTTCCTTAAAAGCCCCTTGAGGAACACTTTTCTTGGAAATGAGTAGTACGGACACAAAAGAACAAAATGTAGGGTATCCTGTGGAGACCTAGTGTCGCAGCCACAGGGCCCCTTTTGTTCCAGATGTGCCCGATACCCAGCAGGAACAGCCAGCAAATGATTAAACAAATTCAGCCTAAACCGTGCATTTAAAAATCTATCATGTGGGTTAAGTACGGTTCTAAACTTTGTGTTGACATAACTAGGGTATCATTTCTAACCGTGGATTTTTTCAATTCAGTTTCCTCCCTTTGGGCCACAGTATATTTAAAAAATAGATCTTTGATAGGTGCTTTATCCTGTGCACACACCTTATCTGGATGAGAGAACACATCTGTCCTACTGAGAATGGTGAAGGTGTCCTTAACGAATTTCAGTCACAGGATGTTTAACGCATGGTCCAGAGACAGACAGCCCTGAATTACTTGCCTATTAAAACCTGTCTCCTCATATAGCAAACAGCATTGCGCATATTCACGGGTCATTTTGACAGCACTTGGCATTAGGTCTTGCCTACTAGATAGCACGTTTGCTGTAGAGTGTGACACATATTGTTAGCTTATAGAGGGCTTAGAGCCTGCCCATTGTTCGTCATTGGTTGGCTTCATTGTCACTCATTTGTTTGCTTCTTATTTATTAGCATTTATTGGGCTTTCTAACCTCTTCCTGTGTTTGTCCCTCCTCTGGAACATGGCCTGGATGCATTGCCTGTGTCTTTCCATTGCACTCTTTTCTGGCGCTACTTCTTTCTTTGTGTTCCTTGTTTAGTGCGTGTGTTTTCCAGCTGTCTCCATCATGTACTTCTGGGGATGCTGTACAGCATGGCTGCAACCCCTGGCAAAGTCAGTAGCACCCAAAGCTGAGACCTATTGGCTTTGTTGATGCTCCTGATAAGTTATCTCTGATTAAAACATCAGGGAACAATTAAGCTTTGAGCTCACTCAAAATGGTTATATTTTAAAACAAGCACGTTGTTGTGAATAAGGACGAATCCTTTGTAAGTTACATGATGTTGGTTTATTTAAGGAGGTTGCTCTTAGTTACAGGTTGAAGGTATCGCCACACCAGGAGCAGCACCACTCTCAACAACTAACATTCACATCACCCAGGCACTCATCAACATTCTGTGACCACACACACACAACACACACACCGAGGAGAAGGGAACTACAACTACAGAGATGATGCTTAGTAATCCTTGCCAAGTCACAACTCAAGTTTTTTTGTGTAGCAATGTTAAAAGATTGTTTTTATTGTCACTGAGAGCGTTAACTGTGCAGCTAGAATTTTAGTTTTAAAAAACGGAAATGGCTTTGTTCTTTAACACTAAGATAAGGGATCTGTGGATCGCAACCAGACATGCATTTCATAGCAGCCTTTTACTTTTAAATGCTTTTTGAGAATCAGACACTGTGGCAATAAAAGGATGGTGCTGGGATTAATTGTTTTCCTTGAATTAAAGGGCTTTGCTGCCCCTTGATCTCCTGCTGCCCCGGGCAAATGTCTAGGCGTGTCAGGTAATGGAGCTGGTTCTGGGTCAGTCTGTCTCTGACCCTGACTTCCTCCATAATCTGCCAGATGCTTGCACCCCTCATAGCAGCACTGACTTCCTCCTCAAACACCGGCCTTGTCCGGGGCACTCCGATTTGTATGAAATATTCCACAGAGACCCTATCCTATTTCTTGGATGGTTCCACCCAGAGGTGCTGAAACAATTTTCAGAGTGGGGGTGCTGCCATCAATGTTACATCACTGAAGTCATAGGGACTGAAATATCCAAGTGTCACACAGAGGACAAGTGTGGCAAATATATTCAAAATGTGTTCATTTTGGAGAACACTCGCAAACATTTTACTAAAGCATGGAGTGATAGTGAGTTATCATTTACTGACCGAACACTATCCATTAACATACCAAACACATTTGAACATATATGCGGATATACTGATAAAATGACACACAAAAACGAAGTGTGGAAATCGAATTAAAAAAAAATATTTATATCATTTTCGAATCAATACGTAAAGTGTCTTTATTTGTTTTGATCTATTTAAAATCCTTGTTTTTCACACATTCAGAAATCCAAAAAACATTTGCTTCATTTTTGCTTTCCTAACTGCTAATATATTTTCAATATGTTTGCAGTTCATTTGCGGGTATTTCAATTTTTTTTTTACAAAAAACTAACATCCTATAGCCTTTCTTTTCACATACTCTGCACCTAAAAAAGTGTCACATAGATCACTTTACACAATCATCTGATCTGACTTTGCAGACAAAGAAAGTAAACATAAATGTTCCTTAAAAAAAAATAGAAGCAATCTGTTACAAGACAGCCTTGCATTTGACCTCTCTCTTTGAAGCACTGCAATTATGACAAGATAAAAAACAAAATTCAAAGACATCTTAATTACTTATTCACCTTCTGAACTCCATCATGGTCCCCATTAAATCGAAAAGTAGTCAGACCATGAAAAGGGGACTTTTTAAACTGTAAATAGACCATCCCTGAGAAACAAACCACTTCAGCTGATGCCCAGGCAACTTGGAAGGGACATGAACATGTTGATTGAAATTCTCATCCTCCATCCCCTTCCCAGTTCTCCCATCCAGTACCCCATGACCCCCTCCCTAGACCTTAAAATATGTTGAAACTCCCCATGAGCCTACAATAGGGCATGGGCGGTCCAAGAGGCTACGCGCATGTTCGGGTGGTCTTTCGGGGAAAAGGAGCCCTCTCCGGACAGCCCCCTCCTCAGCTAAGCAGGACCTCAGGCCCTGGTTGTATTTATCTTAGGGATCAGGAGCCCCCCAAGCCCCAACCTCCTCATCTCAGCTAAGCAGGACCTCAAGTTCTGGTTATATTGGGATTAGCACAGAGGAAATGAGAACAGCATAATTACATGGCCAGAAGTTTCCTGTTAATAACCGCAAAAAGCAACCATTACAGAGGAAATTCACCCAAGATTTGTGCATCCATGTGGAACAAATTAAATTTTATTATTGGATGGGAAACAAGAACGATATCATTTTTGTTAGCTACTAATGCCTTCCTCCCCCCACCTCCTTGCCGAACTGGTGTAAGCATTTGAAGCATAATCATCCCCATTAAATGTATCGCAGCAGTGCTGAGAAGTGCAGGTAATCTCCTTTCAAAGAAGTGCAGGCACTCAGTACCGGACAGTGCCCCTTCATTTAAAGCACTGCTTTAACTTCTTAAATGACTTCCCTCCCTCCGTACCTCCTTGTCAGGCTGCTGAAAGCATGCACTTTGAAGCAAGTTCTCAAATCAGAGAGGTAAAGGCAACATGTATTTAAAGATTGGTACAATCCTTATCCTTGTCCTTACTATCTGTTTGTTGGGGGGCCTCTTTTGTGCTGCTAGAGTCCAAGGTCTACCTGTTCCCTCTGGTTACACTCTGGGGCCTGAAGGGTAATTCCTTCATGACTGAAATGGAACGGTGATTGCACTTTATTGAACAATGAAGGGCTGTTCTGCTTTGCAAGTGGTTGTTTGCTGATGGCACATAGGCTAGACCTTCCATAATGTGAGTTACGTCAGCAGCCTTAGGGCACCATCTTAGTTGGGCCAAAGCGCAACAAAATGTACCATTTTATTTGATGACTGGGGAAAATGCTTTGTTTGGTCTGGCTTTGAGGCAGCTTTAGTTGCCTTGTCAGACTCATGTAATAAACATATATCTAAATTTGAAATGCACACATAAATATACATATACAGAGGGGCTTTTGAGCAGCCCTCTTTGTAGAAGAGTAGGGTCTGCTATCCTATGGTCACCCCAATTTTTGCTTTATGCTTCACTGGTTTTCGACTTACTGAGGCAGTGGGCCTGCTAATCAGACCCCCAGCCTGCTGTTCACTCTCTAAATTCTTAAACATGTGCTATAGGTACATACCACAATTGGAAATGGACTCCTTGTCAGCCCCTGTACCATGCACTATAGGTGCTCAGGGCATAGGTGCCACCAAGGCCTACCAGGGGCTGCAGCATATCTTTTGCCACCCCTGGCTGGTTCTTAAATTGACACAACTGGCTGATCACTCAGCTGGGGCAAGTTGGTGTACTCACCCCTTGCTTAGATATAGTATCCCTATATCTAATCCTTTATCTGAACACATATAAACCTGTGAGTCACTCCTATGGAAGGCCTTATCAATCCTGGAGGCAGAGTGCGTGGTTTAATGTGAGATGGAGCTCTGGCATGAGCTGAGCCTGTCTGCAGCTGTCGGGAACAACTCCCTAAGCTGATCCTGGATAATTTTTATTTATTTATTTATTAATCTTGTAGAGCGCGAACAGCTACCCGTGAGGGTTTCCCGGCGCTGATTGGCAGTATAGCATAGTAATCCAGAGGGAGTTATTTCGCAAAAGTCAGATCTTAAAAACTTTGCGGCTTACCGAAGAGAGTTATTGGGCAAAAAGCCAGGTCTTAACGGCTTTGCGGAAACGAAGATGGCAATGCTCCACTCGTAAGTCCAAAGGAAGAGAATTCCAAAGTCTGGGTCCTAGTACAGCAAAGGAACGGCCACCCACTCTGGTGAGCCTAAACTTAGGCACACAGAAAAGGTGTTGGGAAGAGGAACGGAGGGAGCGTGCGGGAACATAGGGTTTGACCAGAGATTGCAGATAGGTGGGGGCAACTTCAATTTTTATCTTGTGCATAAAGCATAGTGCCTTGAATTTGACTCGTTTATCAAGGTTAAGCCAATGGAGTTGTTTGATGCGTTCGGTAATTGGATCATATTTCCGACAGCCACACAGAAGCCGAGCAGCGGCATTCTGGACTAGTTGGAGACGGCGCATGACCGCCCTGGTCGCCCCCAGATAGAGCACATTACTGTAGTCCAATCTAGAGGTCACCAGTGCTGTCACAACAGATCTCTGGGTGTCAGAAGGTAGGATCCAGAAGATTTTTCGCAGCCATCTAAGGATGGTAAAACAGGTGGCTGCAACTTTGTTAGCCTGATCCTTCATCGATAGCTCCCTATCGATAATGACCCCGAGATTTCTCGCTCGTTCCGATGGAATGGGTAAGTCGCCCATAGTTGACGGCCAGTGTCTTGAGCTCCATAGGTCAGGCTTATTACCGAAGATAAGCACCTCCGTCTTATCGCTGTTGAGCTTAAGAAAATTACAGCTCATCCAGCGGGAGATGTCCCTTAGACCTGATTGTAAAGAAGAAGGTGATGAAGGGTCAGCTTGGGATAGGGAAAACACAATCTGGGAATCATCTGCATAAGTAAAAAGATTAAGACCAGAGTGATGAGCAACATGTGCTAAAGGAACAACATAAAGATTGAAGAGAAGAGGGCTTAGAATAGAACCTTGGGGGACACCATGTGGAGAAGGATAAGTATTGGAGGTGGAAGTATTGGAAAAAATTTGAAAAGTCCGGTCAGTAAGAAAAGATGAGAGCCAATGTAAGGCTTTGTCACATATACCAAAAGAGGCAAGGCTACTGAGAAGGATACTGTGCGATACAGTATCGAAGGCTGCACTGAGATCAAGCAATATCAGTGCAGCCGTTTCACCTCGATCGATTAGTTGGCGAATATTCTCAGTTACTCCTAGAAGAGTGGATTCAGTGGAGAAGCCTTGACGGAAGCCTGACTGGGAGGGATGAAGGAGATTGTTGGTGACAACAAAGCGAGATAAATGTGCATGAATATGCCGTTCCAAAATTTTCGAGAATGCCGGCAACAGCGAAATGGGACGGAAGTTGGCAGCAACATTTGGATCTGCAGTAGGTTTTTTAAGAAGTGGGGTCACCATTGCATGCTTCCAGCTCTGAGGCATTGTGGCTGAATCAAGGGAAGCATTTAACAAAGTACAGATTACATCTAGTTGAGAGGACTCGAGTTGACGTAAAACCGAAATAGGTAGGGGGTCCAAGGGTGAGCCAGATTTAATATTGTTTAAAATTTCCAAGAGGGTGGCGGGTACAAGATTTGGCCAAGTCTGCAATAAGGCCGGAGGAGGACAAGAAGTGGTGAGAGATGGAAATACGTCAACGATGGATTTCTCTTGGGCTGCTATGTCTTTGTAAATAGTATCAATTTTAGATGTAAAATATTGGGCAAGTTCATCACATTTCGTGTTGGAGAGAGGGGGGGGGGGTATAGCAGCTGTCTGTGAGCCAGCAAGGTCTTTTACAACCTTAAATAAAACGTTAGATTTATTTATGGCTACTGTTATCAAGTTGTTGACATAGGTAGCTCTGGTGTGAGCACAGGCCTTGTGGTAAAGTTTCAGTTCAGCTTTATACGTAAGCCCAGCAGCGATAGAATAGTCTTTCCTCCAGGTTCGCTCAAGTCTTTTGCATTGAGATTTGTGGACACGGAGGGTTTCGTTGTACCACGGGGCAGGGGAATTGTGGACAGTATTTTTCTTATTTGTAAGAGGGAGGCAAGTATTTATAGCCTCAGAGAGCCAGGAATTTACCAAGTTGGCAGATGCGTTTATGTTGTCTAGATTGAGCGGGTATTTAGACATGAGATCATATAGAGTTTTATTGAAAGCGGCTATGTCCAGATTTTTCCAAACTCTCTTTTTAAGATTCATAGCAGGATTGGCTGTAGTCTGTGTTTTGTTATTTGTTATAATGAATTTGACAAGATAATGATCAGACCAGGAGACAGGCAAGGCAGGAAAACATATAATATGTGAGGAATTTGAAAAAATAGGATCTAAGAGATGTCCACCCTTATGGGTAGGGCCCTTGTTAAGTAAAATTAAATTCATGGCGGCAAGGTCATTTATACAATTATCAGCAGAAAGATCATTGGGGTTATCCAAATGTAAATTAAGGTCACCAATAACCAGGAAGTTACTAGAAGAAATAAGTACAGATGATATATAGTCCAGAAACTGGGATACCATATACTATTAAGTGCCTTATAATCCTCGCGGTTATATAACAACTTTGGTTTGGCTTTATCAAAACATGTCGTGTAAGGTGTCATACGATTTGGAATACTATCCCCTCAACAGTTCTGTCGACGGGGATAGCATTCCACCCCTCTAGAGGGAGAGGACATGTTACTTTACTGAAATGCGGTTGATTTTTAAAAGAGCCTAAGATCCACAAAATGGATGCCTCTGCCACAGACACGGGTCTGACCTCCTGCTCACTGCACCATCCCAGCTCAGAACTTGGCTATATGCAAATCAGTCTGTCCCTGGTCCAGTGCATCATGGGAACAGGGCAGACTAAACTACCAAGCCAATTCTTCACCAGAAAGGAGACAAGCTACCGGGGACCGGTTTCTGGCATTTCAGCCGTCTTCGGCCCGGCTTGCTTGAATCCTGATGGTGCAATGAGCAAGGGACTCACATCTGAGTATACCCTTCCACGCTTATGGTGGACAAAAACGATTCAGAAAAAGGGGGTGGTGATGAACAGAGTGTCTGAATTAAGCAGACCACTCTTACCCAGTCCAAAGATCAGGGCTTGATCCATCACCTTTTTTTAGCTCACTGCACCATCCCAGCTCAGAACCTGGCTATATGCAAATTAGTCTGTCCCTGTCCCTGGCCCAGTGCATCATGGGAACAGGGCAGACCAAACTACCAAGCCAATTCTTATACTGGGAAGGAAACAAGCTACCAGGGACCGGTTTCTGGCATTTCAGCCGTCTTCGGCCCGGCTTGCTTGAATCCTGATGGTGCAATGAGCAAGGGACTCACATCTGAGTATACCCTTCCACGCTTATGGTGGACAAAAACGATTCAGAAAAGGGGGTGGTGATGAACAGAGTGTCTGAATTAGGCAGACCACTCTTACCCAGTCCAAAGATCAGGGCTTGATCCATCACCTTTTTTTTAGCTCACTGCACCATCCCAGCTCAGAACCTGGCTATATGCAAATCAGTCTGTCCCTGGCCCAGTGCATCATGGGAACAGGGCAGACCAAACTACCAAGCCAATTCTTATACTGGAAAGGAAACAAGCTACCGGGGACCGGTTTCTGGCATTTCATCCGTCTTCGGCCCGGCTTGCTTGAATCCTGATGGTGTAATGAGCAAGGGACTCACATCTGAGTATACCCTTCCACGCTATAGTGGCCAAAAACGATTCAGAAAAGGGGGTGGTGATGAACAGAGTGTCTGAATTAAGCAGATCACTCTTACCCAGTCCAAAGATCAGGGCTTGATTCATCACCGTTATTTATCTCACTGCACCATCCCAGCTCAGAACCTGGCTATATGCAAATCAGTCTGTCCCTGGCCCAGTGCATCATGGGGACAGGGCAGACTAAACTACCAAGCCAATTCTTCACCAGAAAGGAGACAAGCTACCGGGGACTGGTTTCTGGCATTTCAGCCGTCGTCGGCCAGGCTTGCTTGAATCCTGATGGTGCAGTGAGCAAGGGACTCATGTCTGAGTATACCCTGCCACACCTATAGTGGCCAAAAACGATTCAGAAAAGGGGGTGGTGATGAACAGAGTGTCTGAATTAAGCAGACCACTCTTACCCAGTCCAAAGATCAGGGCTTTATCCATCACCGTTATTTAGCTCACTGCACCATCCCAGCTTAGAACCTGGCTATATGCAAATTAGTCTGTCCCTGGCCCAGTGCATCATGGGAACAGGGCAGACCAAACTACCAAGCCAATTCTTCACCAGAAAGGAGACCAGCTACCGGGGACCGGTTTCTGGCATTTCAGCCGTTGTCGGCCCGGCTTGCTTGAATCCTGATGGTGCAGTGAGCAAGGGACTCATGTCTGAGTATACCCTGCCACACCTATAGTGGCCAAAAACGATTCAGAAAAGGGGGTGGTGATGAACAGAGTGTCTGAATTAAGCAGACCACTCTTACCCAGTCCAAAGATCAGGGCTTGATCCATCACCGTTATTTAGCTCACTGCACCATCCCAGCTCAGAACCTGGCTATATGCAAATTAGTCTGTCCCTGGCCCAGTGCATCATGGGAACAGGGCAGACCAAACTACCAAGCCAATTCTTCACCAGAAAGGAGACAAGCTACCGGGGACCGGTTTCTGGCATTTCAGCCGTCGTCGGCCCGGCTTGCTTGAATCCTGATGGTGCAGTGAGCAAGGGACTCATGTCTGAGTATACCCTGCCACACCTATAGTGGCCAAAAACGATTCAGAAAAGGGGGTGGTGATGAACAGAGTGTCTGAATTCAAGCACCATCAGGATTCAAGCAAGCCGGGCCGAAGATGGCTGAAATGCCAGAAACCGGTCCCCGGAAGTTTGTTTCCTTCCCAGTATAAGAATTGGCTTGGTAGTTTGGTCTGCCCTGTTCCCATGATGCACTGGGCCAGGGACAGACTAATTTGCATGTAGCCAGGTTCTGAGCTGGGATGGTGCAGTGAGCTAAAAAACGGTGATGGATCAAGCCCTGATCTTTGGACTGGGTAGGAGTGTTCTGCTTAATTCAGATACTCTGTCCATCACCACCCCCTTTTCTGAATCATTTTGTCCACCATAAGCGTGGAAGGGTATACTCAGATGTGAGTCCCTTGCTCACTGCACCATCAGGATTCAAGCAAGCCGGGCCGAAGATGGCTGAAATGCCAGAAACCGGTCCCCGGAAGCTTGTTTCCTTCCCAGTATAAGAATTGGCTTGGTAGTTTGGTCTGCCCTGTTCCCATGATGCACTGGGCCAGGGACAGACTAATTTGCATGTAGCCAGGTTCTGAGCTGGGATGGTGCAGTGAGCTAAAAAACGGTGATGGATCAAGCCCTGATCTTTGGACTGGGTAGGAGTGTTCTGCTTAATTCAGATACTCTGTCCATCACCACCCCCTTTTCTGAATCATATCTTTGAGTGCTATGGGGCGTAAGAAACTCCAGGTCACGTCATATCAACGCAAGTCCTCTTCACAAAGTGCAGTATTCATCACTCTCGGCTGCCAGTCCCCCGGGCCAAGGAAGCGGTCGGTGTTGGCAGCGCACTACCCATGTTATCTGCTATTATACACTGGCTTGAATGTGAACCATGGAGGCGTCCCAGCGCCACTGCGGGCTGCCAAGAGGGAGCCCCGTGTTTGGATACCGAGAGTGGGCCTCATTATTCCGAGGAGTGGGGGAGGCGTTCGCAGCTTACGTCGTGCTCCACAGCTGCCGCCATGTGCGCCTGGGGAGACGGCATATGTGCAATTAGAAAAGAACACCCTGCCAAAGTTGATAATAAAGGGTCCTGTACAGGATCCGATTCTGGTAAGAGGGGAGCAATATCGAATGAATATCAAGACCCAAGACAACAAATAGATAACAGTCAGTTCATCTTTTTATAGAAAATAGATGTTTTTTTATTATTATTTGCTTTGATGCAATCAGTCATTTTTAAGAAACAATCAAAAGCTAGCAAATTCTAGAATTAATAAAAAACATCAATGAAATTCATCATTTCATGTGGGGACAGAATTTTCTCCAAAGAATTAGGTCTTCCAATCACTCCAGAGTATTTCAAGGGGCTCAACAGACACTCACATCTTACGGGGGTCATTCATACTCAACCACTTCACACGGGTAAATCTCATTTCGCCTGCAACAAAAAGTTTGGACTTATGGTTGCACCCCCGTCCATGCAACCATAAGTCCAACTTTAGCTGCAAGAACGCGAAAAGAACGTTCCCCCGCTCTGCTACGTTTGAACCGAGGAACTTCGACCAAATTTTGGCCCGCAGAACGTAATGTTCGCGAGGGAGCATACAGGTTCAGAAGCGGGCAGAGCATCCTAGGAGTAGTCAGTCTTAGGATTTTAAACAAAATACAGAGAGTCTCAAACTGTATTCGTTGGGCTACAGGTAGCCAGAGGAGCCTTCAGATGGTCGCAGAGATCGGGCTAAATTTAGGCAGACCTACTAGAGCTCTAGCAGCCGCATTTTGAATACGTTGCATTCGGACAATTTCTTCCTGATTAGCGCCCAACATCAATGAGCAGGCGTAATCGAGTCTAGACATCACTGTGGCCTGGACTATCATCTGTCTGGTGTTAGAGTAAAAAAATTTCAAGACAGGTTTCAGGCTACGCAGCATGCTGAAGCAAGTGGCGGCAACTTTCTTTGTATGGGTAGAGAAGCTAAGGGTCGAGTCTAACCAGACTCCCAGATTTTTCACTTCTATCTTCAGTTCCGGAGCTTTTCCCAAAGTAGATGGCCACCAATGATCTCCCCACAGATAGGTGTTCCTGCCAAACAGTAGTACCTCAGTCTTAGCCCCGTTGAGCTGTAAACAGTTAGCTGTCAACCAGTCAGCCACTGCAGACGGCCCAGCTCTGAATCTGGCATGATCCCCGGTAGCACCCCTCGATAGGGCAACCACCAGCTGCGTGTCGTCCGCGTATGAGATGATGTTAAGGTCCCACACCCCGGCGACCGCAGCGAGCGGTTGCACATAGAGGTTTAACAGGGTGGTGCTCAAGGCCAGGCCCTGAGGAACACCCTGCTCGATAGAATGTGCCCTAGAAAGAAAAGGAGGGGTGAAAACACAAAAGGATCTCCCTGACAGGAAAGATCTAAACCATGCAAGTGCCAGATCAGTGACCCGTGCTTCTTCGAGCCGATGGAGCAGGATCTGATGTGAGACGGTGTCAAAGGCGGCACTAAGGTCCAACAGGGCCAGTGCAGCCGTTTGACCCTGATCGAGAGTAGAGCGAAGATGCTCAGTCATAGCCAGCAACGCTGTTTCCGTACTTTGATCGGCGCGGAATCCATGCTGAGTATTATCCAGAATGTTATTGGTATTCAATAAGGTGGAAAGTATTGAATTTGCATGGGACTTAGCAATCTTCGCTGCCCATGGAAGCAAGGAAATAGGTCTAAAGTTTTCTTGCTTCAGGGGGTCCAAAGTAGGTTTTTCTAGTATGGGGGAGACCCATGCTTGCTTCCATTTAGCTGGGACAATAGCCGATGAAAACGAGGCATTGATAAGACTATACAATGGAGCCAGACAGCAAAGTGCGGAGTCTCTAAACTGTGTCGGCTTAAGGGGATCCACCGGTGATCCGGATTTAATTTTCCTAGTTAGAGTATCAAACTCCTCCGAAGAAATTTCTGGAATAACCGTCAGAAGGGAGGCAGGACTAGGTTTCACCAAGGGGGAAGGGCTCGGCTCCTTCACAGAGATGAACCTTTGGTAGATACACCGGATTTTCTCCACAAAAAATGAGGCCAATTCCTCACAATGGGTAGCAGAAGTAGGTACGTTTTAGCGCTTTTTTTGGTATTGAGCTCTTTAAGGATCTTAAAGATAACTTTAGCAGGACTGGAGCTAGGTTTAATTTCAGAGGCATAGTAGTCTGCCCAGGCCCTGCAATAGCTCTATGATAGGCTTTAAGTTCTTTTAATAGCAGGCTCTCTTCTCTGAGGAGTACTCTTTCCTCCATTCATGCTCCAGTCTCTTGCAGGTCTTCTTTAGGGCCGCCAAGGCATCATTATACCAGGGATTAGCATCTTGGGGACATCCTTGGACCTACATAGTAGGTATAAGTTGATCCAACGCCCGTGTGATCCAGGCACAGAAGGAGTCATATCCTACCTCAACCTCATCAAGCGGACCTAACGGTATAGTTCCCAAAAGAGCATGGAAATCCTCTAAGCGGAGCTTACGCCAGGGCCTCTTAAGTATGGCTCTTTGGGTGTTACAAGGACTGGACACAGGGATACAAAATGTCATACCCACTAGGAAATGGTCCGACCAGGCTATAGGTGTAGGAATAGCAGTGCTAGACATCTCAATGTTCATAAAATTCAGGTCCAGTACATGGCCATCGATGTGAGTGGGGCTCATAACGGTCTGAAGAAGCTGAAAAGCAGCCAGATCAGCCGTCAAGGTACGAATAGTAGGGTCATGCTTCAGTTCGAAATGGAGGTTAAGATCACCCAAGATGCTGAAATTCGCTGTCCCCACAGCGATCGTCTCTACAGATTTCAAAAGGGAAGTATTAAAGCCGCCCACAGCACCCGGGGACCTATAAATCAACAGCCCTGAGAAGGTAAAGTTAGTATTAATAGAAATACTAAAAAGCGCACATTCCCCTCCCTCCATTCCGACTCCCTCTAAATGACAGACAGACAGACAGACAGACAGACAGACAGATAGATAGATAGATAGATAGATAGATAGATAGATAGATAGATAGATAGATAGATAGATAGATAGATAGATAGATAGATAGATAGATAGATAGATCAACAGCTATATAAACCCATTCAGGAACGAACTTACCAGAATTAAACCCGAATTACTGCATTATCAGCAGACTGATCTAAAATATGCAAAGATATGTTAACACTGAATATATAAAAACACACATCAGGAAAATTACATCGTTCTATTTCTACTCACTCAATGTGGTGTTTGAATCCAGTCATCCTGGGAAGTGTCGCTGAAACGCTTATGGTAAATCACAGCCTCCTGACCCGGGGAGGGAGGGAACCACCGAGGGTGGTGGGGGTGCAGCGCCCTGTGGTGAGTCACTGGAGAGCGCCTTGAGTGCTGCGCCCAGCTCGGCGGTGCCAATGCTGCCCTGCCAGAGGCTAATCTCGTGAATTAGAAAATTGCCGGCAAGGGAATTTGCTTTAAAACAATTTACAGAAATCAAATTTGATTGTTACTTGAAAATTCGACCCAATTCAATTGGTATCTGGTAGCAGTTTTCATTTATTGTACCTCTAAAACAGAGAGTAATGTTACTACACAGTTATGGAAAAGAGAACAGCAACACGGGGGATCTTTTTTATCAAAAAGTTATTATTTTCTTATTATGCAAAATTTATAAGGGTACATAACAATCATAACAATTAATCAAAAATGCATTTAGATGAAAAAGGAATAAAACAATTTCTCCTATAGTACATCAGAATAGAAAGTCCAAACTGAGCTATATAATACAATGACTTCTAATTTTACTAGAAGTAAGTCACTTGTGTCTTCAATCTTGGATGAAGAATTGGACTTAGAAGTCGACGTTTCGGTCTTTTTTGTTTACTCCACAAGACCTTCTTCAGGACAGTGTAAATTCACGTCTAACGATGACCCCTTAAAAAACATAATGTAACATATTACTGCTAAATCCCTCTTATGTTACACATTGTTTAAACAAGCACTGGCGTTGCCAATAGGTCTCGCAGTAGGAAAGTTGGAGCTATTGGTTTTGTAAATGACATTTTATATTTATATATCGTTATTGGCATTGTCAATAACAATATATAAATATAAAATGTCATTTACAAAACCAATAGCTCCAACTTTCCAAATACGAAACCTATTGGCAATGCCAGTGCTTGTTTTCTCTGTCTAGCGTTTTTTCGCCCACTGGTCTCTCTGATCCTTCATCTGTCGTTTGCTCCACCGAGTTCTGCTTTATTCTGTGCACACCATGGTCTGCATGTGTTACATTTATTCACTAGCCTTTGCAGAATACCCCCGCCCATCTGATTGGTAACTGAGTGAACTACTGTCTCACAGCCAGTAGTTCTGACTGCAGTTCGCCTCAATGGCATGTGCGAGAGTCTCGCTAAAGGGCTGATGGAAATCTTAGCAGGGCTAGTAAAGCAGGCAAGCAGGCGTGCATGGCTGTGCTCTGTAAAGGCGGGCCAGGGGAGGGCCCTGCGGGTCCTCCCCCATCCATCTGCGACAAATGATGTGAAACTACATTGTCTACTGACACTCCCACTCCCTCCCACTGACCAGAACAGCGCTCCACCACCGGAAAGCGCCGTGACTCGCTCCTCTCCCTTGGGCTGAGTGGTCGCTCCCCAGTGTCCTCCTGTGTCACTCGGTATCGTTGCTGCTTTGCTTTGTTGCTAAATCTGCCTAATTATTGCTGCCTGCTGTGTGCCTGGTTGCCGCTCTGATAATTTTGCACTTTTGAATTTAAAATCGCCGCTTTTTCTGTAGTTGCGCGTTTCCGCTGTGCTCCCCCCTCCGCCTCCATTTTGTTTGTGTTGTTGTTGTGGTCATCTGTAGCCCGCCCCGCCTCCCAGCTGAGACGCCCTCACCCCTCCCCCTCCACCATCCATATATGACAGGAGTTCCCGCGTGCAGCGTTCACGCGCAGCGACCGCGCCCAATCCGCGCCGAAGGTGCGCCAAAGGTAAGCCCGTCTACGCCCGTCCGCGCCTGGACCGCGCCCAGCGCCAGACCCCCTGGCCCTCGCATTTCCCAGCCCTCCCGCATTACCTACGATGCCACCACCCTCCTAGCCCTCAACCCCGGCCATTCCCCAAACTGCGTCCAAGCCGCTCCTGGACACACCCATGGACCTTTCTCATGCTACTCCTGCAAATTCCTCTGCAACGTCAACCACTCCGCTATGTTCACACCTCAGATTCCCGACGCTAACCACCTACAATGCATCTAGCTCAACACCCGATCGGTCCATAGGCACGCCATTGACCTATGAAATCTACTAGACACCATCTCTCCGGACGTCGCCTTCCTTACTGAAACATGGATGAACGCCTCCTCCGCCCCAGACATCACCATTGCCATCCCAGAAGATTATAAGATCATACGCAAGGACCGCACCGGCCACACAGGAGGAGGAATCGCTATCGTCCATAAGAAATCCATCCACATCTCAACCAGCTCTGACGCCAACCTCGTCAACTCTGAACACCTTCACTTCCAGATCCACATCGACCCCAAGACCACACTCAGAGGCACCCTCCTTTACAGGCCTCCAGGACCCCGCGCACAATTTAGTGAGGACATCACAGACTTCATCACTCCACACGCGCTCCCCTCCAAAGATTACATCCTTCTAGGAGACCTCAACTTTCACCTTGAAAAGAACAACGACCGCAACTCCACCACCCTGCTGGACAACCTCGCCAACCTCGGACTTAAACAACTGGTCACTTCCCCCACCCACATCGCAGGTCACACCCTCGACCCCATCTTCACCTCCAGCAATCATGTCTCCTTCAGCCACACCACGAAGCTCCTTTGGAATGACCACAGCTGCGTTCACTTCACCTACAACAAGCCCAAACCCAACAACCACCCCCAACCAACACTGCAAAGAAACTGGAACAAAATCACCATCGACCAGATCTCTTCATCGCTTCTGCTAAACCCCCCAGCCCATTCATCTAACCCCGACCAAGCCGCCACCAACCTCACCCTCTGGCTATCCAACAGCGCCGACATCCTAGCACCACTGAAAAAACGCCAAATCAAACTTGGCAGCAAGAAGGCCTCTTGGTTCAACGATGACCTTAAGAAATCCAAGAAACTCTGCTGCTCCTTTGAGAAGGCATGGAAAAAAGACCCAACCACCAGCACCAAGGACGCCTTCAAAAACGCCACCCGCATACACCACCAACTGATCCGAAAGGCCAAGAAAACAGCCTTCAAGGAACGACTAGATAACAATGCCCACAACAGCAAGGAACTTTTCAACATCGTCAAGGAATTTACCAACCCCTCGGCCAACTCTAACGACATCACCCCCTCTCAAGCCCTCTGCGACTCCCTAGCCTCATTCTTCCACAACAAAATTGCAGACATCCACAACAGCTTCCACAACCAACCCGGAGACCAACCCACCCAACCTTCTGCTGGACCTCCAACCCCCTCAAACATCCTTAATGACTGGAACACAATCTCCACTGAGGACACCATCCGCCTGATGAACTCCATCCACTCAGGTTCCCCCACAGACCCATGCCCTCACCACATCTTCAACAAAGCAGACTCCTTCATAGCACCGCACCTCCAAGACGTCATCAACTGCTCCTTCAAATCCGCCACCTTCCCGGAAAGCTGGAAACACGCTGAACTCTGCGCCCTCCTGAAGAAACCCACAGCTGATCCCACCGAACTCAAAAACTACCGCCCTATCTCGCTCCTTCCTTTCCCGGCCAAAGTCATCGAGAAAGCTGTCAACAACCAGCTCGCCGCCTTCCTCGAAGCCAACAAATCCCTCGACTCCTCACAGTCCGGCTTCCGAGCAAAACACAGCACTGAGACCGCCCTCATTTCAGCAACAGACGACATTCGAACCCTACTGGACAATGGAGATACAGTCGCCCTTATCCTCCTCGACCTCTCCGCAGCCTTTGACACAGTCTGCCATAGCACCCTTCTACAACGACTCAGAAACATCGGAATCCAAGGAAAAGCACTGAAATGGATCACCTCGTTCCTCACCGGAAGAACCCAGAAAGTCCGCCTCCCACCATTCAAGTCAGAAGCCACTGAAGTCATCTGCGGCGTACCACAAGGATCTTCACTCAGCCCCACCCTTTTCAACGTATACATGAGCCCTCTCGCGGCCATCGCCCGCCAACACAACCTAAACATCATCTCCTACGCGGATGACACTCAACTGATCCTATCTCTCACCAATGACCCTAGCACCGCCAAAACCAACCTACATGAAGGAATGAAAGAAGTAGCCGAATGGATGAAACTCAGCCGTCTGAAGCTGAACTCTGATAAAACAGAAGTCCTCATCTTAGGCTCCTCCCCCTCCGCATGGGACGACTCTTGGTGGCCAGAAGCCCTTGGAAAAGCACCCATCCCGACAGACCACGCACGGAACCTGGGCATCATCCTGGATTCCTCACTTTCAATGAACAGACAAGTCAACGCCGTCTCCTCATCCTGCTTCAACATTCTTCGCATGCTCAAAAAAACATTTCGCTGGATCCCCACCGAAACTAGGAAAACGGTCACCCACGCACTGGTCACAAGCCGCCTGGACTACGGAAACACCCTATACGCCGGGACTACCGCTAAACTCCAGAACAAACTCCAACGAATCCAAAACGCCTCTGCAAGGCTCATATTAGACATCCCGCGTAAAGAACATATCTCTGGTCACCTGAAAAACCTCCACTGGCTTCCCGTCAATAAGAGGATCACTTTCCGGCTCCTAACCCACGCACACAAAGCACTCTACGAAATCGGACCAGAATGCCTCAACACACGACTGTCCTTCTACACCCCCACCCGCCAGCTTCGATCTTCCAACCAAGCCCTTGCCACTGTACCACGCATCAACAAGACCACCATGGGAGGCAGATCCTTCTCCTACCTGGCAGCTAAAACCTGGAACTCTCTTCCCACTTACCTTCGCCTTACCCAGAACCACCTAGCATTCAGAAAGCAACTTAAAACATGGATATTTGACAAGTAACTCCCCACCCCTTCTCAAGCGCCTTGAGACCCTCTGGGTATGTAGTGCGCTATAAAAATCCTTGACTTGACTTGACTTGACTACTGGTGCGTGAGAGCCCGAGGCCAGATACTGCCAAATAATGGATACAATTCTCAGAGCTTTTTGTTTTAAGGGTAAAGTAACCAACCAAGGAAAGTTTATTCTCAAATTCATGGCCAATACCTCACTCATCAACACACATTCATGCTCACAAACGCGCACAACACACATACACACCAACACATGTCCATTCATACCCTTTAGATTGCTTATATAAATATGTATTGAAATTAGCAAATATATACAATCATATTTTTGCATACTCAATCATACGCATACATATATATCAGTCTAGCTACACGTGCACATGTATGCAAATAGATGTACGTATACACGCACTCACACATTTGTCATATTTAGTTGCACATGCATGCATACAAAATCCAGCCATCACTCCAACACCTTATAATATGCAAATCAGTATATACTTATGTATAATTAGACGTGCGTGTGCACAGGCAAACACACAGGGACTCTAGAGAGACTATATTATGTATTTCCGCTAGTTTTACAAGTGCTTATATGTTTCTAGAAAGCACTTTCGTTGAAAAAAACAAAATGCGACAGGGAAAAACCTCTCATTGAAACTGCACGTGCAAAGAAAAATAAAACCATTCAATTAACAGAAAGAAAGCAGCGCACACGAACGCCTAATGTAAGCAAAGGATGCAAGTGACTTTATTCATTTCACTTTGTTGCATTAGCAGCAGCTGCCGCGCTGTCGCTGTAATGTGAACCTCAAAGGAAACAAACATGCATCTAATCACCTCCTGTTCGGCCACGTCAATGTGAGTGGTCGAAACACTGAACCAGCAAGGAATGAAACCACATACATACCAACATTTTAGAAGAGGAAAAGTGGGAGACTTAAGAAACACAATAATCGGGAGATTGTATTTTCCTCATTGACTTGTATGGAAGCAGCAGCAATCTGAGGAGGGAGTCACCAAAATACAGACTTTTGGCTTCAAAAATCGGTCGTATCCCTCCCGACTCGGGTTTAATACCATGTATGCAACCATGATTTAAAATATGTGATCATATTTACATCCGCTGCCGAGGGTCCCCCAACGCTCGATCGATCGTTCTTCATACACATAATTCTCCATTTGTAAAGCTACGGCATAGTGCGTGCTCAGGGCGTGGTTTGTGCGATAAGAAAGAAAAAACAGGGGGGGGGTGCACTGCAGCACTCGCCACTATATGGCAAATATTTGTGCTTATAAGGGACGTGAAAACAGTGTGTGTTGCAAAATAAAAGGCACCTTGACCGCTGCCTAGTATTGCTTTAAAATACAACAAAAATGCAGACGCATGCCGCACTCTCCTTAAAACGCAATCAGGAGCTAGCCAACACGAACTGCGCTATTCCCAGGCTGCTGGCAGCCAGCGGCACCTTCCCTGGGGTGGGATGAGAGGGGGCGAGGGGAAGGTTTAGCACAATAAGCAATCCACGGAAGGACAGATTTAGAAATGAGAGGCATTCGCCCCCAAGGAGTGACGTGTTCTGGAAAGATTAAGGCGAGAGGGCGCAGGGGGAGGGTGGCATGGAAAAGAACAATACCGATCGAGTAAACGTGGAACTGGAAAGAGGAAGGGTGTTGAGGGAAGGATGAGTGAAAAAACAAGAGATTCTACAACATAAGGACGCCCCTCCAGGCAATACAAAGAATGTAAGCATGTTTATGTCAAACAACAAGTTAATTAATATCGATTTTAGGATTCTCCCAAAAAATCCAGACACTTCGTTTCAATAAGGTGCAGAAAAAATCTCTGTGTTTAAACAACAGACCGGGTTCATCAGAGGTCGATGTGGACATTATTAAGTCAGACAACTGCAAGATGTTATCCACATTACAAAACAAGAGCGGCCGGGAAACTGAAAGTACGGCCGGCCAGCCACGAATATTTAGGGGAGGAGAAGCCGCAGAGCACACGCTGGGAGAAGCCCTTTGATGTGGTGGCGGCCGTGAAAAAATGCAATTAGGAGGGAGGGAGGGAGGCTGATGCGCGTGCTTGTTTGGTCACGTGATTCACGTGAACTCAAAGAAAACCGCACCAAAAAACCCTTGGTTTCACGAGTATTTTGAGCACTTGAATTCTCTCCATTTACCATTCCTTCGGAATGGAAAAGGCGAGACCTAAAAAGACATACATAACCCGTGTGCAAATGAAAGTTCTCTAAGTAAAATTTCTTGAATACAAACAAAGGAACAAATCTTCATAATTATCTCTTTAGTGCAATCTGGATTATACATTAATGTCAGTTTTTATATACATTCAACAGAGATCGGTATGGGTGACCAAACAGTGACTTTTCCACTTTTAACTAAGATATTGTAAATAGTTCATCATTTTAGACTTATATTAATAGGAAATTTATGATTTACTAGCACTTACTTAAGAGTTGGATCGCAACAGAGATTCAAAAGTGAGCTAATCTCAGCATTTCCATAAGGCCCCCCGTGTGCCGCAGGGCAGGTCCGGGGGCCCCACCCCACACACACACACATAGCACTGGCCGGTGTTTAACCACACTGTGCCCTCACTCCAGCAATCTCATGGACAGAGCACACAATAATATTGTTCACACAAATGTACTCACCCCGGGCTCTCGCCGCAGGTGGATGGCAGCAGCCAGGGCTGTCTCTCCCTGGTGTGTTTGTGTTGGGGGGGCAGTCCTCCTCCCGTCAAGGCTGGTGCCTCAGACTCTCACTACAGCAAGACCAGTTGAAAAGCTTACAATATAAATACCTTTGTTCACACCTGGGGCTCTCTGTCTACCTGGGGTGAAAGGTCGCGGCAGCGTAGTAAATCTTCCTGAAAGAGAAATTCATGGAGACACCCCGCAACCCCCAATACACACAGCACTCTGTGTCCTGCAGTCCCTAGAACTCTCAGTACGGTAACACCAGTGACAGGACAAACACTATTAGCGCACGTGCACACATCCGGGGTTTTATCCTGCCCGGGTGCCTTGCCCCAACCAGGGCCGACTCTCTCTGAAAGGGAGAGGCGCCTTGAAATGCACAACGCCCCCGCTTGACCTGCTCCCGCAAACTCTGCGAACTGGGAGGACAGAACACAGCTTTCACCTGCAGGCGCAGACAGGTGGGAACAGGGAAACGAACTAGGAGATCTCCAAATGCTGAAAAATGTAACCCCCACCACCTTACTTCATTCTTTATAGACTAAGGGGCAGATTTACAAGCCCCTTGCGCCACTTCTGCATCACTTTTAACATGGGAAAAGTGACGCAAAAGAGGGTCAAGGGGCTTGTAAATCTGCCCCTAAGTAATAAAAGAGGCTTATCAAGATGGCGTTTTCTGCGCATATGGCCCTTGCTCTTCTTTTGGCGCTTTGTACGCAAACATTCACTAGAAACATCTCTGAGTTAATGCATGTTTTGCAGACAGCAAGCTCTAAACAGTTCTGCTGTCACTGGAACATGTCTGTCCTGGGTCATAATGAGGAAAAACTAAATAAAATAAAAAATTGAGCTCTGCTGTCAGGAAAAAAAACATGCATTAACACAGAGATATTTCGAGTTAATTGCTCGTGCTCAACACTAGTGGCACGCTAGTTTCTATCCATATTCTACGTTGTGCTGCTCTGTCCCTCATAAGTTGGTGCTTTTCTTGACCTGGCAAAGAGCCTCCGGCCAGAATACAACTTCCTCCTTCATACAATGTGTTCCTGGACTTGGCAGTAGAGGAGGCTTTACATTTATCTTTGTATTGGTGCTCTGTATACGTTATGCCAGCTAACAAACATTTGCATAGCGCTGCGCAGTAAGGCCTCGTGGCGAAGTGGAGTTCGGTGCCTTGGCGCCCTGCCTGGTCTCAAGGATTCTGTCACAGGCTGGAGACAGATTTCGCTTCCTGTTTGCTCATCAGCGGTGTGGGGTCAAGAGTCCCCCCACTCTTTCATTCAATGCCTGTATAGGTCGTGATAAAACATGGTGTACCCTAATAAACCTGGCAGAAGTCACCAGCAGCCAGGTGCTGGTGACCAGAGTTAATCCCTCGACTGAAACCTGTGTCCCTGAAAGCGTGCGCAGCCTGACCATCCGGCCAGCCGCTCTGTGGGCCCGATTCACAGAACTAACTTAAGACAAAATCCTAAACTTACTACTTTTGGTATTCACAGAAGTTAGGATTTTGTCTTAAGACAGACTTAAGACAGACTTAAGTTAGGATTCTGTCTTAAATCTGTCTTAAGACAAACTTAAGACAAACTTAAGACAAAATCCTAACTTCTGTGAATACCAAAAGTAGTAAGTTTAGGATTTTGTCTTAAGTTAGTTCTGTGAATCGGGCCCAATGGCTTTTGTGACCTGCCGCTCTCTGCCTTACATCCCTTTTTTAATGGCAATTACCTGAGTGAATTCCTCACGAGTAGAGCGCCGCGAGCGGTGAAGAGGAGCGTGTGTGTCGCAGCCTCTCGCCTCACTAGACCGCCCCCTTTCTCTAATCCTGCGGTGCGTTTCAAACAGAACCGGCCCGGAGGCGGAGCTTCCGGCTTGGGAGCGGAGATTACAGCCCAGAGACGGAGCTTCCAGCCATGAGGCGGAACTTGCAGCTTGGAGGCTGAGCTTCCGGCTCAAAGGTGGAGATTTAGCCATGGCTGAAATCTCCACCTCCGGGCCGCAAGCTCCGCCTCTGGGCCGGAAGCTCCGCCTCTGGGCCAGAAGCTCCGCCCCAAGCCGTAAGCTCCGCCTCAGGGCCGGAATTTCCGGCCCGAGTGCAGACCTAAAGTTAGTAGTCTTAAATCTATTCTGTGAATACCGAAAGTAGTAAGTGCATTCTGTGAATCCCGAAAGTAGGAAGTTCACTCTGTGAATACCGAAAGTAGGAAGTGCATTCTGTGAATACCAAATAGTAGTAAGTTTAGGATTTAGTCTTAAGTTAATTCTGTGAATCGGGCCCTCCATTCATAAACTATTTACAAAGATATATACAACTGCAGTGTATTATACCTTACCATGGTTTTAATCATACATAATTTAATTGTCACTAAGGCGAATGGATCTAATAATGATAACTAGACCATGAATAAACAAGACCAGCTTGTCATTTCAAAAATCTAATTTTTATTAACTTTATTTTAATCAAAGAAAGAGCATTTTTATTCAGAAATCATTATTTTATTAGCAATTTGAAAGCATCAGTCAAGGAAAGGCACATTAGTCTGACATTTTAAAAAAGGTAAATCAATTAGCATGAATTAAAGCAAAATAAAAGTTTCCATTCCCTAAATTCTATCTCCCTGTCTAAAACTCTCTTCACCTAAAGGAATAATTAATAAAGACTGCTGTCCTTACGTGCTCCAGAAGTCTATCAACACGTCATTCAGGAATCAGGAAGCAAGAGCCCCCTCCTGCCTGTAGGGCCAGTTTTTGATACCTTTCTAACAAATAACTAAATCCCGCATACTTCTCCATAAATCCGAACACATCATTGGCTGAGCGGTGTCAGACCATCCTTATGTCATTCATTCCTGACCAAGTCCGGGGCACATCATAAGCCCTTATTGTTCTTAGACTTTCCATCCTTTTAGCTTCCTTGCAAATGAAACATTTGTCCGAGCACATACTTTACTTCCTAATCTTGGCAGGCATTACAGGCTTCCTGTCCTTGGACTCTTCTCCAAGAACACGTACAACTCGATTAAAACTGCTTTCGAATGAATATTCAATTGTTCAGCAAAAAGCTCTTTTTTCTGCACATGAGTGATGACTTCACTCTGGTCAAGTTTTGCATTTTCTGCACTGCCAGCCACTTCTTAGGCCCACTCGAAAACTAATATTTAAAGAAACACAAGACAATCATTAATTAGAGAATTGAGACCCATTCTGTTACCCACCCCCTCTTCTAAAAATTAACCAAGTTAATTATGTTATCTAGCCAAAGCACAAAAAGCAGCTTCATAATAACCTTCTTCTTTCAGGCCATAAGGATTCTCCACGAGCTTTTGCCACAGAAAAGACATGACAAAACATATTGCACATAAATAATAAAGCACATACCATTAATTAAACAGCCTAATTTAATACTGACAAAACAATAGACAAGGTTAGTTTATTATTTTTCCAAAAACTTGCAAATGCAACATAAAAGCACATTAGTCCCGCGTGTAGTGTCTGCAATTTTAAAACTAAGTTGATTATTTATTCAAACCCATGCAATTAGTACTATTACACTTATTATGGAAGTTTAACTTTGCGAGTTTGAACAAAATCTTATTCAATATCTCGCTCCATCAACTCCCTCATCTGGTGATTTCAAAATCACCAAACCACACCCAAAAATTTTCAGGAAAAATGTTATCTATATTGATCATGTTTTGAACATTCACTGTATTAGTATTTCTAAACCTTTGATTCAGCAGCCTGTCTGACACTCTCATATTGAGGTCTACCCATCTCTTCTAGTTCGATCTCCTTATCATGCTCTTCTCTGAGCCTATAAATTCTTTTCTTTTCCGTCACATATTTCTTTCTCTTATGTATCATACAACTAATTTTTAGTAAAAGTGTCACTACAACTATAACTATTACAGGATAAAGTATTTTACCAATGATGGAACTACCAATCTCATGAAACCAGTTTCTGATTGCTGCAAATCTTTTGCTCAAGCGTTCTGAAAAATTATCTTCTTCCAGGGGTTCTATCTCTGAGTGTAATTCTGTAATATTTCTGATAAACATCTCTATGTTCTAGCTCTTATCTGGGATATAAGTGCAGCAATGCTGGACATGCAAAATTCCACAAACTCCTCCCTCTTTTGCTAGCAGAATATCTAGAGCAAGACGGTTCTGCATAACCATTGAGCGCATAGCAATAATCTCTGTATCAACTAATTGGAAACCACTTGCAGTATCCGTTGACAGTCTGTCCACTATTGTAGACACTTTTCGGATTTTATTTGCATTCAGGGTTATTCCCACCATAGGTATAATTGCACCAAATATATTTCCCAAAATTTCTGTAAAACTTTCCCTCTTGTACCTATTCAGGTGTTTGGCAATTTCAAATGAACCTTCCGAATTTCTATCTATGTGAAAAATCTTTGGAAAAACGAAACCAATATAGTGGTCGGGAAGACTGAAGTAAGCTTTATTCCCCCAAACAGAATAAATTCCAGGAAAAATTGGATCTTTCCCACCTTTAAATCCCCACCCTCCTAGAATACGATAGGTATCTTCACATTGACTAGCTCCCACAAAGTAATTATCAAATTGAGTGTTATCTCTACTTATGCACAATTTTCCACTAACAGGTTTATCTATGTGTACAGCTACATTTTCATGTCTGCCATTAAGCTTTTCATCCTCACTCTGCCAAAACTTAGACTTAGTTTGTTTCAGCATTTCATTCCTTTTGTAAATCGCTCTTCTCTCCTCAACCATGTTTAAGAGAGACTTTTCTTCTGTTCTCAATTTACATGTTGAATTGTTTCTGAAAGCGAACTCATATGTCAGTTCATTAGTCACTATGAAAAATGCCCTCATCTGCTTAGCATGTTTTAGTTTATTTAAGCTATTATCAATCTTTAAATTTGCAAAAATCTCATCATAGTCTGAGTAATAATACTCCAGGCGTCTAGTTTTATAAAACAAACTAGCTATTACACTACAAGTAATACCATAAGTGAGGGGCAGCATATTATAAGTAAACCCTTCCGAAACAGAAGCAGGAAGTTTCACACAGATATAACAGTCTTTTACATTCATCACCTTAACATATTCAGATAAAAGTCTAGAAAAGGTATTACTAGAAAAATCACCAACAGATCTATCTTGGTGGATCTCTGGTTTGTGCTCAATGACTCTATTAGTCTTACCCACTACATCATGAATAACTTGTTTAGACTCAACTTTACTAGTCATGTTAGCTTTGGACATCTCCTTCTCAATTCCAAATGGGAAAATGACAGCTAAAATTAACCAAACCAAAATTAATAGAATTACACAAATAGAATACATTTTGCAACATCTTCGTAAAATAGAGCATCTGGAATTATTGTTAGAACTAGGCATCTTTTACTCTTGACAAGAGCCTTTCAGAAAAAACAAAAACAAACATTTAAAATTCAAAAATCACTAAATATACCCCCCTTATTATTTTTTTTTAAAGAATCCTCTAACAGCTTTTCTTCGACCTTACGTCGTACATCAACGTGTTTTTCCAACTAATACAATTTCTTCGACCTTGTGTCACCTAACACATTTTCTTCGACCTTATGTCACCAACAGCCTTAACCTAATATGAAAGCAAACTCAATCTATGTCACTTGTGTCATCTATCTCTTCTTGGCTACTACTGCTTATTTCCACCACTGGTGGGATTATTATATACGTCCACTGGGGGGACTTGTACTTCTGATTAGGTTTTAACACTCTCTTTGCTCTACTGCTAATCACTTCTATTTTCTTTCCTGCTTGACTTTTCTTTTCTAAATCACTTTTTCTGACTTGAAATTTCGTCAACCTGTTCTTTTGATTTATTCACAAATTTGAATTTCAGGCCCTCATTTTCATTGGGCCAATTATCTCCTTTTCTTGTGAATTTCTTCTTAGGCTCACATTGGTTGCACTCAGCTTTCCACGCTCTTTTCCTAAATTCTTTTATTTCAGTTTCTTCATCACTTTCATCAGTATCGCTTTCTGAGATCTGAATTCTAGATTCAGGCACTTCTTTACTCGGAAGCTACACTCTGTTAGGAACATCATCCTTATAGCTGGTACTTGGTAATTCGTCTTCTTCTTCTTCTTGAATTACTTCCAATCCACCAGTTTCAGAATTTTCGTCCCTTCTTCCAGAGCTTCCAATCTGCTTTTCAATACTCTCCTGATCTTGATTCACTTCAGACTCTTTTTCTGCTTCTTTTTCTAGCAGGTCTTCTTCTTTGTCAGAATCTACCACCACGATTTCTAGATCTTTTTCATTCAATGCCTCATTCGCATTTGAATCTTCCAGATGTCGACTTTCTTGTCGATCTTCAGGATCTGGATTTCTTTCAGCTGCTGTGTCACTTTCTTCGTCAGGATTCTCAGGTGGTGGTACTCGAATGGTATGACTCGCATGAATCCACCTTTTCAGACCTTTACACTTTACTGCATTTGTTGTGACAAGAATCACCTGTCTTGCTTTTTGCCACCTGGGTACTAGACAATTTCTCCTTCGATGAACCTTTGTCCTCACTCAGTTTCCTGGCAAAAGATCATGAGCCAGTTCTTTTTCTCTTGTAAGTACTTCAGTTCCTACCTGATGGAACACAGACGTCACTACATCAGACAGATTCTTACAATAATCCATAATTTCACTGTCATTAATGCTAAGCACTTTACCTACTGGAACAAATGCCTGTCTCATTACTCTGCCCATCAATATTTCATGAGGGCTTAGGCCAGTTTTTCTATCTGGAGTACTTCTCAAAGACATTAAGACAAGTGGAAGTGCATCAGTCCACTTCATTCCTGTAGCCAAGCACATTTTAGCAAGCCTATTCTTGATTGTACCATTGACTTGCTCAACAACACCTGACGCTTCTGGTCTGTAAGCACAGTGCAGCTTTTGTTTTATACCAAGTGCTTCACAAATCATCTGCAACAATCTGTTTTCAAAATGTGTGCCGCGATCAGTCTCGACCGTCACTGGAAATCCATACATAGGTATGATCTCCCTCAAAAGTAATTTTGCCACAGTAACTGAATCTGAATCATTATGGCGAGTCGGAAATGCTTCCACCCATCTTGAAAACAGACAGATAATCACAAGGACATATCTCAATCTATTGTGTGGAGGCATATCAATGAAATCCATTTGTAACCTGGTGAAAGGACCACCCTCCCGTCCTATGGTTCCCAAGCTTACAACTGTCTTCCTGTTTGGATTGATTTGCTGGCAAATCAAATATCTCTGGCAAAAGGACTCTGCAATAATTCTGAATTTTGGATTAAACCATGTTTGCCTAAACAACCTAATCATTGAGTCTCTGCCTAAATGTCCTGGATCATGATACATTCGATCCATGTCAGCAATCATGCAGTTTGGCATTACTGGTTTGTCATCTTTGTAAACCCAAATGCCATCTTCCTCTCGCTGTCTGCAACCTGCTTTTAACCATTTGTCTTTTTCCTCATCGTCTGCCTCATCTTGTAAATCTTTTACTCCTTGCCATGTATCAACTACAGATGTTAGCATAAGTGAGTTCAAAACATGTTCATTGTTTTTCTCCCGATTAATGGACATATTGTTTTTCGCGCAGAACTTCGCAATTTTGTCTGCATATGCTTTACCTTTGGTCATATAATCATTTCCCTTCTGGTGAGCTGTACATTTTACTACAGCAATTTTCTCTGGCAACTGAATGCCGTCAATCAACCTTTTAATTAATTTTGCATTTCTGATAGGTGTTCCCGCAGAAGTTAAACAACCTCTTTGAGACCAGAGCTGGCCATAGTCATGGACTACGCCATACCCATACTGACTATCAGTCACTATGGTAATTTTCAATCCGGTTGCTTTTTCACATGCACAAATTAAAGCAATCAATTCTGCAATTTGAGCTGAAATAATTCCTTTAAGACAAGAGGCTTCAACCACATCTGCAACTGTATAGACAGAATATGCCGCACTCAGAACACCTTGTTCCGTCCTCAAGCATGAGCCATCAACATAATAAAAATAATCAGACTCAGGCAAGGGAACATCTTTTATGTTCTGTCTAGGTTTGGTACAATATTCTAAAACATCCAGACATTCATGGTCAATGTCATTCTCATTCCTGATTTCTGTCACAGTACCATCAGGCGACAATGTGGAAGGATTTAAATTCACACATCTTGCAATAGACACGTTGTCTGATCCCAGAATACCTTTTTTATATTTTGTCAATCTATTACTCGTTAAATGCTGAGTCTTGCTTTTGGTACGAAAAATCTCAACTGAATGGGGAACATACACTTTTACAGGAAACCCCATTATTATCCCTTCACTTTGCTCCAGACTCACACTTGTTGCAGTCACTGCTTTTAAGCTACCTGGCAAAGCTTTCGCAACAGGGTCAAGAACTGCTGAGAAGTAAGCAATTGTCTTTCTCAGTTTTCCATGTCTTTGAATCAAAACTGATAATGCACATCCTTCCCTTTCACTGCAATAAAGCTCAAATTCTTTCTCATAGTCCGGCATTCCCAATGCTGGAGCTTCACACAAACTTCTTTTTAACTGCTCAAAAGCCTCTAATTCAGTTTCTGTTAGGGTGATCGGATCTTTTATGTCTGCTTTTGTCAGTCTCTGTAATGGTTTCGCAATTACCGAAAATCCACTAATCCATTGACGACAATAACCTACCATTCCTAGAAACATTCTGACTTGTCTCTGTGTTTTTGGAGGTTGCATTGCTTGGATCATTTTTATTCTTTCAATCATCACTTGTCTGATTCCCTTTGCAATCCTGTGATCAAGAAATTTTACTTCCTGTTTACAAAACTGTAATTTTGCAGGTGACACTTTATGTCCCTCATCTGCCAAATGATTCAAAAGAGTAATGGTATCTGTCACACAGTTGTCTCGTGTTTTTGCAGCAACAAGAAGGTCGTCAATGTATTGCACTAATGTCGATTTACCAGACAAATCTAGATTTTCCAGGGATTTCTTTAGCAACTGATTAAAAATAGATGTGCTTTCTGTATACCCTTGAGGGATACGACACCATGCTAAGATTCACTCTTGGAATCTGAACGCAAACATTTGTTGGCTCTCTGGATGCAATGGAACAGTAAAGAATGCATTGCAAAGATCTATAACTGTATACCATTCTGCATCATGCGGAATCTGGTAAAGAATTACCGCTGGGTTTGGTACAACCGGGCAACATGGAACAACTATTTGATTAACCTTTCTCAGGTCCTGAACAATTCTGAAAGTTCTGTTTGGCTTTTTGATTCCCATAATCGGTGAATTACATGGGCTGCTCTCAATTTCTTTTAAAACACCTTGCTTTATGAATTTTTCAATTACAGGTATGACACCTTCAATAACTTCTGCTTTCATTTCATACTGAGGAATGTTAGGATAATTTACTCCTTGTCTCACAGTAATTTTAACTGGGTCTACATGTTTCATTAAACCCATTTCGTCTCCTGCTAAATCCCAAATTTTAGTATTGACCGTCTCTTTTAATTCTTCAGGTAAATCATTTTTGTCAAAAGCAGGAAATAATTTACTTTCTTCTGCTTCAACCATTAACATTGTTAATTTATATAGGGCATCCTCCTCTTGTGGAGTTTGAAGCTCAATACCATCAGGTATTTTGCAGTTCATTTTACAAAGGATGTCCCTTCCTAACAAGTTTACAGGACTGCTATCACAGACTACAAATCTGTGTTTGTCTTTAAATTTGCCAATTTCGACTTTAACTGGTTCTGTTAAATCAGTTTTAATCTGTTGATTAGCTACGCCAACTACTTGGATGGTGTCACCAGAGAGAGGCAGGTTTTCAATTTCCACTGATCTAACAGTAGAACGGGTAGCACCTGTGTCCACGAGAAAAGTGATTTCTACATCATTCACTTTACCATTAACAAATGGACCAGACTGATCAACCTCAAGAGTGGCTCCAAGCACACACTCTTCCTCCTCTCTCAGGCACCGTCATAAGTAATCATCAGACTCGCTTCCATCATTCTCTTTCAACCAATATTGTTGAGAAACATTCGACACATTCACTCTGGGTGATCTGTTTACCTGTTCACCTCAGCAAAATCCTGTTTCAGAATTGTATCTCTGCGTATTAACACAATTTGGAAGTGGCGGTTGTGGAATCTGACTCTGCTGATTCACTAACTGTCGCTGTAGCTGTTGCTGCTGATTTATCTCGTTTAACTGTCGCTGTAGCTGTTGCTGCTGATTTATCTCATTCTGCATCTGTGGATTTAATGATGTATTTTTGAAATTTCTGGGCGGATTTTTACACTCACGCTTCCAGTGTCCAATTTTGCCGCAATTAAAACATGGAAGTTTCTGCTTAAGTTCTTCAATATTACCTGTTAATTTCAGCTTATTAAAATTACCCTTACATTTCCCTTGATTCTGGTTAACATTTTTGTTTTCAAAAGTTGCACTTTGTTGTTTAGCCACTTTCACCTGCGCCCACATTGCTTTTTCTTTTAGCTTCTTTTGCTTAGCATCTATCTCGTCACTGCAGTATTTTGCTTTTCTCAGGATGTCATCAACAGAGAGTGATTGCCAACCAACTATTCCTGATCTGATCATTTCACCAATTTCAGGTTTCAAGCCATATACAAATCTGTATATAAAATGGCTCATATCCTTCTTACTCAGCTTCTCATAACCACTGTATTGTTTAAATACCAGCAGTAATCTTTCATAGAAGGAATGTACTGATTCTTTTGGCTCCTGATTTGTTCTGTCAATTTTAACCCAATCCACTTATTTTGGGGGAATCTTGTTTTTCAACCACACAATCACTTTATCATACAGATTTGTAACATCAGGTGAAGGTGCACCTGTTACTTTATCTCGGGCAGGTTCTTCTTTGGGCCAATCTATAGAAATGTTACATTCTGTCCAAAGATCTGAAGGAACAACAATGTCAAAGAATCCATTAAGATCAATCCACAGAACTTTTGAGACCTTAACAAATCTTTCTACCTGTCGATACCATTCCACAGGTTTTTCTCTGAATCTGGGAAAATCATTTGTAAACAGCAAAATGTCCTGCCTTGTCCATGGAACATGAACATACCCTCCACCAGCTATTTCTCTCATAGGAAACTCAGTTGCGACTTCCCCTCTTTCTCTTTTGTCTTCCTCTCTTTTCTTTGTCCATTTTACACTCTATTTGCTTAATTCACCTAATCTTTTTAGAGACACTATTAATTCTTTTATATGAGTTATCCTTCCTGTGGTGTTCATGTTTTCAATATCCTTTTCAGAGAAATCCACTCTGTAATGTTTCTGCAAATTTTTCGGTCTACTCAAATCTACTTCTAATTCAGCAGCCATTTCTTCTAATTGATCATATTTGTTTTTCGTTTTCCATTGTATGCTTTTGCAAATGAACAACAATTCATCATCCTGATATAATTTTAAACTGTCAGGTCCAATTTTGCCAATAATTAATTCCTCTAAATCCGCTTTCAATTTTGCAACATCAAGTAATTTAAATTCTGGGGGCTGTGGAGTTCGTGTTAAATCTATTTTACTTAAGCCCTTTTCTGGAGATCCAGAATCAGAACCTGCAACAGTTGGAGATTGATCATTTGAAAAACTTTGATTAAAAGTTAAATCTGGCATCCTTTTCTCTCAATTAATTTCTGATAAATCCGAATAAAAATTTTCAGCTACTTTCTGAATTTCTGCATTTAAAGGGACAGTCAAAGCTGAATGTCTAATTTCGTTTTGATCAAAAAATGGAACAACAGGTCCAATTGTTACTGGTACTGTTACTGCTTCCATGCCTTTAGTTAACTGTTGTATTAACTCTTCTTTTGATCTTAAATATTCTGAAATATCTGGAATATCCTCAAGTCTTCCTGCTCTTTTTATATTTCCTGGGATTTCATTTCCCTGAACTAGAGATTCAGATAAGCTTGAATTAGTTCTTGTTTCTATTCTATCAGGAATTTTTGCATTATTCTGATTTAATCTAAGTGGAGACTCATCATTAATTTCTCTAGGAGGAGCACTTGTAAAAGTTCCTTGAGGAATTCTCGGGGTAGACCAAGAACAAACTGGTTGATAAGGTGGCGGAGGTTTTGTCTTTGTATTGTAAATCTCTTCTAAAACTGGATCTTCTGCTTCACTATCTTCAGCAATATTATTTTTCTTAGCAGCATTATTTTGACTTATTTCCTCACCAAATCTTGCTTGGTACAAACCATTACACATATCTGCTTTTCTCCAACGTCGCATTCTATCTTCATGAGTTTCTCGATTAATGTCTAATTTAGTGCCTCTTCTTACACCTCTGTTTTCTCGTTCTAATTCAAACATCTCATCCTCCCATTCAGCTAAAGCTTCAAATTGTGTAGGTCTGGGTTTTGGTACGAGAGACATCATTTTTTCTCTCAAGTTTTTCCGCACCTTAATGTTAAATGACCCATCTTCCGGCCATGCCAGAACACCATCATCTTTAGTGTATTCCATCCAATTATCTATCCAAAGGCAAGTATGATAACCAAATTCACCTTCCAAATAAGCTGCAGGTGTTTTTTACTTATGAAGTAATTTTCCACCGCACGTTTCAATTTTCTTGTCACTTTTGAAAATATTTTTTTAATTTCTGAAACCATGAAGGCTTCTTTTCCTCAAACATGTAATAATAACTCATGTTTCTAAACAAATCTGCTTATTTCAAAAAGATCGTAAATATTTTCTTGTTGTTCGGCTATTGTAGCCAATCTGTGCGAGAAACTCACCAACAAGCCAATCAGGTTAAGCCACGTCACTACTCTGTTCAGCCAATAGAATTACTGGATTTCAGAATAAGACAATCAGGTACGAGCCTACCAAATCACACGAACCAATCAGTGCGCGAATACTGTGACGTATGCTAGCCAATCACAGCGCGTTCCCTGTGACGTACGCTGCCGCTGCAGCTTCACTGTCTCCGTTCCACTCCTTGAACTGACCCCTCCTTTACATAATATTTTCACAGGGCCATATTGTTACAAATCTTTGAAAGAAATTCAGTTAGTAACTTCACATAAACAAACCATTTGTCTGTTTCGCTAAAATAAAGAGATAGGTTTTTTAAACAAACAAGTATCCTTTCGCGTGAAATAGACGACGCTATTTTCACAGAATATTTAAATTCGTTGATAGAAAGAAGTAGCCTTGTTCTACCCTTCTAACACTTGCAATCAAACAGAAAGAATCCCTAACCATTAATACATGAAATGTTTGGTAGGACTTTAACCAGCCAACAAAAATCCTCACTTGCCAGTAAGAATAGACTACGCTTCCTTACCTTTCACTCAAGCTTGTATAAACTCCACTACTCTTTTCGCAGTGAGTTTTAAAGCAGGACAGTTGTCCCTATACTCGAAAGCTACGATTTCAAAGACAATCCTCACTAAACAATCAACCTAACATACCTAAGATCCCTAAACTTGTGCTGTACGTCCACAACAACTGTGATATATATGTCAATACCACTATTTGAAACAGAACAAATGCACAGTGTAACCTCACTTGTCACACTTAACTCTTTGCCGGCACACCAGGAATTTTCACACTACTGGAAAAACCTTTCGACAACATGTAACAACTAAACAAACTTAACATGTTTTAGACGGGTATCCTATATATCATGTCAGTTACCATAGTAACCGTAACTCTGCTACCAAGTAATTGATCCAGCGCTCCTAATGAAAAGCTGTCTCAATAACACTATTCATCTTCACAATACTCACCATTAATCAAGAATCACTACTAAGGCCCATAAACTGAAGAGACAATTTTGAGCGACTGAATCATGTGACCTAATTAAACACACTATTCATAAACTATTTACAAAGATTTATACAACTGCAGTTTATTATACCTTACCATGGTTTTAATCATACGTCATTTAATTAAGTCACTAAGGCGAATGGATCCAATACTGATAACTAGACCATGAATAAACAAGACCAGCTTGTCATTTCAAAAAATCTAATTTTTATTAACTTTATTTTATTCAAGGAAAGAGCATTTTTATTCAGAAATCATTATTTTATTAGCAATTTGAAAGCATCATTCAAGGAAAGGCACATTAGTCTGACGTTTTAAAAAAAGGTAAATCAATCAGCATGAATTAAAGCAAAATAAAAGTTTCCATTCCCTAAATTCTATCTCCCTGTCTAAAACTCTCTTCACCTAAAGGAATCCATACTAATATAATAAAGAAAGAGTCCAAACCTTTGAGGCGGGTAATCTCAGGAACCACAGCACCAATCACAACACCCAATACAGCGTTGGAAAGGGCAGTTGCAGCAAAAGGACATAGGCTATGCAGACGCCCACCATATACATTTAAAAGGTAAAAGAACCGTGCCAGCAAAGTAGTCCCTTGTGGGCGTGTCTGCATTGTGCTGTGGGCGTGTGCTGGGGGCGTGACAAACGCTGGGGGCGTGTGGTACGTTCTGCCCTTCATGCCATGTCTCATATCATGTGATGTGGGCATGTGCTGGGGGCGTGACAAACGCTGGGGGTGTGTGGTACGTTCCGCCCTTCATGCCATGTCTCATATTGTGTGCTAATCCCACCCTGCTCCCTTTAAATACCCCTGCACCCCATAATCATAACCCACCCTCACTCCTTAAAATACCCCAACACCCTTAAACACTAACCCATCTTACCCCTATAAATATACCCTGTACCCCAAAACCCAAACCTATCCCTAAACCCTAAAAATACCCTTGTACTCCAAAACCCAAACCTAGCCCTGAACCCTATAAATACCCCTGTACCTCAAAACCCAAACCTACCCCTGAACCCTAAAAATACGCCTGTACCCCAAAACCCAAACGTACCCCATAACCCTAAAAATACCCCTGTATCCCCAAACCTAGCCCTGAACCTTTAAAATACCCCTGTACCGCAAAACTCAAACCTACCCCGAACCCTAAAAATACCCCTAACCCCAAAACCCAAACCTAGCCCAGAACCCTAAAAATATCCCTGTACCCCAAAACCCATACCTATCCCTAAACCCTAAAACTACCCCTGTGCCCCATAACCCAAAACTATATCTGAACCCTTAAAATACCCAAACACCCCAAAACATATACCTCAGTACCCCAAAACATATACCCCTAGACCCATATACCCCTAGACCCATACTTACCTTATCCAAACATTTAAAAAAAACATGCTTTTACCATCTAATTTCGTTGTAAATGTATGCGTGGTAAAAGCATATAAAATGTAATGCCATGCGTTATAATGGCATTGCGGAGTCATGGTACTTTGGTAATGAAAGTATGCGGTGTGATGGTATGCGGAAAGAAAGTTGTGGAATAATGGGTGTTTACCCTTCTCCGTTAAGTGCATTGGTGGCACGGCGGCCCACATCTCCAGCAACATACTCATATTTTTTCACCACCCATTTGAAAAATGCACAGGTCTCTCTCATTGATGGCCAGCACTGACATACACTTTTAGACACACCTCCCGCCACAAGTTCTAGAATTGCGAACTTTAGAGCTGGGGAGCTACTTTCGAATCTCGGCATCAGCTCAACATCCTGTGATTCCAGGCAAATCGCTTTGTCTCCCCGTGCCTACCACAAATGAATGTGTTCTTCTGTAATGTAAATTGTGCTCAAGCCATGTTGTCGAGTTCGCACTATATAATATTGCAAGGAAAAATAAAGTAGGGAAACTCGAGTTCACACACTACTGAACACGCACTCTTAGGTGCATCAGCAGTGCACTGTGAATCAGAGCGTTTCACAGACCTGTCACAGATAAGAAATGCTATGAAAACGAAATACTACAAAACAATATACTACTGGCCGGCAGCAATTCATACCCAGACAACGTCGGGACGGGTTGCTAGTAATTAATAAAGACTGCTGCCTTACGTACACCAGAAGTCCATCAGCACGTCATTCAAGAATCGGGAAGCAAGAGCCCCCTCCTGCCTGTAGGGCCAGTTTTTATACCTTTCTAACTAGCTAAAGTAACTAAATCCCGCATGCTTCTCCATAAAACACATCATTGGCTGAGCGGTGTCAGACCATCCTTATGTCATTCTTTCCTGACCAAGTCCGGGGCACATCATAAGCCCTTATTGTTCTTAGACTTTCCATCCTTTTAGCTTCCTTGCAAATGAAACATTTGTCCGAGCACAAAACTTTACTTCCTAATCTTGGCAGGCATTACAGGCTTCCTGTCCTTGGACTCTTCTCCAAGAACACGTACAACTCGACCAAAACTGCTTTCGAATTAATATTCAATTGTTCAGCAAAAAGCTCTTTTTTCTGCACATGAGTGATGACTTCACTCTGGTCAAGTTTCGCATTTTCTGCACTGCCAGCCACTTCTTAGGCCCACTCGAAAACTAATATTTAAAGAAACACAAGACAATCATTAATTAGAGAATTAAGACCCATTCTGTTACCCACCCCCTCTTCTAAAAATTAACCAAGTTAATTATGTTATGTAGCCAAAGCACAAAAAGCAGCTTCATAATAACCTTCTTCTTTCAGGCCATAAGGATTCTCCACGAGCTTTTGCCACAGAAAAGACACAAAAAAACATATTGCACATAAATAATAAAGCACATGCCATTAATTAAACAGCCGGATTTAATACTGACAAAATAATAGACAAGGTTAGTTTAATTTTTTTCCACAAACTTGCAAATGCAACATAAAAGCACATTAGTCCCGCGTGTAGTGTTTGCAATTTTTAAAGTAAGTTGATTATTTATTCCAACCCATGCAATTAGTACTATTACACTCATTATGGAAGTTTAACTTTGCGAGTTTGAACAAAATCTTATTCAATATCTTGCTCCATCACCACCGTTTACCATAAACGGTGACGCCAGCCAATGTAAATGAGGGACAGGGCTTAGAGCCCTTTTCCAAAACTACGCACTAACAATAAATCTCGTTGAGCAAACTGCGCATGTGTGCAGCAATGCTAGGCGAGACCTAACAAGGGTGGGGCTTAGTGTGGAGCCCTGTAGGACTCAGCATGATAGTTGGAGGGTATCAGATAGATGAACCCCTTCCAACAGTTGGAAGGGCCTGTCTTTCATAAATGAAGTCTGCCATTTTATGCTGTGCCTGTGATACCTGCGAGTCAAATGCAGTGCTCAGATCTAGGATCAGGATAGCCGCTGTGTGCCCCTGGTCTAGCACTCTCTTTAGTTCCTCAGTTACCACCAACAGAGCTGACTCAATGCTATGTTGGGGTCGGAATCCCATTTGTGTTTTGTGTAGCCTTTGATTTTCTTCTAGATATTGGGACAGGGTCTGATTCACAGTTTTTTTGGCAATTTTACCTAGCAGTGGTTAGAGTGAAATGGGTCGTTATTTTCCAGGTTCAGCTGGATCCAGATGTGGTTTCTTTAACGATGGCCATATGATCGCTTTTTTCCATGATTTTGGACCAGGCTTTGGGACAGAGAGAGCCAAACCAAGGCTGCGGTGATTGATTTTGTTCATGTGCCAGCCTGTAGCAAAATGTCTGGTGTAATTGGATCTTGAGGAGAGCCAGAAGTAATCCTTTGCAAGGTTGAGGTCAGGTCCTCTATCTGTAAATTCACTTAATGATCTAGCTCCCCTCCTGTTTTAATTTTCTTATTTTCGTAAGCGTGGAGGTAGGAGTCAACTTTCGTGATGTTTCTGCTTTGCTGCAGGTTTTCATACAGTATTTCCACTTTGTTTTTTAAAAAAATTCGCCATCTGATTGTACCTTTCTTTGGAGGAGGATTGGAAGTTTGTTTCTTGATTGGTGTACCTTAAGGAGTGCATTACTTTGAATAATTCTTGTGGGCAGTTGTGCGCCGCATTGATTTTTTCTTCAAAGAATTTGGCCTGAGCCTGAATCATCTCCCTATGATATTGTCTGATATGCGCCTTATACTGGCTTTTGATTTTGGGATCATAGTTTTTTCTTCACAGCCTTTCAATTTTTTTTACAAGATTTTTTTATCAGATTAATTGCTCATTGAACCATGGGACTTTATTCCTCACATGGAGCTTACTTTCTTTGGTTTTCTGTGGATGTTGAGCTGCTACTTTGTTGAGTCAGTCGGCCCAGATCTAATCGGCCTCTTCTACATCGTCTATCAGGCCTGGGGCTTGGGCCTCCAATTTGTTCCTCACGTTGTCAGGTACGGATTTTGGCCATTTATTCCTAATCCCAGTTAATTTGTGACTAATGTGTCATGCCTGTGGATTTTCAAGTGTAATCAGGATGAAGTAGTGATCTGACCATGGCATTGGTATTTGAGTCCTTACCTTTAGAATATGGTTGTTCGTGAAAATGTCATCCAGTATGTGACCCTTTACATGGGTGCTTGCTTTTACCAATTGTTTCAGATGCATGGCCTCCGTGTCATGAATTCATCTTATCGCTGTGGCATTATCTGGTTTATCCAGATGGAGATTAAAATCCCCCAATAACGTAATGGAGCTCTTGCTGGCCACCATGTCTGCTATTGTAAAGCGCTTAATCTTCGGGTCGAGTTTGCGCTATATAAAACTGCAAAAAATAATAATAATAATATGTTCTCTAAATTTGGTTTTAGACCATAATAATAACTAAACAAGAGTGTTTGTGTGCACTTGCACTGCATTCGGTAATTGAAATTCATTCGCACTCTGCTGTTGCTTCTATATGGATTTTGCTCAGTTGCTCCTAAAGTCTAACCAGCAGCTTTAATCACAGCTTTTCTTTAGACATATGTGACTTTCGACTGAGCATTGTACTGCAAAATTGAGCTGCTCCTAGAAGTTGCACCTAAAGGATAATCTCGCTCTCAGAGGTTGCACCTAAAGCATAACTGATGCATTACAGATGTTGCACCTAAAGCATGATCATACTCTCAGAAGTAACACTTTAATTATTATCTCGCTCTGAGATGTTTCACCTTTAAGCTTAAACTCGCTCACAGAAGTTGAGGTTACACTTAAAACCATAATCAAGCTTTCAGATCTTGCACCTAAAGGATAATTTCGCTCCAAGAGGTTTGTACCTAAAGCATAATCTTGCTCGCAGAGGTTGCACCTAAAGCATTATTATGCTCTCAGACGTAAAACTTAATGTATAATCATGCTCTTATACTTTTCACCTAAAGCGTAAACTCACTCATAGAGGGTACACTTAAACCATAATCAAGCTTTCAGGGGTTGCGCCTAAAGCATAATCTCGCTCACAGAGGGGGCCCCTCACCCTTAATCAAGCTCTCAGATGATGCACCTTAAGCATTATCCTTTTCTTGTCATGTAAATTGAGTAAACTAGTAGCTGTCGTTTTAGATTTTATAATAGGAGGATGGAATGTGCTTGTTCATTTAATTCTAGTCATTCTTCAGTTTAGTCCTAGATCATTTGCTAATAATACAGGTAGCAAAACAAAAATCTAATAATCGGCGTTGCTTTTTAATTTTAGCAACCCGTGTGCTTCTAGCAACACATTTTATGTAAAGGAATGTAAGCTCGGACTGCGCTCTGGTGTCCAGGCTTCTGAGACAACTGTCTGCCTTTAAAAACACTTCTATTTAGAGGTTATGACTTTGTCTGTCCTGTTGTGGGCCTCTAGGTTTCATTTTTAGATCTCGCCTACGCAGCGCGTAAGCGTTGCTTAGGAGGGGACCTTTTGCAATCAATCACCACTTTTGCCTGAACGTGTGCACGTTTTGCATTGTTTTGTATTGCAACTCGTGCACGTTTGGCGTTTCCCTTGCGGGAGCGAGCAGCGGCGCCATCTGTTAGTAATTATCTTCAAAACAGATAGTGTAGCTGCTCGCTCCTTCAAGGGAAATGCTGTGTGTCTGGTCCCCATGCACATCCCCTCCACCCCACCTCCACATGCATGAAACAGGGCAGAGACCTAGTTTAGTGCAGTGCCTGTACTTTCTCATGTGTAAGTCATTCTTTGTAATCCACCTTAGGCCGTCACAAGGATTTTGTGCTGCGACATATTTCTTTACTTTGGGATCTACTTTTTGACTCTGAACTTCAGTTTTCAGAGTGCTTAGCTGCCACTGATAATTCACAGCACAAACTAAGAAAGCCAAGAGCCATTAGTTTCAACCCCTCGTGAAATGGGGATAGCTGATTTATGTAGGATGTGTGACTGTGGCTGGTTAAGACAAAGCTGCTAGTTACTCTCCGGACACTCGCCTCCTCCAAGTGGTGCTGGATCTCACAGCGGAGTATTTTTTTAAGGCGAAGATCTCTATTGAGAACTTATCACAGAACAGAAACCAATACTCTTGCAGTATGCTTATATTTTAGTATATTTTCCCCGTTCTATCCCCTTTAAAGACTGCTAAATACTTTAAAGCACCCTTACTTTGCTGTGCTTACTATAAAAACATTCACAACATTCTAGTGGCGTGTTCCATCTGTTTTCCACGTGCTTAATTTGTAAAACATTAAGTCTCAGAGCCCTTGTCAGGAGCCACTGCAGCTTGCATCACCCATTCATTGCCCATGCCAGCATAGCCAGTGACAACTACTAACCATCACACTCCTCCTATAAGTGTGATAATTAAGATTATTCCAGTCATCCAAAGCCATTCAAATGGCTCGGTCAGCAGGTATTACCTTTTAAAAAAAATATATATTCAATTAATAAACAAATGTTCTTGTACTCATCTGTCATTTAGACAAACAGCGCCATCATGTGGCAGACTGCCATAAAATTAATAAACAAATGTTCTTGTACTCATCTGTCATTTAGACAAACAGCGCCATCATGTGGCACACTGCCATAAGTACTGGTGCTGACAATTAGGCGCTAGTGCGCAGTACCGAAAATCACCGGCTCAAATTAAGCACAGATTGTTGCCCTTGCTGACACTATTCATCTGTAGTGCCACAATTCTGACACAGGCATTTTATTAGCAGTCTGTAAGTTATCGCCATATATTTAATGCAAGGTAAAAGCAAAAGCATGCCTTTTATGCAACATTGGCACCACCCCCCCACCGCTGCTCATCTTTTACACGGCAGTCCAATTCTTTTCAATAGGTCTGCCGCTGTCTAATATTACGAACTCTTCAGGATCGATCACCACGGCTACTAGACCAGTAGTAGTAATATAGTACTGGTTGTAAGCAGGGCACCCACAGTGGTACTCTGAGAGTGTGATGCCATTGCAGCATATGTGTTGACCTAGTTCTACTAGTTCTCAGTAATACCCCTGCATGTCTACTTGAACTGTACTGGGTCTTCTCTACAGCACTGCTGCTCCTCTAGTGGGGCAAAGTAGTAACTCCTCAGCAGGGCTGTTGAACTTTTTTCAGATCGTAGCACTGCTTTTCAGCAAGGCTGCTTATACCTCTTGGGAAAGTGCCGCTGCTTCCCAGCCGATCTGCTGCTTTTCAGCTGACATAGCATGAAGACGTATCACCTTCTATTTGTATCGTGCTGGCTTTTAACCATGGGACTGCCACATCTATAGGGGGATTGGAGGTGGTGCTTTTTTGGGGTAGTCCTTCTCAAAACAACGTTCATACTCATTTGCATGGGTGTCTAACCATTTGTGTAATAGGAGCTACATATGTTAAATGAAAATCATTACAAGCTATTATTAGTGTTGTAAGAGTGACTGTATCAGATGAGATTACATTTGTGACCACCATGTTAAGATTACCAACAGTGATCACCTGATTGCATCAGGAGGGTAGCCAGCAGTAGTGTAAACAAGCATTGGCATAGCCAATAGGTTTCGCCTTTGGGACCTTAGAAGTGTTTGGTTATCCAGCACAATATCCTTGGTGCAACAACATCAACTGTTGCATGGCTAAACACTTATAAGGTCCCAAAAGCAAGACCTATTGGCTATGCCAATGCTTGTTGCCAATGCTTGTTGAAAGTGTAAATGCAATAGGAATGTTGACTCACAACACTGTCTAGCAGAACTGTGGTGGCAGTATGCAACAGCATTTTGAGGCAATAACAGGCACCACTTTCGAATGGTAATGTCCCAAGGGCAAAAAACAATGGCCAATTTGGTGATGTACCCCTGATGGTACACTTTTTAGGTCGAGCCTAGGCAGCGTATGCGCTGCACTGCGAGGCATGCTGTATTCAGGTAGGGACTTGAAGCTCCGCCCACTCTCCGCCCATATTTTTCTTTGGCTTGAATCATTTTTCACTGTAAACTGTGGCTCTTCATTGGTCAATAGGCGCAGTCCCTCGTTAGTACAGCCTATTCTCATTTTCTAACCTCCCATGGCAACACTCCCTGTTACTTGTGTTGTTACTGGGTAGGCTTTAATTACAGCCTCTGAGTACTATTTTATCAAATAGATTTGTCCTGCCTGCTGTTGCAGGAAGGACACGCTCTCTCCTAATGCTTTTTAATTTTTTTTATAACACAGATGCATTTGAAATGCAATAGGTTTCGCATTTACCAGAGTTTAAGCTATTGGCTTTTGTAAATAGCAATGCCTTTTATTTATCTGTTTTAAAAACAACACAAAAATAAAAGACATTGTCATTTACAATGCCAATAGCTCAAACTCTCATAAATGCAAGACCTATTGCATTGCAAATGCTTTTTAGGTTTCGACCTGGCGAGGGGCACGCAGTGCCCCTCCCAGATCGAAAACTTTGGTCTACAGTAGGGATGTTCGGACCGCCTCTGTTTCCCATTGGCTAGCTCCATAAATGGAGGCTAGCCATTGGGAGACAGAGGCTGTCAATCACGCTTTCTCGGGGAAAACGCGATTCGGGGGCGTTTCTCTGGCTTTTTTTAAGTCCCGCCCCTTTGTCCCGGGCCGGGCTGTGATTGGCTGCCGGCCAGGGACACCCCCGTGACGTCATTTCCCGGGCCGTGCTGTGATTGGCTGCCGGCCCGGGACCTGACTTGTTACCATTGACTTCAATTGAAGGAGGCAATTTCAAGCGGGAAACAACGAAAAGCAAGCACTTTTTCCTCCAAAGACGGGAGTCTCCCACATTAATCGGGTTTATTGGCATGTGTGCAAGCCTAAAACTTGGCAGCTGTGCATCCTCGTGATGTGTGTCTGAGTCGATAACAAGTATGGCTACGGTTAACAAACATGCCAACATTTTATCACAGGAATGTGGTAGAATTTTTCTTTCTGGTTTTCTTCCTGTTTTATTAGCGCTTGTTTTTATTTGTATCGTCTTTCTTCAAGATTGCTGGTGGTAGGCTGTTTCCGCCTCATAACAGTGACGTCGTCAAGCTGAGGGTTGGGTTGTAGGATGGCCTTTTGTTACGTGGGAGCCTGACAGGGCCAATGGGCGGGTTTCCGTGGCTGTGATCGACAGGCAGCAAAGGCAATGGAGGCTTGCAGAATCGGTGACCTGCGCAAATACTCGAACGATGGCTGGTAAGTAAGGCCGTTGAGCCAATCATCGCGCAAAGCAGGGCGTTGTAGGTGGGGCAAGCTACTGTGAGGTCACAGGACGCCATCGGAGCTGCGCATAGACACGTCGAACTCAGAGCGGAAGAGAAGAGAGAAGGAGAAGGAGCAGGAGCAGGCAAGTGTGGGTCGAGTTACGATTAGACACAGACCAGCGTGTACCCCTGCTGATTAGCACTCAGCACAGACCCAGTTTGAAATATCCGCGTCTGCCCAGGGCCGAGTGTTAGCCTCGGGTCAGTATGCAGTCCCGTACAAGAGGAGGTATTGCCGACCACTGAGCAGCAGATTCAGGTCAATATATACTCAACAGGTTCAGACCTGATCAGGACGGTGTGATTGCTACCTATCACTGAACACCAGGCACATGCCCACTTCCTCAGGCCGGCTTCACCTGAACAGTGAACAAAGGCACTACTCCCCTCGCAGATCTGTTTTGGGCGTTCGTTTCCCACGTAATATCAAGTGCCCGAGAGTGTGGAGTACAGACTTCTGCTGTGTGAAATGGTGGGTTCCTTACAATGTAATACTAGATGCAGACACGAACGCGAGGGTTGTAACCTCCCAACAGCGGGGGGACTGCCATACCCTTTCCGAAAACCTAGGAGCTGTTACTGCAGAACAGCAGTGCGGACTAGATGTTTGGGCAGGTGCAAGCCCTGTGCACCTTCTAAGTTCGTAGGGGCCCTCCCTGCAGAAGAGCATGTTAAGCCCGCCGAGGAAGGCTGTGAAGCAGGTACGGACCATGCTCTGAAGTCCTGTGCTTGGTGAACGCTTCAACATTTGCTTCGGAGCCGTACTGTTTTAAAATAATAATCAAAAAGAACTGGTTTCCACTGAAAAACAGGCTCCTGTCTGAACACTTGCTACTGCCTTGCGCAGCAAAAAATGGCGCATCCGTTCTCTGTAATCGAGAGATTGTTTAACTTTCTATGGCCGGTCCAATTCATGCACTGTATATGTTGGACTGCCTGACGGCAGTGTCAGAACAGTTCGCTTTACAACTGGAAGGTTGTTGCCAGCCACTTGCTGTTATGCCCCTCCCCCTCTCTCTTTGGAACCGAAAGAAGGATTGGTTACCACGCAACAGAATTAATGGACCCACACGTACGATGCTTTAATGGAATTAGTGACCGCTCGCATGCAGACTGGTGTGTTCCCATCTCTGTGCACTGCTCAGCAGCAGAAGCCATCTCTAACTCGCCCTCAGTGCAATACGCCAGTCTGTTCCGAGGTCTACTGCGAAGCAGCAAAGGCTAGCGTGATATCTCTCTGGCTACCATTCAGCGGCAGAGGCCGGCTTTGTCCCATCTCTGACAACCGCTCAGTAGCAGGGGCTGCCCCCTCGCTGTGCTTGCTTCCCTGCCCCTGAGTGTGTGTGTGTGGGTCTGGGTGAGTGTCTGGGTGTGTGTGTGTGGGGCTGGGTGGGTGTGGGTGTGTGTGGGGCTGGGTGGGTGTGTGTGTGGGGGCGGGTGTGTGTGTGTGTGTGTATGTGGGTCTGGGTGGGTGTGTGTATGTGGGTCTGGGTGGGGGTGTGCGTATGGGTCTGGTTGGGGGTGTGTGTGTGTGTGGGTCTGGGTGGGGGTGTGTGTGTGTGTGTGTGGGTCTGGGTGGGGGTGTGTGTGTGTGGGTCTGGGTGGGGGTGTGTGTGTGTGGGTCTGGGTGGGGGTGTGTGTGTGTGAGTCTGGGTGGGGGTGTGTGGGTCTGGGTGGGTGTGTGTGTGTGGGTCTGAGTGGGTGTGTGTGTGTGGGTCTGGGTGTGTGGGTGTGTGTGTGTGTGGGTCTGGGTGGGTGGTGTGTGTGTGTGGGTCTGGGTAGGTGTGTGTGTGTGTGGGTCTGGGTGTGTGTGATTGTGTGTGGGTCTGGGTGGGTGTGTGTGTGTGTGGGTCTGTGTGTGTGTGTGGGTCTGGGTGGGTGTGTGTGTGTGTGGGTCTGTGTGTGTGTGTGTGTGGGTCTGGGTGTGTGTGTGTGTGTGTGTGTGGGTCTGGGTGGGTGTGTGGGTCTGGGTGGGTGTGTGGGTCTGGGTGGGGGTGTGTGGGTCTGGGTGGGGGTGTGTGTGTGGGTCTGGGTGGGGGTGTGTGGGTCTGGGTGGGGGTGTGTGTGTGGGTCTGGGTGGGTGTGTGTGTGGGGGGGTGGGGGTGTGTGTGTGTGGGGGGGTCTGGGTGGGTGGCGGTGTGTGTGTGGGTCTGGGTGTGTGTGTGTGTGTGGGTCTGGGTGTGTGTGTGTGTGTGGGTCTGGGTGGGTGGGTGTGTGTGGCTCTGGGTGGGTGGGTGTGTGTGGCTCTGGGTGGGTGTGTGTGTGGTAGTAATTGCTGTCTGCTGAGCTCGTCCGTAGGGTACAATAGGTCTCACATTTGCGAGATATTAAGCTAATGGCAATGTAAATGACAATGCCATTTATTTATGTTTTCAAAACCAACACATAAATACAAATGTTGTCATTTACAGTGCCAATAGCTCTAACTTTTCCAAAGGCGAAACCATTGCATTGTAAATGCTTGTTTAGGTCTGGCGTTAGTCAAGACCTTTGAATTAAAGAATATATACATGCACAATGTACTTATTTAAAGGGGCTTTTAGCCAGTTTTCTTCATCTATTGGCCTGTTTGTTTGTCATTCACATTTTACTTAAGCACACTAAATAGGAAGCAGGGGGTCATCTCACTTCAGCTACTGGATAACTAAAATTTGAGTGACTGCATTTTGCTCACAGGGAGCACATCCAAAATAAAGCTAGTTCCCTTCTGTGCCAATGTTTTTGTTTTTAATTTATTGCTTTAATGTTGCCTTTGTGTTTATTCTGATATGACAGCAGGATGCTTTATATCAGATGTGAGAACAGGCTACATTCCACACATTATCAATTCCTTGTCTCCTACCAATGCTGTTGTAAATTCCTTTTGCAGTGTCTTTTATCAGTCTGCTGGTATTTCACAGAATAACAGAATGTGGCCATTTGAAACTTATGAATGTATTAAATTATCAATTTTTAAAATATTATACATGTGAATTTATAAGCAGATAATTTTGCAGAACGCGTTCGTTCTGAACTTAATTTTACCAATGGTTCTGCAATAAACTTTGCCCAGGAAGAAAAACAGCCTTTATCAATTCTCAATTTGCAGCACTTGTGTAATACTTTTTTTATTTCCTTCCTTCTTTTATTTCTTCTTCATTCTTTGCTTCTTCCTTCTTTCCTTGTTTCTTTGTTTCCTTTATTCTTGCACTCTTTATTTCAGTCTTTCACTCCTCCTTCATTCTTTCGTTCTTTCCTTTTCTCATTCTTTCATTCATCCTTTCTTTCATTTTTTCATTTCTTTCATTACTTATATCCTTTCGTATTTTATTCTTTCTAACCTTCTTTCCTATTTTCTTTCATTCCTGCTTTTCTTTTTCTTTTATTTCTTCTTCCATTGTTTCCTCTTTTCATTCTTACATTCCTTCTACCCTTTTTCTTGCTTTTCTTTGTACCTTTCTTTCTTCTTTCTTTCTTTCTTACTTTCTTTCCTTCAGTCCCTATTTGTTGATTCTTTTACTACTTTCCTTCTGTCTTGCTTTCCTTTTTTCTTTCATTTCTTTTTTCCTTCTTTCTTCCTTTCTTTTTTCATCCATTCCTTCTTTCCTTCTGTCTTGTTTTCTCTCTCTAGTGCTTTCTTTCTCTCCCTTTTTCCCTCTGTATTGATTTTATTCCTTCTTCCTTGCTTTCATACCTTCTTTCTTGCTTTACTTTCTTTGTTTTATTTTTCTTTCTTCTTACTTTCTGTCTCTCTCACTTTTTTCTTTCTTTTGTCTTCCTTTCTCTTTCTTTCCTTCTTTCTTGCTTTTTGTCTTTCTATCCTTCTTTGTTTGTTTGTTTCTTTCTTTCCTTGCTTTATTCTGTCTGACTTTCTAAACTTTGTTCTTCCTTTCTTGCCTTCATATTTTCCTACATTAATCCTTCTTTCTTGCCTTCTTGCTTGTCTTCCCTACTTCTTGCTTTATTTCATATTTGCCTTTTTTCTTTCCTTATTACTTTTCTTCTTTCTTTTTTTCTGTTCTTTTTTCTTTCTTTCCTCCATTTCTTTCTTTCTTTCTTTTTTCTTTCTTTCTGTCCTTCTTGCTTTCATTCCTTCTTAGTTTTCTTTCTTTTATGTTTCTTTTTTCCTGTCTGTCTTGCTTTTTTCTCTCTGTCTTTTCTCTTTTTCTGTCTTTCTTTCTTCCGTTCTTTCTTGCTTGCATTCATTTTACTTTTTTTCTTGCTTTCTGTATTTCTATCCTTCTTTCTTTTTCCTTCCTTGCTTCTTTGTCTTTCTTTCTTTCTATTCCTTATTCTTTCTTTCTTGCCTTCTTTCTTGCCTTCTTCTTTCCTTCTTTCTTGCCTTCTTTGCATCTTGCCTTCTACCTTTCCTTCTTGCCTTCTTTCTGTGCTTCTTTCTTACCTTCTTTCCTTCGTTCTTTTTCTTTCTGTTACCTCTTACCTGCTTTCTTTCTTTCTTTCCTTCTTTCTTTCATTCTCAAAGATAAAAGGCTTGCAGCCAATGGCAGAATGATTACTTTATTTAGGTCTCTGTTAGCCAAGACATTTTAATTTTGTTAAAATTATGTTTATGACATAGTTACTTACAGGGGTTTTAGCCACTCTTAATTCATTTGTCTGTGGTTGTGCCATTCAAATATTCCCCAACCCACTTGAGCATGCATCAAGGGGTAAGGCATCACTCCACTTTAGAGATTGCCTGACTTCACTATGAGTTACAGTGTGCTGTACTTTCAGAAGGAAATTACAAAAAACAATTTGATGGACAGAATGTAGATCAATGTCTTACATTCACCCCAGTTCAAGGATCTGGTCCTAGATCCATCGTTTTTTGCACTCCACACCAACCTGGCTCAGATAATGGCTTTATGCAAATCAGCTCTGACCCTGTGCCCCATGGGAACAGTCCAGTCCGAACTACAACAGCCATATCTTTCCCAGACCGGAATCAAGCATCCGAGGACCGGACCGGTTTCGAGGTAACACCTCTCATCAGCCCGGCTAGCTTGACTCCAGTGGTGTGGAGGCTCTGGGACCCACGTCTGAGCTACCCCAGTACACTCAGGGAGAAAATTACAAAAAACAATTTGATGGACAGAATGTAGATCAATGTCTTACATTCACCCCAGTACAAGGATCTGGGCCTAAATCCATCGTTTTTGCACTCCACACCACCCTGGGTCAGATAATGGCTTTATGCAAATCAGCTCTGACCCTGTGCCCCATGGGAACAGTCCAGTCCGAACTACAACAGCCATATCTTTCCCAGACCGGAATCAAGCATCCGAGGACCGGACCGGTTTCGAGGTAACACCTCTCATCAGCCCGGCTACCTTGACTCCAGTGGTGTGGAGGCTCTGGGACCCACGTCTGAGCTACCCCAGTACACTCAGGGAGAAAATTACAAAAAACAATTTGATGGACAGAATGTAGATCAATGTCTTACATTCACCCCAGTACAAGGATCTGGGCCTAAATCCATCGTTTTTTGCACTCCACACCACCCTGGGTCAGATAATGGCTTTATGCAAATCAGCTCTGACCCTGTGCCCCATGGGAACAGTCCAGTCCGAACTACAACAGCCATATCTTTCCCAGACCGGAATCAAGCATCCGAGGACCGGACCGGTTTCGAAGTAACACCTCTCATCAGCCCGGCTAGCTTGACTCCAGTGGTGTGGAGGCTCTGGGACCCACGTCTGAGCTACCCCAGTACACTCAGGGAGAAAATTACAAAAAACAATTTGATGGACAGAATGTAGATCAATGTCTTTGATGGACAGAATGTAGATCAATGTCTTACATTCACCCCAGTACAAGGATCTGGGCCTAAATCCATGGTTTTTTGCACTCCACACCACCCTGGGTCAGATAATGGCTTTATGCAAATCAGCTCTGACCCTGTGCCCCATGGGAACAGTCCAGTCCGAACTACAACAGCCATATCTTTCCCAGACCGGAATCAAGCATCCGAGGACCGGACCGGTTTCGAGGTAACACCTCTCATCAGCCCAGCTAGCTTGACTCCAGTGGTGTGGAGGCTCTGGGACCCACGTCTGAGCTACCCCAGTACACTCAGGGAGAAAATTACAAAAAACAATTTGATGGACAGAATGTAGATCAATGTCTTACATTCACCCCAGTACAAGGATCTGGGCCTAAATCCATCGTTTTGTGCACTCCTCACCACCCTGGGTCAGATAATGGCTTTATGCAAATCAGCTCTGACCCTGTGCCCCATGGGAACAGTCCAGTCCGAACTACAACAGCCATATCTTTCCCAGACCGGAATCAAGCATCCGAGGACCGGACCGGTTTCGAGGTAACACCTCTCATCAGCCCGGCTAGCTTGACTCCAGTGGTGTGGAGGCTCTGGGACCCACGTCTGAGCTACCCCAGTACACTCAGGGAGAAAATTACAAAAAACAATTTGATGGACAGAATGTAGATCAATGTCTTACATTCACCCCAGTACAAGGATCTGGGCCTAAATCCATCGTTTTTTGCACTCCACACCACCCTGGGTCAGATAATGGCTTTATGCAAATCAGCTCTGACCCTGTGCCCCATGGGAACAGTCCAGTCCGAACTACAACAGCCATATCTTTCCCAGACCGGAATCAAGCATCCGAGGACCGGACCGGTTTCGAGGTAACACCTCTCATCAGCCCGGCTAGCTTGACTCCAGTGGTGTGGAGGCTCTGGGACCCACGTCTGAGCTACCCCAGTACACTCAGGGAGAAAATTACAAAAAACAATTTGATGGACAGAATGTAGATCAATGTCTTACATTCACCCCAGTACAAGGATCTGGGCCTAAATCCATCGTTTTTTGCACTCCACACCACCCTGGGTCAGATAATGGCTTTATGCAAATCAGCTCTGACCCTGTGCCCCATGGGAACAGTCCAGTCCGAACTACAACAGCCATATCTTTCCCAGACCGGAATCAAGCATCCGAGGACCGGACCGGTTTCGAGGTAACACCTCTCATCAGCCCGGCTAGCTTGACTCCAGTGGTGTGGAGGCTCTGGGACCCACGTCTGAGCTACCCCAGTACACTCAGGGAGAAAATTACAAAAAACAAGTTGATGGACAGAATGTAGATCAATGTCTTACATTCACCCCAGTACAAGGATCTGGGCCTAAATCCATCATTTTTTGCACTCCACACCACCCTGGGTCAGATAATGGCTTAATGCAAATCAGCTCTGACCCTGTGCCCCATGGGAACAGTCCAGTCCGAACTACAACAGCCATATCTTTCCCAGACCGGAATCAAGCATCCGAGGACCGGACCGGTTTCGAGGTAACACCTCTCATCAGCCCGGCTAGCTTGATTCCAGTGGTGTGGAGGCTTTGGGACCCACGTCTGAGCTACCCCAGTACACTCAGGGAGAAAATTACAAAAAACAATTTGATGGACAGAATGTAGATCAATGTCTTAAATTCACCCCAGTACAAGGATCTGGGCCTAAATCCATCGTTTTTTGCACTCCACACCACCCTGGGTCAGATAATGGCTTTATGCAAATCAGCTCTGACCCTGTGCCCCATGGGAACAGTCCAGTCCGAACTACAACAGCCACATCTTTCCCAGACCGGAATCAAGCATCCGAGGACCGGACCGGTTTCGAGGTAACACCTCTCATCAGCCCGGCTAGCTTGACTCCAGTGGTGTGGAGGCTCTGGGACCCGGATCTATGACAGAATTTCGACAGACAGAATTTCGACCTACACAAATATCGGTGTAATTATATCGATAGCAAAAATATCGACGCCCTATGTACAACATGGTAAGTACCAAAATATCGAAAAAATAATATCGATATTAAAAATATCGTTGTTAAATATATCGATTTTTTTAAAATTTAAAATAACATAAAAAAACTGTAAATAATACTTATTAATTACTTAAACATATTTAAATATATGTAATAATTGTTAAAAAAATAATAATACATATTTAATAAAAAAATAAAATGATAAATCATATATAATATATAATTACTTAACAATAATTACTATTCCCACTCCAGTGGGTGCAACAGTAGGGAAAACTGACCCTGAACACTAAAAATACCCCTTTACCCAAAAACCTAAAACTGACCCTGAACCCTAAAAATACCCCTTTACCCATAAACTGAAAACTGACCCTGAACCCTAAAAATACCCCTTTACCAAAGAACTGAAAACTGACCCTGAACCCTAAAAATACCCCTTTACCAAAGAACTGAAAACTGACCCTGAACCCAAAAAATACCCCTTTACCCAAAAACTGAAAACTGACCCTGAACCCTAAAAATACCCCTTTACCCAAAAACTGAAAACTGACCCTGAACCCTAAAAATACCCCTTTACCCAAAAACTGAAAACTGACCCTGAACCCTAAAAATACCCCTTTACCCAAAAACTGAAAACTGACCCTGAACCCTAAAAATACCCCTTTACCCAAGAACTGAAAACTGACCCTGAACCCAAAAAATACCCCTTTACCAAAGAACTGAAAACTGACCCTGAACCCAAAAAATACCTTTACCCAAAAACTGAAAACTGACCCTGAACCCTAAAAATACCCCTTTACCCAAAAACTGAAAACTGACCCTGAACCCTAAAAATACCCCTTTACCCAAAAACTGAAAACTGACCCTGAACCCTAAAAATACCCCTTTACCCAAAAACTGAAAACTGACCCTGAACCCTAAAAATACCCCTTTACCCAAAAACTGAAAACTGACCCTGAACCCTATAAATACCCCTTTACCCAAAAACTGAAAACTGACCCTGAACCCTAAAAATACCCCTTTACCCAAAATTAATTAATATTACAAATAAATTACTTCCCACCCTATTCCCCTATAAACCCACAACCCGCTCCAGTAGTAAAACATATAATTTAGTTAAAAATATACATAAATTATCAATTAATTAATCAATTAATCAATTAAAATAAATCATTGCCAATTAATATTTAATTGCAAAATAAATTAATCATTGAAAAATAAGTATTTAATTACAAATAAATTACTTCCCACCCTATTCCCCTATAAACCCACAACCCGCTGTGGTAGTAAAACATATAATTTAGTTAAAAATATACATAAATTATCAATTAATTAATCAATTAATCAATTAAAATAAATCATTGCCAATTAATATTTAATTGCAAAATAAATTAATCATTGAAAAATAAGTATTTAATTACAAATAAATTACTTCCCACCCTATTCCCCTATAAACCCACAACCCGCTGTGGTAGTAAAACATATAATTTAGTTAAAAATATACATAAATTATCAATTAATTAATCAATTAAAATAAATCATTGCCAATTAATATTTAATTGCAAAATAAATTAATCATTGAAAAATAATTATTTAATTACAAATAAAAAACTTCCCACCCTATTCCCCTATAAACCCACAACCCGCTGTGGTAGTAAAACATATTATTTACTTTTATATATTTTTAAATTATAAAACCATATTAAACACATATTATAACAATTAATTTAAATACTTAACTAATATTTCTAACACATATTAGTAAATCGAAATTACTTACATCGATATATATGCTATCGATATTAGTAATTTCGATATTACTTACCTTAGGGTCGATATTCTGGCCATCGATATTCTGGACATCGATATTCTGTCCCATCGATATTAGCAACTCGATATAAGTGTAGGTCGAAATTAAGAACTCGATATTTTGACTGTTTACCCTGGGACCCACGTCTGAGCTACCCTAGTACACTCAGGGAGAAAATTACAAAAAAACAATTTGATGGACAGAATGTAGATCAATGTCTTACATTCACCCCAGTACAAGGATCTGGGCCTAAATCCATCGTTTTTTGCACTCCACACCACCCTGGGTCAGATAATGGCTTTATGCAAATCAGCTCTGACCCTGTGCCCCATGGGAACAGTCCAGTCCGAACTACAACAACCATATCTTTCCCAGACCGGAATCAAGCATCCGAGGACCGGACCAGTTTCGAGGTAACACCTCTCATCAGCCCGGCTAGCTTGACTCCAGTGGTGTGGAGGCTCTGGGACCCACGTCTGAGCTACCCCAGTACACTCAGGGAGAAAATTACAAAAAACAATTTGATGGACAGAATGTAGATCAATGTCTTACATTCACCCCAGTACAAGGATCTGGGCCTAAATCCATCGTTTTTTGCACTCCACACCACCCTGGGTCAGATAATGGCTTTATGCAAATCAGCTCTGACCCTGTGCCCCATGGGAACAGTCCAGTCCGAACTACAACAGCCATATCTTTCCCAGACCGGAATCAAGCATCCGAGGACCGGACCGGTTTCGAGGTAACACCTCTCATCAGCCCGGCTAGCTTGACTCCAGTGGTGTGGAGGCTCTGGGACCCACGTCTGAGCTACCCCAGTACACTCAGGGAGAAAATTACAAAAAACAATTTGATGGTCCTCGGATGCTTGATTCCGTTCTGGGAAGGACATGGCTTTTGTAGTTCGGACTGGACTGTTCCCATGGGACACAGGGCCAGAGCTGATTTGCATATCGCCATTGTCTAACCCAGGGTGGTGTGGAGTGCAAAAAAACGATGGATTTGGTCCCAGATCTTTGGACTGGGGTGAGTGTGTGACAATGATCCACATTCGGTCCATCACCTGTTGTTTTTTGCATATTCCGCCCTAAGTGCGCTGGGGATGCCCAGACGTGGGTCCCAGGCACTCCACACCACTGGAGTCAAGCTAGCCGGGCTGATGAGAGGTGTTACCTCGAAACCGGTCTGGTCCTCGGATGCTTGATTCCGTTCTGGGAAGGACATGGCTTTTGTAGTTCGGACTGGACTGTTCCCATGGGGCACAGGGCCAGAGCTGATTTGCATATCGCCATTGTCTAACCCAAGGTGGTGTGGAGTGCAAAAAAACGATGGATTTGGCCCCAGATCTTTGGACTGGGGTGAGTGTGTGACATTGATCCACATTCGGTCCATCACCTGTTGTTTTTGTACTTTCAGAAGGAGCACATCCACGCACAAAGTAGTTCCTCAGTGCCACAGAGTAATATGGTAATGTGTGCTTTTTGGGACCCAACCCATATTTGCCTATAGTCAAAGTTGTTTTCGATCAGACAAGTGCCCAGCAGCTTCCCAAACAATGATGTTTTGCAAAAGCCATGGCAAAACAAGACAAGAATCGCCACTAACCTGGCAGACGATACCAGACCTAATGTCCTTACCAATGCTTTTTTTTTTTTACTGTTGGCCACCCTTGTGGCTGAAGCTCCAACCCTTGTAGATATTAAAATATACATTTCAGAAGACTTATTTACTGAGAAATAAAAAAACAATTGTATCTTAAAGTGATTGATTTTTTGAAGGAAGGCAACAACTGCAGTAGATACATAATGTTGCAAATCTTGTTTTGAACCACGCTTTTCAAGTAAGCACGTGTGCCTTGAAGACTTCTAATTGTTTCGTATTGTTTTATATTTCTTTTTCTGTGTTATATGAACTGCCCTCTTAGTTTATTTATGAATGAACTTTCGTGACGTCCAAGCGCTCCCTTTTATTTTTAAGTTGCTTTTTATGAGTTCTAAATTGAGTTGGTCTGCTCAATTGCTTCTGAAAGATACAAGACTTTCGACCAAGCTCTAATTTAACATGAGACATTGTAGCAAGTTGTTACTAAACCATTTGTTTTTTTTTATAATTCTTTAAACATAAAGGAGTGTGAGTTTGAAACATAACCTTAATATAAATTGTTGCTCTCTTTGAGGTTCCTCCTAAAGCTTTACAGTGACATCTGACACCACTTCTGAGGTTTCAACAAATTTTTTATGTAACCACAGTTAGACCTTTTGACCTTCTCTAATCCAGCAAGAGCTGATCTACAGGTGGGGAATTGTGTAAAAGGTGTTGTTAAACCCAGGCAGCTGACATAAAGTCTGCACACTAATTGCTTCCTTCCATAGATATGTGTACATTACATATCCTTAGAAGCTTCATCTCTTTAAGTTGTTTTTAGGTCGATCCTGGGCAGTGCATGCTGGTGCTCTGCGAGGCATGCAGTATTGAGGTAGGGGGCTGAAGCTGCGCTCACTTTCCGACCATATGTTTCATTGGCTTGTGTCATTGTCCACTGTAAACTGTGGCTGCTCATTGGTCAAAAGGCTTAGTAGTCCCTCCTTAGTACCGCCTTGTCTCATTTTGTAATCTCCCATGGCGTTAGCTCCTGTTACATGTATTGCTGCTGGGTAGGCTTTAATTACAGCCTCCAAGCAGTATTTTGTCAAATAGCTTTGTCATGCCTGCTGCTGCACGCAGGACACGCTCTAGCCTAAATTTTTTATTTTATTTGTATACCAGGCAATTGCAATACAATAGGTCTCGCATTTGCGAGAGTTTCAGCTATTGGCTTTGTCATTTACAATGCCACTACCACAAACTCTCGTAAATGAGAGACTAAGGGCTCGATGTAGGTAGCCCTTTACCGATCGGAATCGGCCGAAAATACCGATTTTCGGCCGTTTCCGATCGGTAAAGGGCTATCGAGATGTAGGGGCACATTTTCGGTAATTTTACCGAATCGTTATCATTACCGAATCGGTAAATTTACCGAATCGGTAATATTTACCGATTCGGTAATGATAACAATTCGGTAAAATTACCGAAAATGCAATGTAGGTAGCCAATGTTCCATCAGCACATGGCTTACAGAATCGGTATTTTACCATGGAATACAAATCCATGGTAAAATACCGATTCCTGTGTACATGCACATCTGTGCATGTACGCATGTGCCATGTGACAGACAGACGTGCCCTTAGGGCATGTTTGTGTGCCACATTGCACACATGCCCGTTTTGGGGGTGCTAGAGAAGTGACACCCCCTGCACCCTTGCCAAATTCGGTATTTACCGATTCGGTAAATACCGATTCGGTATTTGACTTTAATCCTATGGGCTTCAAAGGCCCATAGGATTCACTAGCAAATACCGATTCGGTATTTACCGAATCGGTAAATACCGAATTTGTAAGGAATCGTTAACGATTCCAGATGTTGGGACCTACATCCCATTTACCGATTTTGAAATACCGAATCGGTACAATTTGGTATTTCAAAATCGGTAAATGGGATTTACCTACATCGGGCCCCTATTGTATTGCAAATGCTCGCTTTTCTCTTGTTCTTTTACACCACATACAAGTGCAGAAAGTTGAAAAATAATTGGGCCGTGATGAACTTTGAAAGGAAGGGAATCGCACCTATATGTTGTTTAACCCGTTCCGTGCTCCCGTCGGACTGGTTCTGCGAACGGCCAATGACCGTCGCAGCCCCGCCCACTCTTTAGAACGCCCGCACCGCGGCGGAATTGCCGCCGCGGTTAAGGCATTAAAAAGGGATGGTTTCATTTTGAAAGGGCACATTCATTGAATAGGGCAACAGACACCACTATGTGCAGGACCAATTGCTCTTACTTACCATCTCACCTTAAAATAGTTTTCATCATTCAGTATAGAAAAGTAAAAGCAATGACAAAGCCAGTAGGTCCGCACACACATATGATAGGTTCGAACTTGTGGCGTTGCCAGTGCTTTTTGAGTGGAGCACTTGTAGGAGCCAGTGTAACAGTGTTCGCAAAGCAGATGTGGTCTCTCCAGGGGGATCCAGGGAGGACACATCAGCCCCTGATTACAGAGTGCGCCCTCACCGTCTGTCTGCGATTACACAGGGGGAGGTGCTGGTCTCAGATTACAAGTCCACTTCAGAACCAATAGCAAATGAGCACATGGACAGGCTATACCTTTATCGGAAACGTTTGTACCTGGAAAGTATTAACTCTGAAGGAATGACTTAGTGTTCAACATAATTGGGAGCATTTGGTCCTCTAAGCAGAAAAGTCTCTAAAAAAAGCTGAAACATTTTGAATACCATTGTGAAAAGAACATGGCCAGATACCATGTGCTGTTGCAGAATAAGCCATATTTGATCTTTTCCAGTTCTTTACAAGCAAAAGAGCACTTGGCACCAGATTAGGTTTCACTCATATTTTTTATTGGGATGAGAGATGAAGTGATTTGCCCAGAATCACAGAATGTCGAGCAGAGGTTGGGATTAGAATCTGCCTCCCTAATTCCAAGGTTGGCAGCTCTAGCCATTAGGCCACATCTACTCCGATTGTTACTGAGCTGCAGGCACCTAGTATAGACCACTCTGGGTCAGATGAGTGCCAATGTTGAGCCTTCAGTGCCCTATGAAGGGCACATCCATGCACTCCGAGGTCTCTATACTCTTCAGAAGCACAACCACATAGGTAGATGACGGAGTGTATGTACTAACCCGGTTCTGCCTGCCTTCATCTTCCTCTTCCTCTCTTACATGCCCTTCATTGGAACTGAGATGGGCTATGAAATCTCTGAAGACTGCCTTCATCCTGCAATATTTTCTCCACCCCCCACAACATTGCATTCATTGCCAATATTTTCACTTGGTGGCCTACGAATCACAGACCGATGACGTGCACTGGCGGCTGGCAACATTAATTAATGGTGCGGCACTGACCATAAATGCTGCTGGCCACTAGGCAATCCAAACAAATGCTCCTCTCCCCGCGCCGATCCTGGGAGCGATGAGGAGCATGAAGAAAAGGGAGGGACTTCCATCCTTGTTCTACACAAATCCAACCAATCCTGGAGCTGAAGAGCATCTCCAGGATTGGTTGGAATAGGCTAACCCAGTCCTCATTTTGAGGCTGGGGGCCTGTGCCTGCCGAGGGGACTGTTTTACAGCGATGAGATTGCTGGCTTTGAAGTGCGCATGTCAGATTGGCCGGCTGTAGGCAGCTGGCCAATCTGACATACATACTTTAACACCTAAAACATCTTCTTGCATTCTGCAGGAATCTGCCCAGTCTCCACCATCCACTCACTACAGCCAACAGCAGACAGAATAATAAAATGGTAATGACCATTCCATTATTCTGTGTTTACCGCTGCGCTCGCAGCCAGCGGGACTCTTTTACACACTTTCCAAACCTACTACTGCCAAAGTTGTTGAATTCCAAAAAGTAGTAAATTTGCAGCCATTCAAGGAGTTCTTTTTTCGCGTACAATTACTACTTTTTTGGTAAACCATTTACTTTATATTTAAGATCCTGATCCTTAACAAGTTAAACACTCCTAGTGAAATGAGAACAGCGAGAAAAAAATGACACAAACATAGAAGACCCAACTAGCAAACCAAGAATTCTTTTGAGGGATATTACTCACCAAGCAGCCCCCACTAACACTGTTCCCTTGCCCGTCCCATCAGAGCTCGGCCGTTCTCCCTAAGAAGTCATGGCTACGGTCACCATGGGATTACTTATTTTAAATGCATGCTCACTGCACACAAGTTTCTTTGCCTTTGCTACAAGAAGCCTTGACTTATATGGGGGAAGTGTTACTATTCCTATACCCTATGGAAAGCCATATAACCTGATTTTTAAACATTTTAATCATACCAGTGGTACCCAACATAAAGGGATAGCGTGGTAACCACTAGGTATATTTATACATACTGTCCCTCTTAGTTCTAAAGCTTTATCAAAAGTGCTCCCTGGAAGATGGTCGAGCCCACCCTGGTTATAGGGACAAGGGTGCTGTCTGACCTGATGATGAAGCATGACACCAATAGGGTGTGTGCAGGTTCTAATTAAAAATATTTAACATTCTCACTGGAGAAGCGGCACAAGGCCACATATAAAATACTAATGAAATAATAAAAATAAAAAAAATATATTGGGTGGTAGAATACCTTTGCTGGAAAAAATATAATGGACCATCAGACACATCTCTTCAATACACAGCATACCACAGAAGAAAGACTGCTGTGCTGCTTTGCTGCCAGAAGGACTGCCACTCTGCTGCACTGCGACTCAGCTGCTCTCCTGCCTGCTGCCCTGCTTGCTGAGACGGAAGACTGGACCCGCACCCTTCATCCAGGCTGAAGGGACTCCAAGCGCCAGCCATCTGAGCTACAGGGATATAACAGGCTTCAGGGGCTACCTGCAACGGCCCAGCTGACCTGCTTTCAGGATCTGCAACTCGACCTGCGTGAATCCTGCTGACCACTGCTGGTGTGAGGTTCTGCCCCCCAAGAGGTGCCCCTTGGTTCCTGCACCCTCTGTGTAGCGTCAGCTGAGCTCTCTCCTCATGGAAAGGAGAAATCCTGAAGTTTTAGGCTCTTTGTAAAGCGAATGGGCCCGTTTGCACCAAGGTCTTGCTGTGCGCAGCAGAGATCTTGACATCTGTCTCTTGGCCACAGCGACCAACACCGGCTGGCGGTGCAAGTTATGCATCTGCACTTCACACTACAGCATCGAACGCTCCTGGTGGGCGCCAACGCAAAGCTCCGGCATTGACCATCAGTGACTTCAACAGGATCTTCCCCCTATCTCAATGACTCTCCATGACTGCTGGCCTGCTCTTCATGCTACAACGACAACCATGCACGACGGTCTCCCTACTCCTCGCGGCCCCTTCCACTTTGAGTGGAACTCTTCACGTAGTAACTTTTTCAGCTGGACTAACCTGGTCCCTGAATATGGCCTGTGCTCCATCGTGGTCAACCTGAACTTGTGACTTTCACCTGGTCTCGCATTACTAGATAGCCACGAGTTGCGCTTTTCTTTTGCTTATAGGTGCTTTACTTACCTGAAATATTACAAATTGCATATTTCTGGTTGTACCTCTAAGATTTTTGTCATTTTGCGTCGGGGGGGGGGCGTATGACTATGGATACAGGATCAGGGGCTGGAGGCATGTTTGTCAAGGGAGAGGGTGGGGTACAGGATAAGGGTTACATGGCAGGATGCTGTAAGCAAAAGTGCCTGGGAAATGTGTGTAATTGAGCAGTATGGAGTACAACATAAAGACATGGAAAGGTGTTTAAAGGGCAGGGTGGGGTTCGTAATAAGGGATATGACTTGTGTGTGTAACGAGTTTGCATGGGGTATAGGATAAGATCTTGGTGGTTAATTGCATGGGACAGGGTGGGATATATGATATGAGTGGGGGTATCACAATACATTGGCAGAGTGGGGTACAGAAGATTAGTGACACAAGATGGGATTCATTTTTCTTTTTTACAGTGTATAGCGTAATCTCGACCCAAAGGTATTGGAGAGCCCTACATGAGCACCAGTTACATCACAAAAGGTCATATTCATTTAATTTTATGCACAGTGTGCAAAATTGATATGCCCAGAATAACAGGATGTTGAGCCAATGTTGAGACTCGAATCTGGTCCCTCACTTCCAAATTCAGCAGCTCTAAGCGTAACGCCACATGTCCTCCCCAGATAAAACACAAGATTTGGGCAAGGGCACTTGCATAATTTGGCAGGGTCAAGTGCAGAAAAAGGGTGTGGACAATGAGGCTGGAGGGAATATGAGATTTGGGCTGGGGTAATTGTGTTTATGGGCAAGATGGGGTACGGGATAGGGTCAAGTATAATGATGCGTGATGGGTTAAAAGGTTAGGGCAGGGGTACTTATGTAAATGGGCAGGGTGGGGTACTGGATAAGGGACAGGAGTCAAGTATGTAACAAAGCAGGGTTGCTATCGGGTAGGAGCAAGGGCACATGTTCGTAAGAGGGAACAATGGGGTACAGGATAGGGACTAGTGGTTGCATGTGATGAAGAATAAGGCTAGGGTCTAACTAGGCTATGGGGCAATCAGGCTGTGCCGGAAGGGCTGGTTTTGCAGCTCAGTGTGTGGGATGAGTTTCTGGCTGTATGTGGGCCTGTTTTATAGTCTGGTGAATGATTTTTTAGGTCTTGCCTTGGCAGCGCTTGCGCTGTCTCTGCGAGACATGCTGTATTCAGGATATGTGCTTGAAAAGTTTTGCCTATTTTCAAGGACTACCCCTGTTGCATGTGTTGCTACTCGAAGCTTGTGAGCACTTTTTTCTTTACGGTGGAGCACTTGAGACCAAATGCTTATGGTTTACAGAGCTCTGTTGTTCCAGCTGGCGGCAAAATCGTGGAAAATAAGAAATGATTCTCACCATGAGTTCATTTGTGAAAGCCATTTGAGTTGGAGTGTTATGATTGTGATGTGTGAATGTGTATGTTTGGGATGAGGTGACTGTTTGTGAGGTTAGTTCACTTATGACAATGTAAGGGGTTGAACTCAAATATGATTAATTGTATTTTTAACACTGCATAATTATATTTCAACTGTACATTTTGGGAAATTAGTTTAATTTGTTTAATTATGTATGATTTACACTGTATATAAAAACACCAAAAAGATTTTGACTTTTAACATTTTTTAAAATGTATAAAATGGAAGGAATTTTTATTCAAATAAAAGTACAACAAAAGATTCAATAAGACAAATAAAATATATGAACTAATGAACTGTTGTTGTCTTTAGCCATTGTCACTACAAAGGGAGAGCCCATATGAGCTAATATTAACCATTGAGAAAATAATTGTTGGTCGAGTGGGATGTCCTTTATATATTATTGCAGAGCTCTGTTGTAAACAGGGCTGTAAATCTTGCTCGTATCTTGCTACATTTGCTGTGTATTCAAAAGCCAGGTCTGTTTTGGCCGCAGCTGCCTCCTCCCTCCTGCTTATGAAATACATGGCCTGGAGTCACGGGTTCTGCCTTCCAATGGCTACTGCTCCCTCCGTCTCAGAGCTCAACAAGCATTTGCAATACAATAGGTCTTGCATGTGTGAGAATTTGAGCTATTGGCATTGTAATTAACAATACCTTTTATTTATGTGTTTTGAAAACCTGCAAGTGGTGCATAAACATACACTTTGTGATTATAGTCATTGCTTACGAGAAGCAAGGCTTGCAGTAACTGATCCTCTTTTAATTACAGCTTTGCCATAAGAAAGGACTATAAGTACAAAGTGCGTGTTTATGCACCACTTGCAGGTTTTCAAAACACATGAATAAAAGGCATTGTCATTTACAATGCCAACAGCCCAAAGTCTTGCAAATGCGTGACCTATTGCATTGCAAATGCTGTTTCTTTGATGTTATCACAAATATTGCCTGCAGCAGGCACACATCCAAGCAGTCTTCCCTACCTTGCAAACAACATGCACATCTTCTTTTTAGAATTTCAGAACTGCACTGTTCTGCAAATGTGGACCCTTTTTTATAACTATCTGATCCTCTAATGAGGGTAGGGTAATCACCGGTCCATATATTTGATGGACTGTCCGTTATTTGGGCCTCTTGTCCATTGTCCATGATAACCCCTTTCAGGGACACCTTTTGTTTGTAATTCTGGGCATTGGAGCAAGCTCTTCTGCCTGCCTACAAGCAGTTTCGGAGTTCTGTAACTCTCACTATAAGGGCCTGTGGCGCCCCTCCTAGACCTGGCATAGATCACTATCGGACCATTATCGTTCTTATTGCTGGCTGATTATCACATACAGAATGATAATGGCCCTCTGTGAAGTTACAACATTTGCTGGGCCTCCTCCTGTCCCAGTCTAGGGCATGGCATTCTGCCCCCTTCAGAGGCTGGTGTCACCTCACCAGCTCACCAGGGGCCAAGCTCTAAGGAGGTGGGGGGGGGGGGGGTGCATTTGGACACTTTATACAGGGTTAAATGCACATACTTCAGATCCCTTGTGTTCAGGAGCGGTGCGTCCATAGGGGCGTGGGGGCGTTGCCCCCCGCCCGCCTGCGTCCGCAGCTCCCTCTCCATCTCTGAATTTAAGTAAACTGACTCAGTTTACTTAAAGTTCAGAGATGCCGAGGGAGAACTGACAATCATGTCAGTCAGCATGATGTCGGACCGCCCACCCCCTACAGAGTCTGAAGGGGGTGGGCGGTCCGGTGTCATGTTGACTGACATGCATTGTCAGACCAGTCAGGGATATGCAGCAGCACAAATGCGCATGAGTGGGGAAGGTGAGCAAATTTTTCGCCGGTGCCCAGTCATGCGCACTTGTGTTTGCACTGGCTTGCGCATGCCCATTATGAGCCCCTCGGTCTCCTAATGGGCAGGCGGTAGGTGAAGAGTAACCATGCCCTAAGCCAATCCTGGCGCTGCATCAGCGCCATGATTGTCTGAAGGGTTGCCACTCCAGTGCTGTTCCTGTTGAAGAGGCACCAACGTGGACCAGGAGCAGAGGCGGTCAGGTAAGTTTTCTAAATGGTATTCTCCCACGCGCGACCCCATGGTATTTTCCCTCAGCCACCCTCCCTGAACCCCTCTCCCCCCACGCGAGCCGCGACTGCGCCGCATAATAGAGCCCAGAGCCCCATGTCATGTTTCCTTTCAAAAGTCAAATACAGACAAAATTGGTTCAGTGGCTTTTAATTTTTCTTTAAAAGGTGACTTTTCATTAAAAGCATGTGCTCTGTAATTTTACATATTCATTAATGACGCACGAGAAACTATTTAAGTTGTTTTGGCAAATGAGGGACGCAGAAGATCAGGAAGTTCATGTGGTCAGGTAAGTTTTCTATATGTTATTCTCCATCGACCACCCACCCCCGCGAGACCCCCACCCCCAAGTCGCGACTGCGAGAGAGGTCACGCACCCTTCTCTGCTCGCACCTCCTAAAGTTTTCATGCAGCCGCCCCAAGTCCTGACATGCCGCATTGATAAAATACACTCACAGTCACAACAGAAAAGCGCGCAATTTAGTTGTACTCACAATGCTGTGTCAGCCCTCAACGTGCTGTGTCATAGTAATGAGTCTGCTGGCATTCCTCCAGAAGCTATGCATTCTAGCTCTCCAATTAAAAGCACACCGCTTTTTCGTTCCGGTGCGTGGCACAACACAATCAAGCTGAGAATGTGCAAAGATGCTGCTTGAAAAGCCGGTGATGTGCCTCGCTATGGCAGATCATTTTCAAATGACAGCATGAAGCTAAGTAAGCTTGCGCTACACCAGTCATGGTAAGGGTTAAAGCCTGATTATGCATTTAATATGTGTAGCGCAATGAAGGTCAGAGCACTGGAACTCGTAAAAGTGGTCTCCACAAAGTTTTATAAAAAAATGTACTTACCACCCTTTGCTATATAAAAATGTTAAAGTCCATTCAATTCACTAAATTCCGTTGAACCACTGGAACGATGCACACATGGTTCGTCTGTGAATGCCTCAACTCGTCTCCAGGAGTAGTCAACAACACTAGAAGCGAGACTGGTCGAAATGTCAAACCGTCACTAAGCAGACACTGGTGGGCAAGCCAGGGCACAGCTGGTCACTTGGTAGGAATTCAGTGGGGCAGCAGGTGTGGTAATGGTTGACTTCAGGCCTGCTAATGCTATCCATCGCTACCAGTGTATTTTGGTGTTGGGGAGTTACAACAATCTAGGGCCCGAGACAAACCCCAACTTAGACCACTGATGCACTGTGATGACACTGTGTACAGCCACTGTTGGTACCATCGGAGCTGCTTTGTGTTCTGGGTACTTGCATGATTGCCTTGTCTCTGAGAGACCAGCTGTGGCTGTGGGGCGTGTTGCTGCTGTTCAGATAGTGTGCCTAACTAACACCAGAATCCTAGGCTAAAAACATCCGTTTAACTCTAGTGATAAAGGTATCTGTTTGAGAGATCTGAGTTTTGTCTTTGTTGACTTTTGACTCATCATAAAGTAGTGCAGAGGGATAGTGTGCCTGCAGCAAAGCACAATGTGTAACATGCAGATAAAGGATTTTCTTTTTATGTAGACATCTCAGTGGGCTACTTTTTTGTCAGAGGGACCCTTTTGGTAATTGCAGGTCATAAAATACAGTCCTGATATAGTACAGTGAACTATGGCCCAAAACCAAATAGTAGCATGGAGAAAGCAAGGCAAGGGTTTTCAGCCTTATTGTTTTCCCTAGTCTTTCATTATTTCAAGGTTGATAACTAGGGTTCCTTTGGATAATAGTCACTTCTTAGTAACGACAACCTCAACCAGTATGTTGTGTTTTAAATCCAGAGTTTTTAGTTCTCCAGATCAAGCAGTCTTAACATATAATGCCTACCAGTAAGGATGGTATGTGACTCCTACGCTTTGTAGTTACCATTGTCTTATGCAGGGTCACTAGAATTATGTGTCCAGGAGGGCCACATTATGTGGCAGGGTTGACTAAATTAAGCACAAAGAAAAGGCAAATTATGTGGCATAATTTATTAGTATTACTTTGTTACTTTGCCATTTTTTAACTGGTTAACATTGTTTGTCCATAGCTTGCACCTCATTACTACCAGTTTAATACCCAAATAATGCAATAATCAACAGAAAATTGACCAGCCACCCTTTGATAAGGGCCGTCCACTGCCCGTAAACATGTGTTGCTGCGCTTTTAGTAACACTGTATGATTTGAGCTAAAATCTGCAGATTTTGCACCAGATCATGGATTATGTGACAAATGCAGTAAATCTATAATTATGCGAAAAACACAGTGGCCTGACAATTAAATAATTTCATTGGTCCTGGTCTCAAGTAACATTTACTCTGGTATTCAGACAGAATATCGAGTTGGAAATGTCAACTTACACAAATATCGAGTTGGAAATATCGTGACACAGAAATATTGACAGCAAGAATATCGTGGTCAAAAATTTCGAATTTAAGGTAAGAAATATCATTAAAAAATATAGTTGTTTAAAATATCGATTTTTTAATTAATTGTATGTAGTTTATTTTATATTTTAAATGTATGGGATGTATGGTTTTTTGTATACATATTGTTTATGCTTTTTAATACATGTGTTATACTTTTAGTAGTTATCAATTTTATTTTAAATACATTTTCTGTTTTTTAGTTCCATAGCGGATTGCGGGTTTATAGGGGAATAGGGTGGGAAGTAACTGAATTATAATAAATGAATGATTATTTTAGATTTATTAATATTTATTTATTTGAGATTTTGTAATGTTAATTGTGTAAAGTAATATATTTGTAATGAAGTATTAATTGGTTGTTAATTAAAAATAATTAATTAATTAATTGGTAATTAATTATGATTATTGTGTAATTTGTTTTAGGTGTTGGTTGTGGGGTTTATAGGGGTAAAGGGTGGAAAGTAATTTATTTGTAATTAATGTGTCTGAATTAAGCAGACCACTCTTACCCAGTCCAAAGATCAGGGCTTGATCCAGCACCGTTATTTATCTCACTGCACCATCCCAGTCACTGGCTATATGCAAATCAGTCTGTCCCTGCCAGTGTCATGGAACCAGACTAAACTACCAAGCCAATCTTCACCAGAAAGAGACAAGCTACCGGGACCGGTTCTGGCATTTCAGCCGTCTCGGCCCGGCTTGCTTGAATCCTGATGGTGCAGTGAGAAAGGGACTCATGTCTGAGTATACCCTGCCACACCTATAGTGGCCAAAAACGATTCAGAAAAAGGGGGTGGTGATGAACAGAGTGTCTGAATTAAGCAGACCACTCTTACCCAGTCCAAAGATCAGGGCTTGATCCATCACCATTATTTATCTCACTGCACCATCCCAGCTCAGAACCTGGCTATATGCAAATCAGTCTGTCCCTGGCCCAGTGCATCATGGGAACAGGGCAGACTAAACTACCAAGCCAATTCTTCACCAGAAAGGAGACAAGCTACCGGGGACCGGTTTCTGGCATTTCAGCCGTCTTCGGCCCGGCTTGCTTGAATCCTGATGGTGCAGTGAGAAAGGGACTCATGTCTGAGTATACCCTGCCACACCTATAGTGGCCAAAAACGATTCAGAAAAAGGGGGTGGTGATGAACAGAGTGTCTGAATTAAGCAGACCACTCTTACCCAGTCCAAAGATCAGGGCTTGATCCATCACCGTTATTTATCTCACTGCACCATCCCAGCTCAGAACCTGGCTATATGCAAATCAGTCTGTCCCTGGCCCAGTGCATCATGGGAACAGGGCAGACTAAACTACCAAGCCAATTCTTCACCAGAAAGGAGACAAGCTACCGGGGACCGGTTTCTGGCATTTCAGCCGTCTTCGGCCCGGCTTGCTTGAATCCTGATGGTGCAGTGAGAAAGGGACTCATGTCTGAGTATACCCTGCCACACCTATAGTGGCCAAAAACGATTCAGAAAAAGGGGGTGGTGATGAACAGAGTGTCTGAATTAAGCAGACCACTCTTACCCAGTCCAAAGATCAGGGCTTGATCCATCACCGTTATTTATCTCACTGCACCATCCCAGCTCAGAACCTGGCTATATGCAAATCAGTCTGTCCCTGGCCCAGTGCATCATGGGAACAGGGCAGACTAAACTACCAAGCCAATTCTTCACCAGAAAGGAGACAAGCTACCGGGGACCGGTTTCTGGCATTTCAGCCGTCTTCGGCCCGGCTTGCTTGAATCCTGATGGTGCAGTGAGAAAGGGACTCATGTCTGAGTATACCCTGCCACACCTATAGTGGCCAAAAACGATTCAGAAAAAGGGGGTGATGATGAACAGAGTGTCTGAATTAAGCAGACCACTCTTACCCAGTCCAAAGATCAGGGCTTGATCCATCACCGTTATTTATCTCACTGCACCATCCCAGCTCAGAACCTGGCTATATGCAAATCAGTCTGTCCCTGGCCCAGTGCATCATGGGAACAGGGCAGACTAAACTACCAAGCCAATTCTTCACCAGAAAGGAGACAAGCTACCGGGGACCGGTTTCTGGCATTTCAGCCGTCTTCGGCCCGGCTTGCTTGAATCCTGATGGTGCAGTGAGAAAGGGACTCATGTCTGAGTATACCCTGCCACACCTATAGTGGCCAAAAACGATTCAGAAAAAGGGGGTGGTGATGAACAGAGTGTCTGAATTAAGCAGACTACTCTTACCCAGTCCAAAGATCAGGGCTTGATCCATCACCGTTATTTATCTCACTGCACCATCCCAGCTCAGAACCTGGCTATATGCAAATCAGTCTGTCCCTGGCCCAGTGCATCATGGGAACAGGGCAGACTAAACTACCAAGCCAATTCTTCACCAGAAAGGAGACAAGCTACCGGGGACCGGTTTCTGGCATTTCAGCCGTCTTCGGCCCGGCTTGCTTGAATCCTGATGGTGCAGTGAGAAAGGGACTCATGTCTGAGTATACCCTGCCACACCTATAGTGGCCAAAAACGATTCAGAAAAAGGGGGTGGTGATGAACAGAGTGTCTGAATTAAGCAGACCACTCTTACCCAGTCCAAAGATCAGGGCTTGATCCATCACCGTTATTTATCTCACTGCACCATCCCAGCTCAGAACCTGGCTATATGCAAATCAGTCTGTCCCTGGCCCAGTGCATCATGGGAACAGGGCAGACTAAACTACCAAGCCAATTCTTCACCAGAAAAGAGACAAGCTACCGGGGACCGGTTTCTGGCATTTCAGCCGTCTTCGGCCCGGCTTGCTTGAATCCTGATGGTGCAGTGAGAAAGGGACTCATGTCTGAGTATACCCTGCCACACCTATAGTGGCCAAAAACGATTCAGAAAAAGGGGGTGGTGATGAACAGAGTGTCTGAATTAAGTAGACCACTCTTACCCAGTCCAAAGATCAGGGCTTGATCCATCACCGTTATTTATCTCACTGTACCATCCCAGCTCTGAACCTGGCTATATGCAAATCAGTCTGTCCCTGGCCCAGTGCATCATGGGAACAGGGCAGACTAAACTACCAAGCCAATTCTTCACCAGAAAGGAGACAAGCTACCGGGGACCGGTTTCTGGCATTTCAGCCGTCTTCGGCCCGGCTTGCTTGAATCCTGATGGTGCAGTGAGAAAGGGACTCATGTCTGAGTATACCCTGCCACACCTATAGTGGCCAAAAACGATTCAGAAAAAGGGGGTGGTGATGAACAGAGTGTCTGAATTAAGCAGACCACTCTTACCCAGTCCAAAGATCAGGGCTTGATCCATCACCGTTATTTATCTCACTGCACCATCCCAGCTCAGAACCTGGCTATATGCAAATCAGTCTGTCCCTGGCCCAGTGCATCATGGGAACAGGGCAGACTAAACTACCAAGCCAATTCTTCACCAGAAAGGAGACAAGCTACCGGGGACCGGTTTCTGGCATTTCAGCCGTCTTCGGCCCGGCTTGCTTGAATCCTGATGGTGCAGTGAGAAAGGGACTCATGTCTGAGTATACCCTGCCACACCTATAGTGGCCAAAAACGATTCAGAAAAAGGGGGTGGTGATGAACAGAGTGTCTGAATTAAGCAGACCACTCTTACCCAGTCCAAAGATCAGGGCTTGATCCATCACCGTTATTTATCTCACTGCACCATCCCAGCTCAGAACCTGGCTATATGCAAATCAGTCTGTCCCTGGCCCAGTGCATCATGGGAACAGGGCAGACTAAACTACCAAGCCAATTCTTCACCAGAAAGGAGACAAGCTACCGGGGACCGGTTTCTGGCATTTCAGCCGTCTTCGGCCCGGCTTGCTTGAATCCTGATGGTGCAGTGAGAAAGGGACTCATGTCTGAGTATACCCTGCCACACCTATAGTGGCCAAAAACGATTCAGAAAAAGGGGGTGGTGATGAACAGAGTGTCTGAATTAAGCAGACCACTCTTACCCAGTCCAAAGATCAGGGCTTGATCCATCACCGTTATTTATCTCACTGCACCATCCCAGCTCAGAACCTGGCTATATGCAAATCAGTCTGTCCCTGGCCCAGTGCATCATGGGAACAGGGCAGACTAAACTACCAAGCCAATTCTTCACCAGAAAGGAGACAAGCTACCGGGGACCGGTTTCTGGCATTTCAGCCGTCTTCGGCCCGGCTTGCTTGAATCCTGATGGTGCAGTGAGAAAGGGACTCATGTCTGAGTATACCCTGCCACACCTATAGTGGCCAAAAACGATTCAGAAAAAGGGGGTGGTGATGAACAGAGTGTCTGAATTAAGCAGACTACTCTTACCCAGTCCAAAGATCAGGGCTTGATCCATCACCGTTATTTATCTCACTGCACCATCCCAGCTCAGAACCTGGCTATATGCAAATCAGTCTGTCCCTGGCCCAGTGCATCATGGGAACAGGGCAGACTAAACTACCATGGGCGTCCGCGGGGGGCGGCAAGGAGGGGCGCTTGCCCCCCCCTGGACCAACCCTCCTTGCCCCCCCCCCCTGCGGACGCCCATGAAAACCATGACTTCAAGACGGGATTCTCACTCTCTTTCCTCTCCTTTCTTTTATTTGCTTCCCTGTGAAATTGATCCAAAAAAGAGACGCTTTCGCTGGAAATGTTGCATTTTAATTCCAAAGTGCAGCATTGGGACTAAAATGCTAAAAATATGAAAAATAGATAAATAACTAAATAAAGTAAGGCAGAGTGGTAGCAAACTGGCAAAACTGATTTTGTTCACACTGAAACACATCAGCGCCACTTTTACAGAGTTTGCCAGCGAAGCGCTATTTTTGTTTTCTTGTCTTTGTATTGCCTGGACTTGGAACTAGTGCACCAATGCTGGAGGTACTGCAATGTGTGGATTGGAAAACAAAATGTGTCCAGGGATGTGGTCTTTATACCATACTGCTTACGTTTTGTAAGGATATAAGCAATGGCCACTGAAATGGGTCCATTCAGGGCCCTGTAGTCGTGTCCTTAACTTTTCCGGCAAAAGCATTCACTGATTTCTGAATAGTAAGTGTAAAAGCATTAAGGTAACCATGTTGTTCCTGCTTACATTTCCCATGGTTTGCTAAATTTTGCATTCCCTATAAGTGTTTGCTTTTTCCAGGATGTTGTTACTTTTTTTTTTGTAGGCCGCATATTGCTCTTGTCTAGTGTGTAATTTAAATTAAGCTGCATCCAGGTGTTTATAGCGGGTAACAATTGAGTTGTTGTTGAAGATAGTGGGAGTTTTTCTCAGTGGGGCAGTACGGTGTTCAGTGGGGGAGAGGATGTGGCACTATGGTCAGAGCTGCTGAATTTGGAACTGGGAACCAGGTTCAGCCTTAATAACCAGTCCACCAGACCACTCTCCTGCGAGAGCACAATCACATGCTAGACCTTAGAAGGCTTCGCAACACCTTAGAAGTCCTGGTGTCTTTCGCACAAGCAGGTGGACCCTAGCATGACAAGTGTAGGTTAACCTTCAAGGCTTGTCCACCATTATCCATACTCAAGTTCACCTCCAGTCTTGCGGGCAGGCCTATGAAGCAGCACACCCTAGAACAACAGTCACTGAGGTCACAGGACCCTTGAGAAGGACCAGCTCTAGGACGGTGCAACCAGTGTGACCGCACCAGGTACTGACTTTAGGTGGAGGCATCATATTTGAAAGTATATTATGGTTTTAAAAACGCTTGCTGCTTCCTTCCTGGCCTCCAGCACTTTTCGGCAACACTAAAAATGTCATGATGACTCTGGTGATTAATGTTCTTCCTAGAGAGAGATCAGAATTTTGTCTAGTGGAAGTTTTGACCCATGGTAAGGTAGCTCAGAGGGTTAATGTACCGGCTGCAAAGAACATGCGCCATGCAGATCACAAAGTGCACATAATGTAAATAGGTCAGTGGACTACTGCTTTTGTCAGAGAGATCCTTTTGTTCCTTGCAGTTTAGAAGGTAAAATCCTAACTTAGAACAGTGAGCTATTAACTGTCATCTAAGAGCTGCATACAAACTGCAAGGTATAAATTAGAGCATTATCCCCCCCCCCCAGTCTTTGATTATCCTAATGACCCAAAAAGTGTTCTTTTGGACAGAAATCAATTCTAATTATTAAGGAGAACCCCCAACCATGGTATTACGTTTTAAATTCCGGGTATTGTGTTTCTCCAGACCAATCACTATAAAGCTATACCGGCTACTAGTTTGGTTACACCTTGTAGTCCTTAGTCTTATGAAACATTTTCTATACAGTGATTTACACACATATTGATTGTCTCTGTGTAATGTGTGTGATGTGAAGTGCTCTGACACCCTACAATGGTATAAGTGGCGCTGTAAATCAAATTAAATGCATCTGAGAAAGAGTTGTTATGGAGACTTGGGGGGCACAGTTAAAGGGTGGTAGTGAGGGAATCCATGGCAGAGGTGGTCATTGGGGGGCACTAACAAACATTAATGCACAGGACACCACCAGTGCTATGGCTGGCCCTGCCCTTGAGGCCAGTCTGCCTCACCGATAGGTACTCCATTGGCCTTGTTTCAGCAGTAGTAGCTGCAACTCACCAGGAATTGGCAATGCAGGATTTGCACGCACACCAAAATAAGTTCGCAAACTTCACAGTCTCCCTGCTTCTATCACATGCACTTTTAACATGTGCTGCCTGCTGTGGGGCCACTGGAATTAATTATGTAGCAAAGGATGACAACATTATGCCATAGTGTTGACTAAATTATGTATTAAAAAAAAGGCTGCAGCGTAATGCAGTATATTTTCAGATATTTTATTATTTTGACGTGTGTACACATGCTTACAGTCTCTGGAAAGATTTTGCCTTATTAGTACCAGTGTAACATACAAACGCAGCAGTGAGAAAGGTAACCAGTCAACCTTTACAATAGGCCATCCACTCCGCAGCAACACACGTCACATTTTATATTAACTTTTGATATGTTTGACCTACAAACAATTTATTAGTTTAAATGGTCAGATCATGCAGCAGATTTTGCATTATGAGGCAAATATGGCAGAGCCATAATTTTAGAGAAAACATTTGCAAACTAGGATATTTTGCCATTCATGTTTGAACTGCTGTTGCGGGAAAAGGGAGAAGTGCTGATGACAGAAACTCCATGGCTCGGAGACAAGTGGCTTGTGTTTCCACATTTTATCGTATTGCGTACATTCTGTGATTATTAGAAGCATATCCCACTTTGTGAATATATTTTAATGTCAATAACTCATTATAACCTTAAATAATCATGTGTATACATTGGTTGATTAAACTGGGCAGTGAAATGCCAAACAAACACTAAAAATTGGGATGTCTGCGCATTCTGGCCACACCTTTGGCTCCACCCACAGATCCAATCCTTGGGTTATTCCCGCCCTCTGATTCTCTGCCCACAGTTCCCCTACATTTTTTCCCCACTTCGACCACTGTGTAAGACTCAGCATCCCTTGACCTGTAATGTGCCACCGCTGCGGGCACCTCATGTGCCACACATTTACGTTGCTGGGCTTCTGCATAAGGGAGCTGGCCATTATTGTATCCCTAAACGTGCTCACGTTGTCAGTTTGACATTGACTACACGTAGAGGGACTCTAAGTTTCTTTTAAAAAATATAGCTAACATTTGGACCTATACATTTTATTTTGTATAAATTAATTGAATGTGTGTAAAATTTAGCAATGCCCTGGGAATTCTAGTAAAGGGAGAACCCATTGGCGAATCACTAGCGTGTGTGATTGCTGCATTATTTATTACTAATTTTGACGTTGTGCTTTAACTTTGGATAAAAGTTATCATGAATTCTAACACCAAGAAGCCAATATTGGTGAATATGTGTGCTACAAATAATCCCCAACATACACTGTGCATACAGTATATTTAATCTGGTGCTTTAATCATAGGCTGTTTTAAAGTATTCTGATAAAAATCGAATCGTGCTGAAGACAGCCTTGATTAGTGTTGGATCGAGGACCCAGAAGTCTGCACACCTAGCAGACAGAGAAAAAGCACCTTGTCAGAAAGTTTAGCATTTTCCCTACAGCTGGTGTTTGTTGGCCTGTGGCAGGGTCAGTCACATGTCCTGGATTCCTGGCATTTAATTGAGTCTATTCTAGTTCTGCGCCCCAGTGTTTCTTGTGCCCCACCTGGCACACATCATGTCGAAGGATTTAACATTTTGCCCCCCCCTGGAAAAATTTCTGCGGACACCCATGTAAACTACCAAGCAAATTCTTCACCAGAAAGGAGACAAGCTACCGGGGACCGGTTTCTGGCATTTCAGCCGTCTTCGGCCCGGCTTGCTTGAATCCTGATGGTGCAGTGAGAAAGGGACTCATGTCTGAGTATACCCTGCCACACCTATAGTGGCCAAAAACGATTCAGAAAAAGGGGGTGGTGATGAACAGAGTGTCTGAATTAAGCAGACCACTCTTACCCAGTCCAAAGATCAGGGCTTGATCCATCACCGTTATTTATCTCACTGCACCATCCCAGCTCAGAACCTGGCTATATGCAAATCAGTCTGTCCCTGGCCCAGTGCATCATGGGAACAGGGCAGACTAAACTACCAAGCCAATTCTTCACCAGAAAGGAGACAAGCTACCGGGGACCGGTTTCTGGCATTTCAGCCGTCTTCGGCCCGGCTTGCTTGAATCCTGATGTGCAGTGAGAAAGGGACTCATGTCTGAGTATACCCTGCCACACCTATAGTGGCCAAAAACGATTCAGAAAAAGGGGGTGGTGATGAACAGAGTGTCTGAATTAAGCAGACCACTCTTACCCAGTCCAAAGATCAGGGCTTGATCCATCACCGTTATTTATCTCACTGCACCATCCCAGCTCAGAACCTGGCTATATGCAAATCAGTCTGTCCCTGGCCCAGTGCATCATGGGAACAGGGCAGACTAAACTACCAAGCCAATTCTTCACCAGAAAGGAGACAAGCTACCGGGGACCGGTTTCTGGCATTTCAGCCGTCTTCGGCCCGGCTTGCTTGAATCCTGATGGTGCAGTGAGAAAGGGACTCATGTCTGAGTATACCCTGCCACACCTATAGTGGCCAAAAACGATTCAGAAAAAGGGGGTGGTGATGAACAGAGTGTCTGAATTAAGCAGACCACTCTTACCCAGTCCAAAGATCAGGGCTTGATCCATCACCATTATTTATCTCACTGCACCATCCCAGCTCAGAACCTGGCTATATGCAAATCAGTCTGTCCCTGGCCCAGTGCATCATGGGAACAGGGCAGACTAAACTACCAAGCCAATTCTTCACCAGAAAGGAGACAAGCTACCGGGGACCGGTTTCTGGCATTTCAGCCGTCTTCGGCCCGGCTTGCTTGAATCCTGATGGTGCAGTGAGAAAGGGACTCATGTCTGAGTATACCCTGCCACACCTATAGTGGCCAAAAACGATTCAGAAAAAGGGGGTGGTGATGAACAGAGTGTCTGAATTAAGCAGACCACTCTTACCCAGTCCAAAGATCAGGGCTTGATCCATCACCGTTATTTATCTCACTGCACCATCCCAGCTCAGAACCTGGCTATATGCAAATCAGTCTGTCCCTGGCCCAGTGCATCATGGGAACAGGGCAGACTAAACTACCAAGCCAATTCTTCACCAGAAAGGAGACAAGCTACCGGGGACCGGTTTCTGGCATTTCAGCCGTCTTCGGCCCGGCTTGCTTGAATCCTGATGGTGCAGTGAGAAAGGGACTCATGTCTGAGTATACCCTGCCACACCTATAGTGGCCAAAAACGATTCAGAAAAAGGGGGTGGTGATGAACAGAGTGTCTGAATTAAGCAGACCACTCTTACCCAGTCCAAAGATCAGGGCTTGATCCATCACCGTTATTTATCTCACTGCACCATCCCAGCTCAGAACCTGGCTATATGCAAATCAGTCTGTCCCTGGCCCAGTGCATCATGGGAACAGGGCAGACTAAACTACCAAGCCAATTCTTCACCAGAAAGGAGACAAGCTACCGGGGACCGGTTTCTGGCATTTCAGCCGTCTTCGGCCCGGCTTGCTTGAATCCTGATGGTGCAGTGAGAAAGGGACTCATGTCTGAGTATACCCTGCCACACCTATAGTGGCCAAAAACGATTCAGAAAAAGGGGGTGATGATGAACAGAGTGTCTGAATTAAGCAGACCACTCTTACCCAGTCCAAAGATCAGGGCTTGATCCATCACCGTTATTTATCTCACTGCACCATCCCAGCTCAGAACCTGGCTATATGCAAATCAGTCTGTCCCTGGCCCAGTGCATCATGGGAACAGGGCAGACTAAACTACCAAGCCAATTCTTCACCAGAAAGGAGACAAGCTACCGGGGACCGGTTTCTGGCATTTCAGCCGTCTTCGGCCCGGCTTGCTTGAATCCTGATGGTGCAGTGAGAAAGGGACTCATGTCTGAGTATACCCTGCCACACCTATAGTGGCCAAAAACGATTCAGAAAAAGGGGGTGGTGATGAACAGAGTGTCTGAATTAAGCAGACTACTCTTACCCAGTCCAAAGATCAGGGCTTGATCCATCACCGTTATTTATCTCACTGCACCATCCCAGCTCAGAACCTGGCTATATGCAAATCAGTCTGTCCCTGGCCCAGTGCATCATGGGAACAGGGCAGACTAAACTACCATGGGCGTCCGCGGGGGGCGGCAAGGAGGGGCGCTTGCCCCCCCCTGGACCAACCCTCCTTGCCCCCCCCCCCCTGCGGACGCCCATGAAAACCATGACTTCAAGACGGGATTCTCACTCTCTTTCCTCTCCTTTCTTTTATTTGCTTCCCTGTGAAATTGATCCAAAAAAGAGACGCTTTCGCTGGAAATGTTGCATTTTAATTCCAAAGTGCAGCATTGGGACTAAAATGCTAAAAATATGAAAAATAGATAAATAACTAAATAAAGTAAGGCAGAGTGGTAGCAAACTGGCAAAACTGATTTTGTTCACACTGAAACACATCAGCGCCACTTTTACAGAGTTTGCCAGCGAAGCGCTATTTTTGTTTTCTTGTCTTTGTTTTGCCTGGACTTGGAACTAGTGCACCAATGCTGGAGGTACTGCAATGTGTGGATTGGAAAACAAAATGTGTCCAGGGATGTGGTCTTTATACCATACTGCTTACGTTTTGTAAGGATATAAGCAATGGCCACTGAAATGGGTCCATTCAGGGCCCTGTAGTCGTGTCCTTAACTTTTCCGGCAAAAGCATTCACTGATTTCTGAATAGTAAGTGTAAAAGCATTAAGGTAACCATGTTGTTCCTGCTTACATTTCCCATGGTTTGCTAAATTTTGCATTCCCTATAAGTGTTTGCTTTTTCCAGGATGTTGTTACTTTTTTTTTTGTAGGCCGCATATTGCTCTTGTCTAGTGTGTAATTTAAATTAAGCTGCATCCAGGTGTTTATAGCGGGTAACAATTGAGTTGTTGTTGAAGATAGTGGGAGTTTTTCTCAGTGGGGCAGTACGGTGTTCAGTGGGGGAGAGGATGTGGCACTATGGTCAGAGCTGCTGAATTTGGAACTGGGAACCAGGTTCAGCCTTAATAACCAGTCCACCAGACCACTCTCCTGCGAGAGCACAATCACATGCTAGACCTTAGAAGGCTTCGCAACACCTTAGAAGTCCTGGTGTCTTTCGCACAAGCAGGTGGACCCTAGCATGACAAGTGTAGGTTAACCTTCAAGGCTTGTCCACCATTATCCATACTCAAGTTCACCTCCAGTCTTGCGGGCAGGCCTATGAAGCAGCACACCCTAGAACAACAGTCACTGAGGTCACAGGACCCTTGAGAAGGACCAGCTCTAGGACGGTGCAACCAGTGTGACCGCACCAGGTACTGACTTTAGGTGGAGGCATCATATTTGAAAGTATATTATGGTTTTAAAAACGCTTGCTGCTTCCTTCCTGGCCTCCAGCACTTTTCGGCAACACTAAAAATGTCATGATGACTCTGGTGATTAATGTTCTTCCTAGAGAGAGATCAGAATTTTGTCTAGTGGAAGTTTTGACCCATGGTAAGGTAGCTCAGAGGGTTAATGTACCGGCTGCAAAGAACATGCGCCATGCAGATCACAAAGTGCACATAATGTAAATAGGTCAGTGGACTACTGCTTTTGTCAGAGAGATCCTTTTGTTCCTTGCAGTTTAGAAGGTAAAATCCTAACTTAGAACAGTGAGCTATTAACTGTCATCTAAGAGCTGCATACAAACTGCAAGGTATAAATTAGAGCATTATCCCCCCCCCCCAGTCTTTGATTATCCTAATGACCCAAAAAGTGTTCTTTTGGACAGAAATCAATTCTAATTATTAAGGAGAACCCCCAACCATGGTATTACGTTTTAAATTCCGGGTATTGTGTTTCTCCAGACCAATCACTATAAAGCTATACCGGCTACTAGTTTGGTTACACCTTGTAGTCCTTAGTCTTATGAAACATTTTCTATACAGTGATTTACACACATATTGATTGTCTCTGTGTAATGTGTGTGATGTGAAGTGCTCTGACACCCTACAATGGTATAAGTGGCGCTGTAAATCAAATTAAATGCATCTGAGAAAGAGTTGTTATGGAGACTTGGGGGGCACAGTTAAAGGGTGGTAGTGAGGGAATCCATGGCAGAGGTGGTCATTGGGGGGCACTAACAAACATTAATGCACAGGACACCACCAGTGCTATGGCTGGCCCTGCCCTTGAGGCCAGTCTGCCTCACCGATAGGTACTCCATTGGCCTTGTTTCAGCAGTAGTAGCTGCAACTCACCAGGAATTGGCAATGCAGGATTTGCACGCACACCAAAATAAGTTCGCAAACTTCACAGTCTCCCTGCTTCTATCACATGCACTTTTAACATGTGCTGCCTGCTGTGGGGCCACTGGAATTAATTATGTAGCAAAGGATGACAACATTATGCCATAGTGTTGACTAAATTATGTATTAAAAAAAAGGCTGCAGCGTAATGCAGTATATTTTCAGATATTTTATTATTTTGACGTGTGTACACATGCTTACAGTCTCTGGAAAGATTTTGCCTTATTAGTACCAGTGTAACATACAAACGCAGCAGTGAGAAAGGTAACCAGTCAACCTTTACAATAGGCCATCCACTCCGCAGCAACACACGTCACATTTTATATTAACTTTTGATATGTTTGACCTACAAACAATTTATTAGTTTAAATGGTCAGATCATGCAGCAGATTTTGCATTATGAGGCAAATATGGCAGAGCCATAATTTTAGAGAAAACATTTGCAAACTAGGATATTTTGCCATTCATGTTTGAACTGCTGTTGCGGGAAAAGGGAGAAGTGCTGATGACAGAAACTCCATGGCTCGGAGACAAGTGGCTTGTGTTTCCACATTTTATCGTATTGCGTACATTCTGTGATTATTAGAAGCATATCCCACTTTGTGAATATATTTTAATGTCAATAACTCATTATAACCTTAAATAATCATGTGTATACATTGGTTGATTAAACTGGGCAGTGAAATGCCAAACAAACACTAAAAATTGGGATGTCTGCGCATTCTGGCCACACCTTTGGCTCCACCCACAGATCCAATCCTTGGGTTATTCCCGCCCTCTGATTCTCTGCCCACAGTTCCCCTACATTTTTTCCCCACTTCGACCACTGTGTAAGACTCAGCATCCCTTGACCTGTAATGTGCCACCGCTGCGGGCACCTCATGTGCCACACATTTACGTTGCTGGGCTTCTGCATAAGGGAGCTGGCCATTATTGTATCCCTAAACGTGCTCACGTTGTCAGTTTGACATTGACTACACGTAGAGGGACTCTAAGTTTCTTTTAAAAAATATAGCTAACATTTGGACCTATACATTTTATTTTGTATAAATTAATTGAATGTGTGTAAAATTTAGCAATGCCCTGGGAATTCTAGTAAAGGGAGAACCCATTGGCGAATCACTAGCGTGTGTGATTGCTGCATTATTTATTACTAATTTTGACGTTGTGCTTTAACTTTGGATAAAAGTTATCATGAATTCTAACACCAAGAAGCCAATATTGGTGAATATGTGTGCTACAAATAATCCCCAACATACACTGTGCATACAGTATATTTAATCTGGTGCTTTAATCATAGGCTGTTTTAAAGTATTCTGATAAAAATCGAATCGTGCTGAAGACAGCCTTGATTAGTGTTGGATCGAGGACCCAGAAGTCTGCACACCTAGCAGACAGAGAAAAAGCACCTTGTCAGAAAGTTTAGCATTTTCCCTACAGCTGGTGTTTGTTGGCCTGTGGCAGGGTCAGTCACATGTCCTGGATTCCTGGCATTTAATTGAGTCTATTCTAGTTCTGCGCCCCAGTGTTTCTTGTGCCCCACCTGGCACACATCATGTCGAAGGATTTAACATTTTGCCCCCCCCTGGAAAAATTTCTGCGGACACCCATGTAAACTACCAAGCAAATTCTTCACCAGAAAGGAGACAAGCTACCGGGGACCGGTTTCTGGCATTTCAGCCGTCTTCGGCCCGGCTTGCTTGAATCCTGATGGTGCAGTGAGAAAGGGACTCATGTCTGAGTATACCCTGCCACACCTATAGTGGCCAAAAACGATTCAGAAAAAGGGGGTGGTGATGAACAGAGTGTCTGAATTAAGCAGACCACTCTTACCCAGTCCAAAGATCAGGGCTTGATCCATCACCGTTATTTATCTCACTGCACCATCCCGGCTCAGAACCTGGCTATATGCAAATCAGTCTGTCCCTGGCCCAGTGCATCATGGGAACAGGGCAGACTAAACTACCAAGCCAATTCTTCACCAGAAAGGAGACAAGCTACCGGGGACCGGTTTCTGGCATTTCAGCCGTCTTCGGCCCGGCTTGCTTGAATCCTGATGTGCAGTGAGAAAGGGACTCATGTCTGAGTATACCCTGCCACACCTATAGTGGCCAAAAACGATTCAGAAAAAGGGGGTGGTGATGAACAGAGTGTCTGAATTAAGCAGACCACTCTTACCCAGTCCAAAGATCAGGGCTTGATCCATCACCGTTATTTATCTCACTGCACCATCCCAGCTCAGAACCTGGCTATATGCAAATCAGTCTGTCCCTGGCCCAGTGCATCATGGGAACAGGGCAGACTAAACTACCAAGCCAATTCTTCACCAGAAAGGAGACAAGCTACCGGGGACCGGTTTCTGGCATTTCAGCCGTCTTCGGCCCGGCTTGCTTGAATCCTGATGGTGCAGTGAGAAAGGGACTCATGTCTGAGTATACCCTGCCACACCTATAGTGGCCAAAAACGATTCAGAAAAAGGGGGTGGTGATGAACAGAGTGTCTGAATTAAGCAGACCACTCTTACCCAGTCCAAAGATCAGGGCTTGATCCATCACCATTATTTATCTCACTGCACCATCCCAGCTCAGAACCTGGCTATATGCAAATCAGTCTGTCCCTGGCCCAGTGCATCATGGGAACAGGGCAGACTAAACTACCAAGCCAATTCTTCACCAGAAAGGAGACAAGCTACCGGGGACCGGTTTCTGGCATTTCAGCCGTCTTCGGCCCGGCTTGCTTGAATCCTGATGGTGCAGTGAGAAAGGGACTCATGTCTGAGTATACCCTGCCACACCTATAGTGGCCAAAAACGATTCAGAAAAAGGGGGTGGTGATGAACAGAGTGTCTGAATTAAGCAGACCACTCTTACCCAGTCCAAAGATCAGGGCTTGATCCATCACCGTTATTTATCTCACTGCACCATCCCAGCTCAGAACCTGGCTATATGCAAATCAGTCTGTCCCTGGCCCAGTGCATCATGGGAACAGGGCAGACTAAACTACCAAGCCAATTCTTCACCAGAAAGGAGACAAGCTACCGGGGACCGGTTTCTGGCATTTCAGCCGTCTTCGGCCCGGCTTGCTTGAATCCTGATGGTGCAGTGAGAAAGGGACTCATGTCTGAGTATACCCTGCCACACCTATAGTGGCCAAAAACGATTCAGAAAAAGGGGGTGGTGATGAACAGAGTGTCTGAATTAAGCAGACCACTCTTACCCAGTCCAAAGATCAGGGCTTGATCCATCACCGTTATTTATCTCACTGCACCATCCCAGCTCAGAACCTGGCTATATGCAAATCAGTCTGTCCCTGGCCCAGTGCATCATGGGAACAGGGCAGACTAAACTACCAAGCCAATTCTTCACCAGAAAGGAGACAAGCTACCGGGGACCGGTTTCTGGCATTTCAGCCGTCTTCGGCCCGGCTTGCTTGAATCCTGATGGTGCAGTGAGAAAGGGACTCATGTCTGAGTATACCCTGCCACACCTATAGTGGCCAAAAACGATTCAGAAAAAGGGGGTGGTGATGAACAGAGTGTCTGAATTAAGCAGACCACTCTTACCCAGTCCAAAGATCAGGGCTTGATCCATCACCGTTATTTATCTCACTGCACCATCCCAGCTCAGAACCTGGCTATATGCAAATCAGTCTGTCCCTGGCCCAGTGCATCATGGGAACAGGGCAGACTAAACTACCAAGCCAATTCTTCACCAGAAAGGAGACAAGCTACCGGGGACCGGTTTCTGGCATTTCAGCCGTCTTCGGCCCGGCTTGCTTGAATCCTGATGGTGCAGTGAGAAAGGGACTCATGTCTGAGTATACCCTGCCACACCTATAGTGGCCAAAAACGATTCAGAAAAAGGGGGTGGTGATGAACAGAGTGTCTGAATTAAGCAGACTACTCTTACCCAGTCCAAAGATCAGGGCTTGATCCATCACCGTTATTTATCTCACTGCACCATCCCAGCTCAGAACCTGGCTATATGCAAATCAGTCTGTCCCTGGCCCAGTGCATCATGGGAACAGGGCAGACTAAACTACCATGGGCGTCCGCGGGGGGCGGCAAGGAGGGGCGCTTGCCCCCCCCTGGACCAACCCTCCTTGCCCCCCCCCCTGCGGACGCCCATGAAAACCATGACTTCAAGACGGGATTCTCACTCTCTTTCCTCTCCTTTCTTTTATTTGCTTCCCTGTGAAATTGATCCAAAAAAGAGACGCTTTCGCTGGAAATGTTGCATTTTAATTCCAAAGTGCAGCATTGGGACTAAAATGCTAAAAATATGAAAAATAGATAAATAACTAAATAAAGTAAGGCAGAGTGGTAGCAAACTGGCAAAACTGATTTTGTTCACACTGAAACACATCAGCGCCACTTTTACAGAGTTTGCCAGCGAAGCGCTATTTTTGTTTTCTTGTCTTTGTTTTGCCTGGACTTGGAACTAGTGCACCAATGCTGGAGGTACTGCAATGTGTGGATTGGAAAACAAAATGTGTCCAGGGATGTGGTCTTTATACCATACTGCTTACGTTTTGTAAGGATATAAGCAATGGCCACTGAAATGGGTCCATTCAGGGCCCTGTAGTCGTGTCCTTAACTTTTCCGGCAAAAGCATTCACTGATTTCTGAATAGTAAGTGTAAAAGCATTAAGGTAACCATGTTGTTCCTGCTTACATTTCCCATGGTTTGCTAAATTTTGCATTCCCTATAAGTGTTTGCTTTTTCCAGGATGTTGTTACTTTTTTTTTTGTAGGCCGCATATTGCTCTTGTCTAGTGTGTAATTTAAATTAAGCTGCATCCAGGTGTTTATAGCGGGTAACAATTGAGTTGTTGTTGAAGATAGTGGGAGTTTTTCTCAGTGGGGCAGTACGGTGTTCAGTGGGGGAGAGGATGTGGCACTATGGTCAGAGCTGCTGAATTTGGAACTGGGAACCAGGTTCAGCCTTAATAACCAGTCCACCAGACCACTCTCCTGCGAGAGCACAATCACATGCTAGACCTTAGAAGGCTTCGCAACACCTTAGAAGTCCTGGTGTCTTTCGCACAAGCAGGTGGACCCTAGCATGACAAGTGTAGGTTAACCTTCAAGGCTTGTCCACCATTATCCATACTCAAGTTCACCTCCAGTCTTGCGGGCAGGCCTATGAAGCAGCACACCCTAGAACAACAGTCACTGAGGTCACAGGACCCTTGAGAAGGACCAGCTCTAGGACGGTGCAACCAGTGTGACCGCACCAGGTACTGACTTTAGGTGGAGGCATCATATTTGAAAGTATATTATGGTTTTAAAAACGCTTGCTGCTTCCTTCCTGGCCTCCAGCACTTTTCGGCAACACTAAAAATGTCATGATGACTCTGGTGATTAATGTTCTTCCTAGAGAGAGATCAGAATTTTGTCTAGTGGAAGTTTTGACCCATGGTAAGGTAGCTCAGAGGGTTAATGTACCGGCTGCAAAGAACATGCGCCATGCAGATCACAAAGTGCACATAATGTAAATAGGTCAGTGGACTACTGCTTTTGTCAGAGAGATCCTTTTGTTCCTTGCAGTTTAGAAGGTAAAATCCTAACTTAGAACAGTGAGCTATTAACTGTCATCTAAGAGCTGCATACAAACTGCAAGGTATAAATTAGAGCATTATCCCCCCCCCCCAGTCTTTGATTATCCTAATGACCCAAAAAGTGTTCTTTTGGACAGAAATCAATTCTAATTATTAAGGAGAACCCCCAACCATGGTATTACGTTTTAAATTCCGGGTATTGTGTTTCTCCAGACCAATCACTATAAAGCTATACCGGCTACTAGTTTGGTTACACCTTGTAGTCCTTAGTCTTATGAAACATTTTCTATACAGTGATTTACACACATATTGATTGTCTCTGTGTAATGTGTGTGATGTGAAGTGCTCTGACACCCTACAATGGTATAAGTGGCGCTGTAAATCAAATTAAATGCATCTGAGAAAGAGTTGTTATGGAGACTTGGGGGGCACAGTTAAAGGGTGGTAGTGAGGGAATCCATGGCAGAGGTGGTCATTGGGGGGCACTAACAAACATTAATGCACAGGACACCACCAGTGCTATGGCTGGCCCTGCCCTTGAGGCCAGTCTGCCTCACCGATAGGTACTCCATTGGCCTTGTTTCAGCAGTAGTAGCTGCAACTCACCAGGAATTGGCAATGCAGGATTTGCACGCACACCAAAATAAGTTCGCAAACTTCACAGTCTCCCTGCTTCTATCACATGCACTTTTAACATGTGCTGCCTGCTGTGGGGCCACTGGAATTAATTATGTAGCAAAGGATGACAACATTATGCCATAGTGTTGACTAAATTATGTATTAAAAAAAAGGCTGCAGCGTAATGCAGTATATTTTCAGATATTTTATTATTTTGACGTGTGTACACATGCTTACAGTCTCTGGAAAGATTTTGCCTTATTAGTACCAGTGTAACATACAAACGCAGCAGTGAGAAAGGTAACCAGTCAACCTTTACAATAGGCCATCCACTCCGCAGCAACACACGTCACATTTTATATTAACTTTTGATATGTTTGACCTACAAACAATTTATTAGTTTAAATGGTCAGATCATGCAGCAGATTTTGCATTATGAGGCAAATATGGCAGAGCCATAATTTTAGAGAAAACATTTGCAAACTAGGATATTTTGCCATTCATGTTTGAACTGCTGTTGCGGGAAAAGGGAGAAGTGCTGATGACAGAAACTCCATGGCTCGGAGACAAGTGGCTTGTGTTTCCACATTTTATCGTATTGCGTACATTCTGTGATTATTAGAAGCATATCCCACTTTGTGAATATATTTTAATGTCAATAACTCATTATAACCTTAAATAATCATGTGTATACATTGGTTGATTAAACTGGGCAGTGAAATGCCAAACAAACACTAAAAATTGGGATGTCTGCGCATTCTGGCCACACCTTTGGCTCCACCCACAGATCCAATCCTTGGGTTATTCCCGCCCTCTTATTCTCTGCCCACAGTTCCCCTACATTTTTTCCCCACTTCGACCACTGTGTAAGACTCAGCATCCCTTGACCTGTAATGTGCCACCGCTGCGGGCACCTCATGTGCCACACATTTACGTTGCTGGGCTTCTGCATAAGGGAGCTGGCCATTATTGTATCCCTAAACGTGCTCACGTTGTCAGTTTGACATTGACTACACGTAGAGGGACTCTAAGTTTCTTTTAAAAAATATAGCTAACATTTGGACCTATACATTTTATTTTGTATAAATTAATTGAATGTGTGTAAAATTTAGCAATGCCCTGGGAATTCTAGTAAAGGGAGAACCCATTGGCGAATCACTAGCGTGTGTGATTGCTGCATTATTTATTACTAATTTTGACGTTGTGCTTTAACTTTGGATAAAAGTTATCATGAATTCTAACACCAAGAAGCCAATATTGGTGAATATGTGTGCTACAAATAATCCCCAACATACACTGTGCATACAGTATATTTAATCTGGTGCTTTAATCATAGGCTGTTTTAAAGTATTCTGATAAAAATCGAATCGTGCTGAAGACAGCCTTGATTAGTGTTGGATCGAGGACCCAGAAGTCTGCACACCTAGCAGACAGAGAAAAAGCACCTTGTCAGAAAGTTTAGCATTTTCCCTACAGCTGGTGTTTGTTGGCCTGTGGCAGGGTCAGTCACATGTCCTGGATTCCTGGCATTTAATTGAGTCTATTCTAGTTCTGCGCCCCAGTGTTTCTTGTGCCCCACCTGGCACACATCATGTCGAAGGATTTAACATTTTGCCCCCCCCTGGAAAAATTTCTGCGGACACCCATGTAAACTACCAAGCCAATTCTTCACCAGAAAGGAGACAAGCTACCGGGGACCGGTTTCTGGCATTTCAGCCGTCTTCGGCCCGGCTTGCTTGAATCCTGATGGTGCAGTGAGAAAGGGACTCATGTCTGAGTATACCCTGCCACACCTATAGTGGCCAAAAACGATTCAGAAAAAGGGGGTGGTGATGAACAGAGTGTCTGAATTAAGCAGACCACTCTTACCCAGTCCAAAGATCAGGGCTTGATCCATCACCGTTATTTATCTCACTGCACCATCCCAGCTCAGAACCTGGCTATATGCAAATCAGTCTGTCCCTGGCCCAGTGCATCATGGGAACAGGGCAGACTAAACTACCAAGCCAATTCTTCACCAGAAAGGAGACAAGCTACCGGGGACCGGTTTCTGGCATTTCAGCCGTCTTCGGCCCAGCTTGCTTGAATCCTGATGGTGCAGTGAGAAAGGGACTCATGTCTGAGTATACCCTGCCACACCTATAGTGGCCAAAAACGATTCAGAAAAAGGGGGTGGTGATGAACAGAGTGTCTGAATTAAGCAGACCACTCTTACCCAGTCCAAAGATCAGGGCTTGATCCATCACCGTTATTTATCTCACTGCACCATCCCAGCTCAGAACCTGGCTATATGCAAATCAGTCTGTCCTCGGCCCAGTGCATCATGGGAACAGGGCAGACTAAACTACCAAGCCAATTCTTCACCAGAAAGGAGACAAGCTACCGGGGACCGGTTTCTGGCATTTCAGCCGTCTTCGGCCCGGCTTGCTTGAATCCTGATGGTGCAGTGAGAAAGGGACTCATGTCTGAGTATACCCTGCCACACCTATAGTGGCCAAAAACGATTCAGAAAAAGGGGGTGGTGATGAACAGAGTGTCTGAATTAAGCAGACCACTCTTACCCAGTCCAAAGATCAGGGCTTGATCCATCACCGTTATTTATCTCACTGCACCATCCCAGCTCAGAACCTGGCTATATGCAAATCAGTCTGTCCCTGGCCCAGTGCATCATGGGAACAGGGCAGACTAAACTACCAAGCCAATTCTTCACCAGAAAGGAGACAAGCTACCGGGGACCGGTTTCTGGCATTTCAGCCGTCTTCGGCCCGGCTTGCTTGAATCCTGATGGTGCAGTGAGAAAGGGACTCATGTCTGAGTATACCCTGCCACACCTATAGTGGCCAAAAACGATTCAGAAAAAGGGGGTGGTGATGAACAGAGTGTCTGAATTAAGCAGACCACTCTTACCCAGTCCAAAGATCAGGGCTTGATCCATCACCGTTATTTATCTCACTGCACCATCCCAGCTCAGAACCTGGCTATATGCAAATCAGTCTGTCCCTGGCCCAGTGCATCATGGGAACAGGGCAGACTAAACTACCAAGCCAATTCTTCACCAGAAAGGAGACAAGCTACCGGGGACCGGTTTCTGGCATTTCAGCCGTCTTCGGCCCGGCTTGCTTGAATCCTGATGGTGCAGTGAGAAAGGGACTCATGTCTGAGTATACCCTGCCACACCTATAGTGGCCAAAAACGATTCAGAAAAAGGGGGTGGTGATGAACAGAGTGTCTGAATTAAGCAGACCACTCTTACCCAGTCCAAAGATCAGGGCTTGATCCATCACCGTTATTTATCTCACTGCACCATCCCAGCTCAGAACCTGGCTATATGCAAATCAGTCTGTCCCTGGCCCAGTGCATCATGGGAACAGGGCAGACTAAACTACCAAGCCAATTCTTCACCAGAAAGGAGACAAGCTACCGGGGACCGGTTTCTGGCATTTCAGCCGTCTTCGGCCCGGCTTGCTTGAATCCTGATGGTGCAGTGAGAAAGGGACTCATGTCTGAGTATACCCTGCCACACCTATAGTGGCCAAAAACGATTCAGAAAAAGGGGGTGGTGATGAACAGAGTGTCTGAATTAAGCAGACCACTCTTACCCAGTCCAAAGATCAGGGCTTGATCCATCACCGTTATTTATCTCACTGCACCATCCCAGCTCAGAACCTGGCTATATGCAAATCAGTCTGTCCCTGGCCCAGTGCATCATGGGAACAGGGCAGACTAAACTACCAAGCCAATTCTTCACCAGAAAGGAGACAAGCTACCGAGGACCGGTTTCTGGCATTTCAGCCGTCTTCGGCCCGGCTTGCTTGAATCCTGATGGTGCAGTGAGAAAGGGACTCATGTCTGAGTATACCCTGCCACACCTATAGTGGCCAAAAACGATTCAGAAAAAGGGGGTGGTGATGAACAGAGTGTCTGAATTAAGCAGACCACTCTTACCCAGTCCAAAGATCAGGGCTTGATCCATCACCGTTATTTATCTCACTGCACCATCCCAGCTCAGAACCTGGCTATATGCAAATCAGTCTGTCCCTGGCCCAGTGCATCATGGGAACAGGGCAGACTAAACTACCAAGCCAATTCTTCACCAGAAAGGAGACAAGCTACCGGGGACCGGTTTCTGGCATTTCAGCCGTCTTCGGCCCGGCTTGCTTGAATCCTGATGGTGCAGTGAGAAAGGGACTCATGTCTGAGTATACCCTGCCACACCTATAGTGGCCAAAAACGATTCAGAAAAAGGGGGTGGTGATGAACAGAGTGTCTGAATTAAGCAGACCACTCTTACCCAGTCCAAAGATCAGGGCTTGATCCATCACCGTTATTTATCTCACTGCACCATCCCAGCTCAGAACCTGGCTATATGCAAATCAGTCTGTCCCTGGCCCAGTGCATCACGGGAACAGGGCAGACTAAACTACCAAGCCAATTCTTCACCAGAAAGGAGACAAGCTACCGGGGACCGGTTTCTGGCATTTCAGCCGTCTTCGGCCCGGCTTGCTTGAATCCTGATGGTGCAGTGAGAAAGGGACTCATGTCTGAGTATACCCTGCCACACCTATAGTGGCCAAAAACGATTCAGAAAAAGGGGGTGGTGATGAACAGAGTGTCTGAATTAAGCAGACCACTCTTACCCAGTCCAAAGATCAGGGCTTGATCCATCACCGTTATTTATCTCACTGCACCATCCCAGCTCAGAACCTGGCTATATGCAAATCAGTCTGTCCCTGGCCCAGTGCATCATGGGAACAGGGCAGACTAAACTACCAAGCCAATTCTTCACCAGAAAGGAGACAAGCTACCGGGGACCGGTTTCTGGCATTTCAGCCGTCTTCGGGCCGGCTTGCTTGAATCCTGATGGTGCAGTGAGAAAGGGACTCATGTCTGAGTATACCCTGCCACACCTATAGTGGCCAAAAACGATTCAGAAAAAGGGGGTGGTGATGAACAGAGTGTCTGAATTAAGCAGACCACTCTTACCCAGTCCAAAGATCAGGGCTTGATCCATCACCGTTATTTATCTCACTGCACCATCCCAGCTCAGAACCTGGCTATATGCAAATCAGTCTGTCCCTGGCCCAGTGCATCATGGGAACAGGGCAGACTAAACTACCAAGCCAATTCTTCACCAGAAAGGAGACAAGCTACCGGGGACCGGTTTCTGGCATTTCAGCCGTCTTCGGCCCGGCTTGCTTGAATCCTGATGGTGCAGTGAGAAAGGGACTCATGTCTGAGTATACCCTGCCACACCTATAGTGGCCAAAAACGATTCAGAAAAAGGGGGTGGTGATGAACAGAGTGTCTGAATTAAGCAGACCACTCTTACCCAGTCCAAAGATCAGGGCTTGATCCATCACCGTTATTTATCTCACTGCACCATCCCAGCTCAGAACCTGGCTATATGCAAATCAGTCTGTCCCTGGCCCAGTACATCATGGGAACAGGGCAGACTAAACGACCAAGCCAATCCTTCACCAGAAAGGAGACAAGCTACCGGGGACCGGTTTCTGGCATTTCAGCCGTCTTCGGCCCGGCTTGCTTGAATCCTGATGGTGCAGTGAGAAAGGGACTCATGTCTGAGTATACCCTGCCACACCTATAGTGGCCAAAAACGATTCAGAAAAAGGGGGTGGTGATGAACAGAGTGTCTGAATTAAGCAGACCACTCTTACCCAGTCCAAAGATCAGGGCTTGATCCATCACCGTTATTTATCTCACTGCACCATCCCAGCTCAGAACCTGGCTATATGCAAATCAGTCTGTCCCTGGCCCAGTGCATCATGGGAATAGGGCAGACTAAACTACCAAGCCAATTCTTCACCAGAAAGGAGACAAGCTACCGGGGACCGGTTTCTGGCATTTCAGCCGTCTTCGGCCCGGCTTGCTTGAATCCTGATGGTGCAGTGAGAAAGGGACTCATGTCTGAGTATACCCTGCCACACCTATAGTGGCCAAAAACGATTCAGAAAAAGGGGGTGGTGATGAACAGAGTGTCTGAATTAAGCAGACCACTCTTACCCAGTCCAAAGATCAGGGCTTGATCCATCACCGTTATTTATCTCACTGCACCATCCCAGCTCAGAACCTGGCTATATGCAAATCAGTCTGTCCCTGGCCCAGTGCATCATGGGAACAGGGCAGACTAAACTACCAAGCCAATTCTTCACCAGAAAGGAGACAAGCTACCGGGGTGGGGTTCGTAATAAGGGATATGACTTGTGTGTGTAACGAGTTTGCATGGGGTATAGGATAAGATCTTGGTGGTTAATTGCATGGGACAGGGTGGGATATATGATATGAGTGGGGGCATCACAATACATTGGCAGAGTGGGGTACAGAAGATTAGTGACACAAGATGGGATTCATTTTTCTTTTTTACAGTGTATAGCGTAATCTCGACCCAAAGGTATTGGAGAGCCCTACATGAGCACCAGTTACATCACAAAAGGTCATATTCATTTAATTTTATGCACAGTGTGCAAAATTGATATGCCCAGAATAACAGGATGTTGAGCCAATGTTGAGACTCGAATCTGGTCCCTCACTTCCAAATTCAGCAGCTCTAAGCGTAACGCCACATGTCCTCCCCAGATAAAACACAAGATTTGGGCAAGGGCACTTGCATAATTTGGCAGGGTCAAGTGCAGAAAAAGGGTGTGGACAATGAGGCTGGAGGGAATATGAGATTTGGGCTGGGGTAATTGTGTTTATGGGCAAGATGGGGTACGGGATAGGGTCAAGTATAATGATGCGGGATGGGTTAAAAGGTTAGGGCAGGGGTACTTATGTAAATGGGCAGGGTGGAGTACTGGATAAGGGACAGGAGTCAAGTATGTAACAAAGCAGGGTTGCTATCGGGTAGGAGCAAGGGCACATGTTCGTAAGAGGGAACAATGGGGTACAGGATAGGGACTAGTGGTTGCATGTGATGAAGAATAAGGCTAGGGTCTAACTAGGCTATGGGGCAATCAGGCTGTGCCGGAAGGGCTGGTTTTGCAGCTCAGTGTGTGGGATGAGTTTCTGGCTGTATGTGGGCCTGTTTTATAGTCTGGTGAATGATTTTTTAGGTCTTGCCTTGGCAGCGCTTGCGCTGTCTCTGCGAGACATGCTGTATTCAGGATATGTGCTTGAAAAGTTTTGCCTATTTTCAAGGACTACCCCTGTTGCATGTGTTGCTACTCGAAGCTTGTGAGCACTTTTTTCTTTACGGTGGAGCACTTGAGACCAGTGCTTATGGTTTACAGAGCTCTGTTGTTCCAGCTGGCGGCAAAATCGTGGAAAATAAGAAATGATTCTCACCATGAGTTCATTTGTGAAAGCCATTTGAGTTGGAGTGTTATGATTGTGATGTGTGAATGTGTATGTTTGGGATGAGGTGACTGTTTGTGAGGTTAGTTCACTTATGACAATGTAAGGGGTTGAACTCAAATATGATTAATTGTATTTTTAACACTGCATAATTATATTTCAACTGTACATTTTGGGAAATTAGTTTAATTTGTTTAATTATGTATGATTTACACTGTATATAAAAACACCAAAAAGATTTTGACTTTTAACATTTTTTAAAATGTATAAAATGGAAGGAATTGTTTATTCAAATAAAAGTACAACAAAAGATTCAATAAGACAAATAAAATATATGAACTAATGAACTGTTGTTGTCTTTAGCCATTGTCACTACAAAGGGAGAGCCCATATGAGCTAATATTAACCATTGAGAAAATAATTGTTGGTCGAGTGGGATGTCCTTTATATATTATTGCAGAGCTCTGTTGTAAACAGGGCTGTAAATCTTGCTCGTATCTTGCTACATTTGCTGTGTATTCAAAAGCCAGGTCTGTTTTGGCCGCAGCTGCCTCCTCCCTCCTGCTTATGAAATACATGGCCTGGAGTCACGGGTTCTGCCTTCCAATGGCTACTGCTCCCTCCATCTCAGAGCTCAACATGCATTTGCAATACAATAGGTCCTGCATGTGTGAGAATTTGAGCTATTGGCATTATAAATAACAATACCTTTTATTTATGTGTTTTGAAAACCTGCAAGTGGCGCATGAACATGCACTTTGTGATTATAGTCATTGCTTACGAGAAGCAAGGCTTGCAGTAACTGATCCTCTTTTACTGACAGCTTTGCCATAAGAAAGGACTATAAGTACAAAGTGCGTGTTTATGCCCCACTTGCAGGTTTTCAAAACACATGAATAAAATGCATTGTCATTTACACTGCCAACAGCCCAAAGTCTTGCAAATGTGTGACCTATTGCGTTGCAAATGCTGTTTCTCTGATGTTATCACAAATATTGCCTGCAGCAGGCACACATCCAAGCAGTCTTTCATACCTTGCAAACAATATGCAAAGCTTGTTTTAGAAGTTCACAACTGCACTGTTCTGCAAATGTGGACCCTTTTTTATAACTATCTGATCCTCTAATGAGGGTAGGGTAATCACCGGTCTATATATTTGATGGACTGTCCGTTATTTGGGCCTCTTGTCCATTGTCCATGATAACCCCTTTCAGGGAAACCTTTTGTTTGTAATTCTGGGCATTGGAGCAAGCTCTTCTGCCTGCCTACAAGCAGTTTCGGAGTTCTGTAACTCTCGCTATAAGGGCCTGTAGCGCCCCTCCTAGACCTGGCATAAATCACTATCGGACCATTATCATTCTGATTGCTGGCTGATTATCACATACAGAATGATAATGGCCCTCTGTGAAGTTAAAACATTTGCTGGGCCTCCTCCTGTCCCAGTCTAGGGCATGGCATTCTGCCCCCTTCAGAGGCTGGTGTCACCTCACCAGCTCACCAGGGGCCAAGCTCTAAGGAGGTGGGGGGGGGGGGGGGTGCATTTGGACACTTTATACAGGGTTAAATGCACATACTTCAGATCCCTTGTGTTCAGGAGCGGTGCGCCCATTGGGGCGTGGGGGCGTTGCCCTCCGCTGCCTGCCTGCGCCCGTAGCTCTCTCGGCATCTCTGAACTTAAGTAAACTGACTCAGTTTACTTAAGTTCAGAGATACCGAGGGAGAACTGACAATCATGTCAGTCAGCATGACGTCGGACCGCCCACCCCCTTCAGAGTCTGAAGGGGGTGAGCGGTCCGGTGTCATGTTGACTGACATGCATTGTCAGACCAGCCAGGGATAGGCAGCAGCACAAATACGCATGAGTGGGGAAGGTGAGCGAATTTTTTTCGCCCGTGCCCAGTCATGCACATTTGTGTTTGCACTGGCTTGCGCATGCCCATTATGAGCCCCTCGGTCTCTTAATGGGCAGGCGGTGGGCGAAGAGTAACCATGCCTTAAGCCAATCCTGGCGCTGCAGCAGCACCAGGGTTGGCTGAGGGGTTGCCACTCCAGTGCTGTTCCTGTTGAAGAGGCGCCAACGCGGACCAGGAGCAGAGGCGGTCAGGTAAGTTTTCTAAATGGTATTCTTACCCCCTCAACCTCCGCGCGACCCCATGGTATTCTCCCTCGGCCACCCCTGTCCTGAACCCCTCTCCCCCCACGCGAGCCACGACTGCGCCGCATAATAGAGCCCCTAGCCTCATGTCATGTTTCCTTTCAAAAGTGAAATACAGACAAAATTGGTTCACAAGTAGGGATAGTTAGTGCCTTTACATTTTTTTTTAAAAAGGTGACTTTTCATTGAAAGCATGTGCTCTGTAATTTTACACATTCATTAAAAACGCACGAGAAACTATTTAAGTTCTTTTGGCAAATGAGGTACCCAGAAGATCAGGAAGTTCATGTGGTCAGGTACGTTTTCTAAATGGTATTCTACTTCGACCACCCACCCCCACGAGACCCCCCCCACCCGAGTCGTGACTGCGACAGAGGTCACGCACCCTTATCTGCTCGCACCTCCTAAAGTTTTCATGCAGCCGCCGCAAGTCCTGACATGCCGCATTGATGAAATACACTCACAGTCACAACAGAAAAGCGCGCAATTTAGTTGTACACACAATGCTGTGTTAGCCCTCAACGTGCTGTGTCATAGTAAACAGTCTGCTGGCATTCCTCCAGAAGCTATGCATTCTAGCTCTCCAATTAAAAGCACACCGCGTTTCCGTTCCTGTGCGTGGCACCACACAATCAAGCTGAGAATGTGCATGCTGCTTGAAAGGCCGGTGATGTGCCTCGATATGGCAGATCTTTTTCGAATGACAGCACGAATCTAAGTAAGCTTGCGCTACACCAGTCATGGTCAGGGGTAAAGCCGGATTATGCGTATAATATGTGTAGCGCAGTGACGGTCAGAGCACTGGAACTCGTAAAAGTGGTCTCCACAAACTTTTATTTAAAAATGTACTTACCACCCTTTGCTATATAGAAATGTTAAAGTCCATTCAATTCACCAAATTCCGTTGAACCACAGGAACGATGCACACATGGTTAGTCGGTGAATGCCTCAACTCGTCTCCAGGGGTAGTCAACAACACTAGAAGCGAGACTGGTCGAAATGTCGAACCGTCACTAAGCAGACACTGGTGGGCCAGCCAGGGTACTGCTGGTCACTTGGTAGGAATTCAGTGGGGCAGCAGGTGTGGTAATGGTTGACTTCAGGCCTGCTACTGCTATCCATCGCTATCAGTGTATTTTGGTGTTGGGGAGTTACAACAATCTAGGGCCCTAGACAAACCCCAACTTAGACCACTGATGCACTGTGATGACACTGTTTACAGCCACTGTTGGTACCATCGGAGCTGCTTTGTGTTCTGGGTACTTGCATGATTGCCTTGTCTCTGAGAGACCAGCTGTGGCTGTGGGGCGTGTTGCTGCTGTTCAGATAGTGTGCCTAACTAACACCAGAATCCCGGCGAACCACCCTACCCCCCCTTGAACCTCTCAATAGGTTGTTCGGGCTCGCTCGCTCACCACGGTGCAGTACGACTATCCTTTTACGCCCTAACACTTTCAAATGTCACCAGCCGCCACTGCTTGTGTTCCAGCAATTTATAGGCTAAAAACATCTGTTTAACTCTAGTGATAAAGGTATCTGTTTGAGAGATCTGAGTTTTGTCTTTGTTGACTTTTGACTCATCATAAAGTAGTGCAGAGGGATAGTGTGCCTGCAGCAAAGCACAATGTGTAGCATGCAGATAAAGGATTTTGTTTTTATGTAGACATCTCAGTGGGCTACTTTTTTGTCACAGGGACCCTTTTGGTAATTGCAGGTCATAAAATACAGTCCTGATATAGTACAGTGAACTATGGCCCAAAACCAAATAGCAGCATGGAGAAAGCAAGGCAAGGGTTATCAGCCTTATTGTTTTCCCTAGTCTTTCATTATTTCAAGGTTGATAACTAGGGTTCCTTTGGATAATAGTCACTTCTTAGTAACGACAACCTCAACCAGTATGTTGTGTTTTAAATCAGTTTTTAGTTCTCCAGATCAAGCAGTCTTAACATATAATGCCTACCAGTATGGATGGCATGTGACTCCTACGCTTTGTAGTTACCGTTGTCTTATGCAGGGTCATTAGAATTATGTGTCCAGGGGGGCCACATTATGTGGCAGTGTTGACTAAATTATGCACCAAGAAAAGGCAAATTATGTGGCATATGTTATTAGTATTACTTTGTTACTTTGCCATTTTTTAACTGGTTACCATTGTTTGGCCATAGCTTGCACCTCATTACTACCAGTTTAATACCCAAATAAAGCAATAATCAACAGAAAAGTGACCAGCCACCCTTTGATAAGGGCCGCCCACTGCCCGTAAACATATGTTGCTGCGCTTTTAGTAACACTGAATGATTTGAGCTAAAATCTGCAGATTTTGCACCAGATGATGGATTATGTGACAAATGCAGTAAATCTATAATTATGCGAAAAACACAGTGGCCAGACAATTGAATAATTTCATTGGTCCTGGTCTCAAGTAACATTTACTCTGGTATTCAGACAGAATATCGAGTTGGAAATGTCAACTTACACAAATATCGAGTTGGAAATATCGTGACACAAAAATATTGACAGCAAGAATATCGTGGTCAAAAATTTCGAATTTAAGGTAAAAAATATCATTTTTTTAAATATAGTTGTTTAAAATATCGATTTTTAAATTAAACAACGCGAGAGTGTTAATACAAACATCCAACACAGTAGGCAAGCAAAGGATTTGGACAGGCACTACTGGACTTTTAGAAGAGAATGTTATTATCAGTAAGAAAAGACAGAGTGCACGTGCTCAGAGACCTAGCTAAAAAGAACCCTCAGGCCCCAGTGAAACACTGGTAGCCGGTTGTCTTCATTGGGTTCTCATTATTAGCTAGGGAAGGTGAAAGTGAGTTAAAAAGAGTGTGGACTACTCCTCAAAATTATTTTAATAGGAGGGTAGCTCTAACTCTATTAAAACCAGTGTTTAGAAAACGTGATAATTTTCCCGGACTGTTGAAAGGTTGTGCAAGTTTGAACCAATCAGTCCCTTGATAAAGTGAAAAAAGCAAAACTAAAAAGTGGTCAACATGTTTCTGCTCTGTGAGCACTACTCCGCTCAGCATTCATCAGGACCAAGCATGAAAATTAGTACCACTCACTGATCAGAGCACGCTAAAGCGCTCAGACCCAGTGGTGGTTGCATGGAACAATACGACCTGTACGTGTCGAAGCTCCTTTAGGAAAATCTTCCTCAATTTGAATTTCACTCCTTATTGTAGGAGAAACTGTAGTAATCTGTATGGGTGGATAAAAAGAAATCCAAATTGTGAACCCTTACAAAAATGCATTTACGCTGATAAACTCTAAACATGTGCACACAACTACTTGAGACAATATATATGCAAACTTTAGCAGTTGTCTGTCCCCTTTCTTTTGAATTTAGAAAAAGGAGATTGCTAGTCATATATGTATTAATCATTTAAAAATACAAACCACGTTTTGTCAATGTCTGTGGTGTTTTAAATATTTAACAGGAGTGAATAGTTGCCTAAAAACAGTGCTCGGAGCACCAAATGAATGGTTGGAAAACTAGAAGTATTAACTCCTTAGAACACCTGTGCAAGAAGCATGTGGGGCGCAGTGGACTACTAGAGAGGAAGAATCCGCCAAACACTTACTTAATATCGTAAGGTGATGTGCCCCATGGGCATAGCGGCAGGAGGAAATCTTCACGTTTGGGTTTCTAACGTGAAAAGCAAAGAAGGCGTCTCAGTAAAAAAATTCACAACGCCGCTATTGGTGCAATACTGGGCTCTCATTAAGACCAAGACGGGACTTACTTGTATCCAAACGGCTCCCCGCTGGATAACCTACACGCGGCTACGTCCGCCGCCCGTTACAACAAACGCGGAACTGGAGCCGCAAATGATATAAACAAAGAAACGGAGGGCGGGTTGCGTGTGACGCGGAGCGTTGGATCACGTGTCTTGGGTGATCGCGTCAGAATCTTAAAGGCGCCCGTCTGCTTACAGACGCACTCGGGCGCATTAGAGACGAACAGTTAAACTTATGTGAGAAATGCCTCAAGGAACACAATAAATTGGGGTCAAATATAAACAATAGCGTAAATAATGCCTTGAGATGGAATAGGCAGATAAAATTCTTTGCCCATGGAGGACCGTGTATTTAGAAATATTATGGTCACTTCATAGTTAATCAAAACCTTAGTATTAGGGAAAAAGTATCAATTCTTATCTCAGTGTCCCCAGACTAAGAAGCCACGGACTATAGGGAGACAATTAATTAACAGGGATGGTAGGTTGTCTATCTACGCATGACTGATCCCCATGGGATATCATCGTTTAGGCCATATTTATGGGTAGAAAGACGGTATACCCATCGCTGCTCCTTCTCATATAAAGTACCTTCATTCTTAAAGCTCAACTGTTCAATTACAACCCATTTAACATCGTTTGGACAATGGTCTTGCTCAAGGAAATGGGTAGTCAGTTTTGTAGTGTTCCTGCCACATCGGATATTACTACGATGTTCTCCTATTCTTGTTTTAATTTTTCTAGTGGTCATCCCTACGTATCTGAGGCCACACGGACATGTAATCAAGTAGATGACGTTACTTGAATTACAGTTGGTGTGGCCTCGTAGGTGCCATGTTTTGCCCTCTTCTAATTGTAGTGTTTTCGTGGATGACGTAAGATGGCATACACTACATCCCCCGCAGAGTAAATGGCCAGTGACAGAAGGCAAACCCCAAGCATTCAAAACAGAAGCATCATGTGTGGGTTGATTAGTTCTTGGACGAGTATGTACTAGAACATCATGCAGACTCCTATCTCTTTTATATGAAAAGAGTGGTTTCTGCCAATTTCTTCCATTACTGGTCAGGATCTGCCAGTGTTTACCAATACAGCGACTTACAGAGTTAGAAATGTTATTATAAGTGGTTAAACAGGTCAGGGGGACCTCAGATTCACTTTCTTTCTCATTGTCTTCCAACAGAGCTTCTCTGTTGTTGTTTCTCGCTCTTTTACGACTCTTTTGTAGGATTTTCCTGGGATACCCTCTCTGTTCTAGTTTAGTTGTTAGGTCATCCGCTTGTTTGTTAAAATCCGTGGTGTTACTACAATTTCTACGAACACGTAGATATTGGCCGAATGGGAGGTTTTCGCGAAGTGAGCGCGGGTGAAAACTGGAGAAATGAAGGAGATTGTTCCTACTGGTGGGTTTATAGTAGGTTTTGCTCGTTAATCGATTCCCAGTTTTTGTGAGTGTAACATCTAGGAAGACAATGGAGTTGGAATCATATTGATGTGTGAATCTTAAATGGGGGTCACAAGTATTGACCCAGTCAAAAAAGGAATGTAGACTTTCCTCCGACCCTTTCCAGATTAAAAGCACATCATCAATGTACCTCTGCCACAGGATAACATTGAGAGCATAAGGATTGGAATTTGCTAGGATGTGAGTTTTCTCGAAGTTGTAAACATACAACCCCGCTATACTGGGGGCAAAAGTACTGCCCATCGAGGTGCCAGTCTTCTGTAGGTAAAAGGTATCCTGGTATTGGAAGAAATTCCGTTTTAATGCCAGGGTGGCGCAATCCATCACAAAGGTCTTAGAGGTATTGTACGACCATGTGGTTTGGTCCAGGATGTCTGCCAAAACTTTTAAAGTAGCATCTTGTTTTTAGCTAGGTCTCTGAGCACGTGCACTCTGTCTTTTCTTACTGATAATAACATTCTCTTCTAAAAGTCCAGTAGTGCCTGTCCAAATCCTTTGCTTGCCTACTGTGTTGGATGTTTGTATTAACACTCTCTCGTTGTTTGATACATATAAAAATAGCCTTTGTATTGTACTAAACACATTAGATGAAAAAAACACACACTTTACAATGTGCCAACAGGCACGGGCAGAATTTACTGGGGATATATGTACAGGACAGGGCCACATGGATAGGCACTTTTAGAACTAGATTTCTTGGTAGAATCAGCACTTAGAAAATAGAATATAAAATCACTGTAGCACAAAATAGAGCACACAACCAGTAATCACTGGTAACAGGTAAGTACCACCTACACAACCCTAACCATCTTAGGAGAATATTACGCAGGGAACCAGGACCTCACTAGCAACACCTGTACTAGAAAGAACAACCACGTAAGTATCACTATACATTTAGGGATATAGGCATAAAAACATTACACATGATGCATCACAACATTCAGAGGTGTAGGGAAAAACACATGATGCATAACATACATTCAGCGGTGTAGGGAAAAGCACATGACGCATAAAAACACATTCAGAGGTGCAGCAAAGAACAATTGCGCAGAAAACACATAGGCCATGACCTGTGACTGTCCCCAGGCCAACTGACCTCTCTGGGGCTAGGACTATCTGTGTCCAAATGTCAGGGGGCCTAAATGGAGCAGCTGCCCACTAAGTGCTGGACAGCTGTGGAGTTGATGTGGCCAACACGGAAGGAGCCTCGCAGGTTCTGGCCAAAACACTTGAGTCCCTGTGAGCCTAGTGGCTCGAGAACAAACTGTGGGGCAAGTGGGAGCGGCCCGCTGCCTTCCGGGGCCACTCTACCAAGCAAGAACAATGCCCCCTTAGGTGTTGGAGTCCCTCTCGGGGGACTCGAAAACAAATGGGCAACCAGGAGCCTCTCAGGTCTCGCTAACCAAATGTGCCGCTTGGAGCCTCTCAGGGCTCAACCAGCAAGCAATGCCCCTGAGCCTCTCTGGGCTCGTCAACAAATGGGCCGCCTTTGTGGAGCCCACCCTCTGGGGGACTCAAGAACAAATCATGCCACCCGTTGGAGTCCCTCCCTGGGGGACTCAAAATCAAGGTAAGGCCCCACGGGCCTCCCGGACTCTCAACGCTCAGGCCCTCGCACTTGATGAGAGGGGCGGGCACCGGCCATGTGCCACGACGCCCCCCTCTGCAAATACAAACACCGGGCCCCAGTCACCGGTCTATGGGGCGGGCCCAGCGCTCCCCTCCTGCTCCGGTTTTCTCCCTCACCCGGTCTCGCTCCTGGGGGCCGGGTTCTGTCATGGGCAGCAGGCGGGGCTCTCTCCCTCGGGAGAGCCTCGCTGAGGACAAGACGCTGCTGTAGGTTGCTTCTCGCTCCGCGGCGGGGGCGGGACTTTCGGATCTTCTCGGGCCGGCAGCCAATCATGGCGCGGCCCGGGGAACAACATCACGGCGGTTAACTCGGTGCTACAACGAGGGGTAGGCTCCCTCAAAATCAATAATAAAGCGAGGTGGGCTCTCGCTTGGGGTGCACAAAACGGCACCAGGTCTCTGGTGGGGTGGGCACCCGCTAGGGATCTTAAAAATCAGCAAAATAAGCGGAGTGGGCTCCCGTGCTGAAAATAAGCAAAAGGGGATCCCCACGTCGGGGAATCCCTCAGGAACCCGATCGCTGCACCAGCGGCGCAATGCGCTAGTTTGAGGGGGAGTCCAGCACTCCCCAGGCGCTGCCAGGGCACAAAGTTCCAGAGAACAACAACAAGTCCTTCAAGAGGTGGGGGGGCAGGGCTGGGCCCAGGTGCCAGCTCACAGGGTCCTCCTAGGCAGGGAGGCAATCCCCAGTGGCTCTCCTCCTGGCACCCAGCAGCAGCAGCAGGCCCACCTCCAGCAAGGATCCAAGAAGAGAACAACTTGTAAGAGGTCAAAGCCTCTTTTTATACAGTAAATCCCTTTGTCTCAGGGTGGGGGAAAAAACAGTCGCAGCTGGTTTTAGAGCACTTTGTTTTCCTCAGCCACCCTTTCCATTCCCCAGGCAGGCTAGGGTCATTAGACGCACCACAGGGGGCGGAGCCAGCATTGTGTGGGGAAATCCCAGCCCTATTCAGGTCCCAGGTGTACTCCTCCCTCACATCACTCATGCTAATCTCAACACTCACCATCGGGGCAGACCCATCATGACTCATGGAGCCAGGCTTACCAGCCAGCTCCAGCCAATCACAAGCCAGACACAAATTACACAAACATGCTAACTTTTAGAAGTGGCACTTCCACACTAGACACAATCACGCCACATACATCATTGCGCAGCATTTAATCACACGAGTCCGCCCATACCAAACTCGAGCCTGCATACCTCACGCATCAGGAACTACCAGGGACACAGACATTCCCCATGCATTCCTATAAGAGGGCAGGCCAATCTCACCACACGCACTCAGAGTGCGCACTTACTTTCCACTGGGACACAGTGAAAGTGCGCAAAAGCCAGAAATCACTAGCACAAAGTCACAATCACAAAGCAAAAAGTTTAGGGGTGAACCTGCCAGAAGGGCCAAGTCCAACACCGTCTGATTATTCAGCTAGTTCGGATGTTGTACCTATTGCCCAATGTGTTTCTGTCCAAAAACATGAGCTTCCCGGTCAGTCTACCTTGAGATCGCAAACTCGATCTGCCAGCAGCTCTAAAACAGGGGCTAAAATCCCTGCTTCAGACTCAGTCCCTAAAAGGAAGCGTGGAGGAGCCCCTCTGAAAAACAGGAAAGTAAAAATACAGAAATGTAATAATTCGGGGGAAGGTCAACTGACAAGAATTACTAATAGCCCTGCTTTATGCCAACCCAACGAACAAGCGTCTACGCCCCATTAACTCCTGGTGATGTGTGTCTTACAGAATTTGGAGAAGGTTTTTGGGTCAAATGGAAAGTATTTTTACCAAGACATGCCTTCCTTTTTATGACAGACTCAATGTTATAGAAAGTAGACTTTTGTGTCTTGAATTATTGGTTGCTTCTGTTTAGGTGGAGGAGGGGGTTACACGAGCAAACAATGATTATGGAAATATTGAGAGGCCGCCTATGCTAGTGAATGTAATTTCCCACCATTCTGCCCCGTCTGAAGTGAATAATGCAGTTGATTTATCCCCCCCAAATGTGCTGCCTAGTGACCATATACAACAACCTAGTAACAGCGCTGTGAATAATAACCCAGTAATAAGTAAAATTAATGAGAATGGGGGGGTAGAGGGGTTGTGAAACTACAACCTCCACCAAACAGTAGTGCAACCTGTGATGTCCCAGTAAAAGAACAAAACCGTTTAGATCTTCCTCCTGAATCTGTACCGTATGTGGTAGTGCTTGCAGGGGTTCCAGCTTTGAATCAGTAAAAAGGGAGGCCTATGGTGATCTAAAAAATAAATGTCTTCACTGGCTGAATTACAACAGGCCACTTCCTACACATGTATCTAGTGAAATTCTTTTTGCTAGACGAGTGGATTGGGTGGGGCCACGGGAAAAAAACAGTAGGGAGGACTGTGTTATAATCAATTTCAGGAATAGATGGGCGGTTACACACATTTGCAACTGGGCTCCAGTGCAGTCAGTAACACAAATTCAATCCCTCCCCTTAAGGTACTTCTATCCTGCCTCCCCTATTGACTTCAGAGGAGGTCGGTCTTGGGGGGACCGTGATACCCGGAGCTTTAGTGTCCAGGTTGGGCACGCTAATTGGAAGGGAGCTAACATCTATACTCCTAGTGATGTTATGCTTCCCCTGTGTAACAGATTTAGTGTTGTGGATCAAATAGATTGACGGCAAAAGAGTTGCCTGACTCATTCTCCCCACACTGATGCTCAGGGTCCACTAGTAGCCAGGGAAAGGACAGAGGTAAATGCCTGCTCTATTATTTTACCTAGTCCTCATGGGGGTGGGCTAGTCCGGGAGGTTGATAGGGGGGGCAGTGGGATTAACCCGGCTCGTGTACTGTTTGGAGCTCCACCACCCTCAATTCATGGGGGATGTAAGCTGTGTTGTATCTCGAATGGTAGTGGGAAGGAATCACGATAGTGACGTCTGGGTTATGGGTCCCAAACTCTAGCAGGAGGGGGGGAGCCTATTGACGGCCCACTTGCTGGGGACAAGAGCTGCGACATGGCACAAAAGGAAATTGTGGGGGGGGGGGGTCAAATGAAAACATTAAAATCCACTCCTGGAACGTAGCTGGGATTAAAAATAAACTATTATGCCCAGATAGGGGATCGTTTGTAGAGAAGTGCGATGTTTGTTTAATGCAGGAGATGTGGGCGCTGGAGGAAAACCAGAGGAGTGGTTTTGCCACTTTTAGTATATTGGCTACAACGAAGGGTAGGGGCAGACCATCGGGGGGACTAAGCATCTGGGTGGGCACTCACCTGGGTGCTATTGCAGTGCAGATTCCAACTAACTCCCTTTAATGTGCAATGTGTCCTTCTAACGCTCCCAGAAAACATACAAATTGCCCTAATAAACATCTACTCTCGGCCCATTCAGAGTGGGCAGGAGTCTGGAGTAATTGATCAATTGAGGCAGTTTATTTCAACACTAGACCCAACAGTTACTCTAATAGTGAGGGGCGATTTTAACTGCCAGTTTGAGCCCCTCACTGATGTAAGCATAGACGGCCTAGATGACGAGGACCAGCATTGGCATATCCCGGAACCTTGATAGAATTCACTTTTCGATGCCCTAATTACCCTATGATGATGTGCGAGTTAGCATCATATGACTAACTAATGAAATTCGTATATGCATCTATGCTGAATTACTATTCTTGCTTTTTACTTATATTCAAATGTACGTGTGATCATATTAGTTTCTTAGCTTAGCCCGTGTGCCACCATTTTGTGTAACCCTCTGTGCCTGCGGGCCCTGCTCGCTCATATGCCCCTCCCGCAGGAATACAGAAATGTACTAAGACAGCAGTTTTCGTTTCTCAGCATACTGTGGCCGAAACTAACAAGTCTCTTTATCAGTAATGTTCTCATACCCAGAGACGCTGAAGCCTAGCTTCATGGCCTTGAGTAAAGATAATAATGTATCCCTTGCAGGTGCAGATGCCTGCTCTATGAGAGCATTGTTCACTGGTCTAAGGCTCGGTAACTTTCCACAAGGGGCGTACCCCTCGCTACTGTATTGCATTATAATGTATTGCTGTGATGCAGAGAGTCAGTCCTCTCGTTCGCACTCCTAGGAGTGAGGTCGGACAGGGCCCTCTCATATGAGTGTTGTTTGGCCTAATAAAGACTTTTGTTTATTCTTCTCCACTGTCCGGCTGACTTCCTATATAGCGACTATAGGTGAGTGCGGTAAGTCACTCAGGTGGATTTGAGCCACGCTTATCAGATGGCGCCCGAATAGGGACCCCGCGATAAGGATCTTTCTCACCCGTAAGTGGGTAGCAGAAGACCGGGGACCCGCTGGTCGGCACGGTGGGCCCGGGTACCCATCTGATGCCGAGCTTGGTTCTCGCAGCGCTGCCCCACCCTGCTGATCGGGAGAGGTCCCGGTTCGGATCTTACGCCGGGGTCCAGAAGGCGGAACTTGAAGCTGACCGTGTTGGTCTTGGCAGCCGGAGGTGGAGAACGGTAGAGGTCGGTGCCGCCTACGGAAGGTGAGTGGTCCACCTGTGATTGTTGCGGGAACGGGAGTGTTCCGGGAGACTAGGGTGTCTCCAGTGGTTTGAGGAGCCGGTGTGCTCCTGGGGCTAGTGTGCTCCGGGGAACTCAGAGTACGAGTTGGTGCTCTGACAGACTTGACGAGGTTGGGGACGTATTTCGATGTAATTGTTGGTAGCGATCCGACCGGGTGGTACTGTGGTGAAGGCGTGGCTCATTGTGGGCAGACTCTGGTGCGCTTACCCTGAACTCCTAGTGTGGTGGTTCAGTGGAGGTGAGATCTGGGTTTCCCGCAGTAAAGTGCGCAGTGATCCATAGTGCCGCACGGGTGGCGGATCTGTACCCCGTCCTCAGAACAGTTAGTGTACTGTTCGGTCTGCGGTAGAGTCCAGGTTCCCCAGGACTTGGTCGACGGGCCTTGTCCCATTTGGTAACACGTGTTTGGAGGTATTGTATATGTGGGCGTGTGGTTTTCTAATATATGTTTATATGTGTGTATGAACGAGCTCGAGCTGGTTTGTGGTGAAGTGTTTTCTTTCACACCGAAGTAAAGATGCCGTGTTTTAGTAAGTTACGATGTTTTGGATGCTGTTGTCGACCCTCAGATACTAGACTGGCCGAGAGCCAACCTGCACCCCCTGAAGGGACTCCGAGCTTTGATATGTATGTCAAACATGGACTGGTCCCGATTTTGTTTGGTACTTTGTGGCACCGGTACACTGCTGATAATGTGGATTTACAATGGCCTTTGACGGGTTCTTTCGATGAAGCTAAGTTGGACTACTTGCAAGACAAACTGTTTGCTAGGCGTAGTCGTCAGAGTATGTTTGACTCTTTGCGAGTGTGGCAGAAAGAGGCCAGGAAACGCAAGCTGCGAGAGGAGAAAGAAGAGTATAAAAAGTCCACCCAGACTATGGCGCAGAAGGCGAGAGAGCAGGTTGGAAATGAGAATGCGCTACGTATGGAGCGCTCAGATAGACTTTGTAGGTTGAAAGAAAATAAAAGTTATGTAGTACGAGAGGACGACCCGGATGAGATGGAAGACATTTTGAATACCCGACCCCCTCCCCCTTATGCCCCACAGCCCTTGTATCCCTCCTTGCCAATTCCAGCCCCCGCTAGTGGAGTTCCGGGTCCTTCAGCCAGTGCCCCCAACAATCCTCGCCCTCGACACCCCTCGTTTCCTTACTCCAGACCACTTCACCTGCACCCTCCCAATTTTCTTTGGCACTCCCTAGTGTTTCAGCTAGTACTACCCCCGGTCAGGAGATGCTAACACCGAGTCGAGGCGCAGGTAGCGGATTACTCTCGCAGGTACGGAAGTTGCTCACGCGTTCTACGGTGGGTTTAGATGAAAGGAGTATGGTGGCTAATCAGGCATGTCAGTGGGCCAGGAATAACATTTATTCGTTTGAAGATATTTGGTCCACCATGAAAGATTTTGAGCCTTTGATGCAGCAGCACGCTTTGTGGCACATGTCCAATGTATTGATACCGCTTTGGGAGCAGGGGTATGGAGGTGTGGCTCCAGCGGTTTTACGAGATATACAGGCTGGAGCCTATAGAACGAACACAGGGGTGAAAGAAGTGATGAGTAGTTTGCGTGCACTATTGCAATCCAGGAATGAATTACCATCTGCTGGCACACCCCATTTCCCAGGTCTCCACCCAATGCGCGAGGTGCACCCTATTTTTCATCCCGAGGTCCCCGAGTTGTTAGATCCAGTAACGAAGGCTGTTACTAGGAACAGGATTGATGCACATTTCCAGGAGCAATGGGTGTATACGCCATGGAAGAGAAGTGAGGTATTATCATTGAAGGCCCAGCTACCGGATTCTAGAAAAAACCCGACTGCCTATTACAAAGAGCTTACAGAAGCGGCGTCTTCCACTGTGATGACGTTGGCTGATGTTGAATTGTTTTTCGGGCTTTTGGTCCCGGTTGATGTGTGGCGGCAAGTGAAAGGTACTGACCACGTGGAAGAGTTAGGAGGTACGTGGCAGGAGTTGCAGGATTGGGACAAGGAGCGTAAGCCAGGGGAGAAGCCGAAGGCTGAGATATTAGCTTTGCCAGGGCGCATTATAAAGTATATGCATTCTCTCATTCCCCCGAAAAAGGTAGATTGGGACAAGTTAACGGCTTGTAAGCAGAAAAAGGATGAGGCGGTCTCTGATTTCTTTACGAGGTTTGAGGAAACGTTTATGGATTTTAGTGGGCAGGATGTGTCACAAGATGGCGGATTGCGGCTTTTTGTTAATAGGTTTGTCACGAACTTATTGCCTGAAATTTCAGCTAGACTGCAAGCGTCGGAGAGCACGTGGACAACGTCCTCTCCTTCGGGAATACTCAGTATGGCGCAATATTATGAACACAGGGAAAATGAGAGTAAGGACAAGCAGGAGAAGAAGGCTAAGGATCTAAAGACAAGAGTTTTGTTACAGCAAGTGGCTAGAGGCAGAGGAAGGGGTGCAGCGCCGAGTCAGAGGGGAGGCTTTGGGAGAGGTGAGAGTAGGGAAAGGCTGGGACCGAATCAGTGCGCAAAGTGTAAGCAGGAGGGGCATTGGTGGCGAGATTGCCCACTGCTTCAGTCGAGCGGCGGTCCAGGAAGAGGACGAGGACGAGGTAGTGGTGATTTTGGGAGACAGGCTGCGCGGTCAGAAGGAGGCGGGAGACCGGGAGGCAATTACTTTGACAATGGGACAGACAGACAACAGTTGCAGAGGGGCTGTGGTCAGTACTATAACGATGATTACTCAGTGGACGATTTGACAGGGTTCTCCCACAACTAGGACAGCGTAGGACAGAGCATGGGACCAGTACTTATGGAAGTTGATCAGAGGGGACCTTATGTCGAAGCCGACTTAATGGGGTCTCAACAAAAATTTCTAGTGGATACGGGTGCAATGAAAAGTTCAGTGGCTCGTTCTCGGGTCCCAGGGGCGGCTCTGTCTGGCAAGAATAACATATCCGTGGGTTTTGCAGGAACTCCGGTGATTAGCCCCATTTCTAAACCTCTCACGTTAACGATTGGCCCTTTTACTGTTGATTCACCGTTTTTATTGACATCAAATTGTGGAGAAAATTTGCTGGGTTTAGATTTATTGAAAAGACTGCACGCCACCATTTATTGTTCCCCGGATGGCGTGTACCTTACTCTGGGCCCGAATGTTGCCCGCCCATTGCAGTGTTTTTCGAAAGACGACCCATTACCACCTGAATTCTTAGGCATACCCGACAGCTTGTGGGCTGTCAGTGATACAGATGTAGGTAAAATGGATATTGCCCCGGTGACAATAAAAGTGAAGGTGGGAGCGAAATTGCCCAGAGTTCCACAATACAGGATTCCTAGGGAGGGAGAGAAGGCCCTGCTACAAATAATACAAGATTTAATACGGTCTGGAGTAGTGGAAGAGACTGATTCGAACATATGTAACAGTCCTATTCTGCCTATCCTTAAAAGACGGTCACCTGAAGCTACTGATAATACTCCTGATGTTTATAGATTTGTGATTGATTTGCGGCAAGTAAATAGAGTAGTGGAGCCACAGTACCCGGTGGTCTCGGACATCACTACAATATTGACCATGATACCCCCTTCGGCCAAATATTTCTCTGTCCTAGACTTGAAAAATGCTTTCTTCAGTATTCCAGTACATGAGGAAAGCCGTTATCTCTTCGGATTCTCATTGGCTGGCCGAAGCTTCCGCTTCAAGAGAATTCCTCAGGAGTACACTGAAAGTCCGAGCATATATAGTCAGGCTCTAAAGGCACAATTGGATGAACTGGAGCTTCCACCTGGCAACGTCATGTTGCAGTATGTGGACGATATCCTAATAGCATCGGACGACGAGCAGGGTTGTCGGGATGCTACTGTGAAATTATTGCACCATTTGGCTAAAAGGGGGCATAAAGTGTCCCTTCCGAAATTTCAATACTGTCGAACGGAGGTCACCTACCTCGGTCATCTCCTTTCGAAAGTGGGGAGGAGATTGACGCCAGAGCGCATAAAAGCGATCACTAACATGCAGGTACCTAACACGCAGCGAGAGGTGCGCGCGTTCTTGGGCATAACATCGTATTGTCGCCAGTGGATACCTAACTATGCGTTACTAACAAAACCCCTATTGTATCTGACTACCAAGGAAGTGCGCGAGCCCCTACCCTGGACCCCCGCATGTCAAGAAGCGTTTGAGTCACTGAAAACGGCTTTATGTTCTGCGCCAGTTCTTGGGACACCTGATTACCAGAAGCCTTTTGTCCTTTACGTACATGAGGCGGAAGGTTGCGCGCTGTCTGTCTTAACTCAGTGTTTTGGGGGGAAGCAGAGACCTTGTGCTTACTTCTCTGCCATGCTCGATAATGTGGCAAGAGCGCTGCCGAGCTGTCTGAGAGCCACGGCGGCTGCTGCGGTCTCTATAAGACAGTCGGCAGGGCTCGTACTGGGATCAGACCTCACAGTAATGGTACCGCATGCTGTGGACATTTTGCTGAACAGGACACAGACGCAGCGCTTAACTAGTGCTCGTCTTACGGGTTATGAGATGACTCTTTTTGCACCCCATGTTACGATCAAAAGGTGTGCTACACTGAATCCTGCCACCTTGTTACCTATCCCCACAGATACAGATACCAAAGGCGACGACATACATGATTGTTTGTTCAGGACTGAAGAGGAGACAAAGGGGAGGGTGGATCTGACAGACAGGCCCTTGGACGAACCAGACGGGGAGTTGTATGTGGATGGGTCCTGTTTTAAATTACCAGACGGTACATCGACGGCAGCATATGCAATAACAACATTACAGACGGTGGTGGAGACTTCTAGGATACCTTACAATTCTGCCCAGGCTGCGGAGATTATTGCCTTACTGAGAGCATGTGAATTAAGTGAGGGGCTAGATGTGAACATTTATACTGACAGCCAATACGCCTTTGGCGTGGCTCATAATTATGGGCGACTTTGGGCAGAACGGGGATTTCTGACTTCTCACGGACAACGCATACAACATGGTCCACTGATATTACGACTGCTAACGGCACTGACACTACCCAAACGATTGGCTGTGATAAAGTGTAGCGCACACAAGACAATAGTGGATGACGTAGGACGAGGCAATGCTTTCGCCGATGAGACAGCAAAGGAAACTGCTAGAGAAAAATTACCACGGATGTTTGTGGCAGGACCAGCTAGATGGGTTCCAGATGTTCATATGTTTGCAGACACTGTACAGAGTGTCAAGAACATACAGGGCAAAGCGACAGAAGAAGAATTGAGAGCATGGAAGGATGGGCAGGGACGATTGGATACGGATGAATGTTGGACAGATGTGACCGATAAGAGACGATGGTTACTCCCGAATGCGTATGTTCTTCCAGTAGTAACGATGGCGCACGGGCCTGCTCATGTTAGTGCAAAGGGTATCTGTAAATTGTTAGACCCAGTGTGGAGCAATAAGAATATCTCTAAAGTGGCCACTCACTTGGTTTGTCAGTGCATGGTGTGTTTGAGACACAATCCTGGAAAGGGTACCCCTGTCCCAACTGGAAATTTGGCACCCCCTTCTTTCCCTTTCGAAGTGATTCAGATGGATTACATCGAAATGGAAAGGGTCAATAACTTGAAGTATGTCCTTGTAGTCGTATGTGCTTTTAGTAGATGGGTGGAGGCGTATCCAACGAAAGACTGTACGGCCATTTCTACCGCAAAAATGTTGATAAAGGAGTATTTCTCTCGCTTCGGATTACCTAGGGTGATCTGGAGTGATAATGGCACGTCCTTTAATGCAGAACTAGTGAAGCAAATATGTAAAGGCTTACAGATCTCTCAAAAGTTTCATTCAGCCTTACACCCTCAGGCAGCAGGACTTGTGGAGCGGTTTAACGGCACGCTCAAGCTAAAGATGGCCAAAATATGTGAGAGTACAGGTCTCCGTTGGCCAGACGCCCTTCCCTTAGCTTTGCTTTCAACGAGAGTCACTGTGAATGCGAAAATGGGCGTCTCCCCCCACGAGGTGGTATTCGGCCGACCGGCCAATATTTGGGGAGTGCCCAGGCCTAAATGTTTTTCTGAAGTGCCATACCCTTTGTTGACAGATTACCTGTATGCTTTGAGTAAAGATCTTCGTTCTATTCACCAGCAGGTAGCAGACAATCTGAAGCCGTTACCAGAGGGGCCTGGACATTCCATCCACCCAGGGGGCTGGGTGGTCGTAAGAAGATACCAGCGGAAGTCTTGTCTGGAGCCAAGGTGGTCGGAGCCGCGCCAGGTGCTCCTCACCACCCGCACTGCACTTCGGATCGACGGACGGAAGGCGTGGACACATGCCTCACATGTGAAGAGGGTCCCGCTCCCGTTGCCCTATGACAAATGGGTACAGGATGGCATTGCTGACGAGGAGAATGAGTCTATCCCGAGGTATGTTCCTTTCTCGGATGCTTCACTGATTGGAGAAGAGCGAAGCGGAGTAGAGAATTCAGTGAGCTCTACTACTCCTGTTGCCACTAGTGAAGAGACACCAGAGAGTTCAGCATCTGCCACAGATTCACCTGTTTTGTTCACTGATCCCGAAGTGCCAGGGAGCACCCGTTACAATTTGAGGCCCCGAAGAAAATAAGTAACAGTACTGAAATATGATGGACTAAACACTGGAAGAAGGGCTTAGTGGACATTCTGCATAAGAAGATTTAGTGGTAGGGATGGACTTGTAAGAGCCCTGGTGTTTAGCCGAAGATTGTGTGCTATGAGACTATAGAGTGGTGCGGGGCCCGAATTAAGTGCTTCACTTGTATCCTAAATTGTTGTTGAACAGCGACGTTGGAGCTAGGTATGGACGGTAAAAGCCTGCCTGTGAGGCTTTGAAGGACACAGGGAGAAGATCCCTTTTTAGGGTTGAAGAACCCCTCTGGCCGGTTGAGGATTGTCTGGGACTATTTTTTTAGTAGAAGTGTTTTTTTCATTTTTGATTTTTGATATATTTTGAACGGATATTAAGAATGTATCCCTTTGGGCGGCCCATTCCTGATGAGGAGCAGCCTTTTGCGGCTCCTCCAAGACCTGTGCCTGATTCCCCCTGGTTGGCCCTTCCCCGAAAAGGAAAGATTGTGGTCATAATAATTGTTTTGATTGCCTTTTTAGTGACTCTTGGAATATTGTTTTTCCTGGATAAAGCTTACCCCGTTCATGTGTTTGCACCCACACCCACTGCCGTTCCTGAACATAATATGATTACTGTTGATTATGGTGAAAGAATGTTACGAAAAAGCTATAAAGACAATGTTTTTATTAAGACTTTACACCATGCACACGCCACTACTAACTTGACAGATTGTTGGGTTTGTGGGCTTTTACCTTCTGCTGCCTATAAGAAAGACAGATTCCTTGCCCTCCCTTTGACGCCAGTGAATAGTTGTGTGGGGTGGTATACTCTCATAGGTCTTGTCAAATACTTCCAGCAGCCAGATTCCCTGACTCCTCGACTGCAGAATAGGGGGTGGACAATGACAATGCGAGTACGCCCTCTGCCTCCATCTTCCCTTGGACGAATATATACCGATGGACGTTTTGACCAGACTTTTATAGAGACATGTGAGAAAAGGCTGGGTCGATTCTTGACACCAAATGATACTGACCGACTTAGGGATAGTTTCCTGAAATTGAATGCCACTCTGTCCTACAGGCACCCCCCGAAGAGTAACGACAGTTCCAAGTCTCTGATACCCCTGGCTGTGGTGGGTCCTTCTCCATTTTTCTGTATAGAGGGAAAGGGTCCCATAAAAGTTGGTAATAGCTCCTGTAATATGACTGCTTCAATACGCTTGCCCATTAGCCCCTCTTTGATAGCCCCACCCAGTATCTATTTTGTTTGCGGTGATAATGGATACTTATGGTTGCCCGAGGGTTGGGGTGGGGTGTGCTACCTGGCCTATATGATTCCCCCTGTGTATGTGGCTCCCTCTGATTACCACAAAACTCATCGTCGGTTCCCCAGTCCTCAGGAGCAGCCACAAGAGCAGCGTAAAAGGAGGGAACTTCAGGTAGATGATGTCGATCAGACGGACACCTCGTACCAACAATGGACTGATTTTTCGAAGGGTTTGCTTCCTATCTGGGGTCCAATATTTAACAGCAGAGCTATTAGGCGACTGTCTAGGGTAATGGAAAAGGTAGTTCTAACTGAAGCCGACATTACGACTAACATATCTGTTGAGATTCAGGCTATGAGATTATTTACGATCCAGAACAGGATGGTGCTTGACGTCATATTGGCTGATAGGGGCGGGGCCTGTCGCGTCATCGGGACGTCTTGCTGTGTTTATATACCTGACTCCGCCCCCACTGTTAACTTGGCAGTACAGAAATTACATAGATTAGCGACTGAACTACATCAGGATAATGGGACATGGTCCCTACAAGGGTGGCTCTGGGGTGCCTTCTCTTCCTGGGGTTGGAAAATATTGATGGGTTTGGTTGGTGTGGTGAGCGTAATACTGACTTGCTGCCTTTGCATATACTGCCTCCCTCCATGTTGTTCAATGTGTGCTGCGAATATACGTCCGAAAAAGAAGTTACCTGGTCAATATACCACTTCTATGATTACTGAAATTCCTGCTGATGCAAGTTGGTTGATGTTCATCGCAGAAGATGTTCTAGACTAAAGAAATAAAGTCCTGCCCATAGAATGGATGTCGGCACTACCTTTTTGCAAATAAATGAGGCTATAGTTAGCCAATGATGCTAAAAGGAGGGGCTGATAGAATTCACTTTTCGATGCCCTAATTACCCTATGATGATGTGCGAGTTAGCATCATATGACTAACTAATGAAATTCGTATATGCATCTATGCTGAATTACTATTCTTGCTTTTTACTTATATTCAAATGTACGTGTGATCATATTAGTTTCTTAGCTTAGCCCGTGTGCCACCATTTTGTGTAACCCTCTGTGCCTGCGGGCCCTGCTCGCTCATATGCCCCTCCCGCAGGAATACAGAAATGTACTAAGACAGCAGTTTTCGTTTCTCAGCATACTGTGGCCGAAACTAACAAGTCTCTTTATCAGTAATGTTCTCATACCCAGAGACGCTGAAGCCTAGCTCCATGGCCTTGAGTAAAGATAATAATGTATCCCTTGCAGGTGCAGATGCCTGCTCTATGAGAGCATTGTTCACTGGTCTAAGGCTCGGTAACTTTCCACAAGGGGCGTACCCCTCGCTACTGTATTGCATTATAATGTATTGCTGTGATGCAGAGAGTCAGTCCTCTCGTTCGCACTCCTAGGAGTGAGGTCGGACAGGGCCCTCTCATATGAGTGTTGTTTGGCCTAATAAAGACTTTTGTTTATTCTTCTCCACTGTCCGGCTGACTTCCTATATAGCGACTATAGGTGAGTGCGGTAAGTCACTCAGGTGGATTTGAGCCACGCTTATCAACCTCAAATTCCAGTAGTTAGAGCATGGCGCCGTTGGTCCTCCAAATTAATTCGCTTACTCTTTTGTCCTCTTTGAGGGCTTGCAATGGGAGGACAAAATCGGATAGACCTGGCCAATCGACTTTTAATAGAGAAGGGCAAAACTCCATTCTGGATTACATCCTGGTTGAATCCAGATTATGGGATATGGTTTTGGATTTTCAGATCTATCCAAGGAAAGATAGTGACCATAATCCCCTTGTTATGACGCTTAGATCAGGGAGTTTGGGCCTGTCTAATCCTGCTCCCGAGCTCAACCCTGTAGAACATCCTCTCTCGCTAACTAACAACAGGCGGAGAGTTAAATGGCCACACATACAAGGTTCCCAGGAAAAACTTGCAAATATATACCAAAGGGTAGTGCCCCATTTAAGAGACATGGGTGAGGTGGGGGTAATTGCCTTGCATTTGGGACTAGAGGACAAGCCTTTGAAAATACACAAACAGTTGACTTTGGAACTGTTTGATGTGTTTTACCCATAAGGAAAAAAAAAGGTAAAACCGGTTTCTGCTCATCCCTGGTATAACGCTAATTTTCGGAAAGCAAAAAAAGATCTGATATTTGCAGTAAAAGCAAAGGATAAGATTAGGACTAAGCATTGTCGGCTCAAATACAAGCGGGTCATCAAAAAGGAAAAGAAAAAGTGGGAAGCCGATAAATGGGATGATCTTAGAATTGCACTTAAGTCAAATCCTTCTGGGCAATTGTTAGCTCTGAGGGGGGGGTTGATAGAATGGCAATTAAACCGAATATAGCTGCAGCATCCTGGGAAGCTCATTTTGGAGCTCTGTATGCATAATCGGGTGATGGTGGTTTCCTAAGCCCACTCTCAGGCCTCTCCCATGAGAATCGATTGGAGGGGGTCTGGGAGATCACCTCCTCTGAGGTGGAAGCTGTCATTGTTAAACTAGTACCCAATAAGGCGCCGGGCTTAGATAGGCTCCCGGGGACTTATTACGGTCTGAACTGAAAATATGGGCTCCATATTTATGTGTTCTCTTTAATGCCATATTAAAGGGCATGGACCCGGCGGACACCTGGCGGGGCGCAGAAATAGTCCCTATCTACAAAAAAGGCTGTCCTCTTTAAACCGTCTAACTACAGGTCTATTAGCCTGATTGATGTTACCCAAAAATTGATGGGACGGGTTATTCTAGACAGAGTCCAGAGTTGGATGGAGGAAAATGAGATCTTGACCCCTTTTCAGACTGTTTTCAGGAGTAGTACATCGACTGTGGACCAGATATTTAGACTTCAGGTCTTGTATTGGAAAACGTGAGTGTGGAGGGTAGCAGCCTCTACCTAATCTTCGTTGACCTGAGGTCAGCGTTTGATCTGGTCCCTAGGGAGTGTGGCTCACTGGTTAGAGGCGGCAGACCCGAGAGCAGAGGACGGCCCGGGACCAGGGTTCGATTCCCGGCGCGGCAGGTTTCTGGACCAGGGTCAGCGGACTCGATAATTCTCTCGCCTCGGTGCCCACTCTGATCAGCGATCACACTCGGCAACTCTGGGCATTAGCTTGCCTCATCTTCACTAACGGCCCCACCAGACCGCCGGGGATGCCTGGTCTCACCCTGGAGATACCCATTAAGGGACCATCTCTCAGGGAAGCCAGGAAGGGTTTTGCAGCGGTCGAAGCGCCTTGGGACCCTCCGGGTAAGTAGTGCGCTATATAAATGCCTATACATACATACATACATACATACATACATACATTGTGGAGTGTACTGCTTGAACTTGGTCTACCACCTTACCTTGCTGATAAGGCTCCATACTGATACTTATGCGCAAGTCAGGTGTGGGAAGTATGGAGAACTGTCAGCCCGCTTCCCGGTGAACCAGGGGGTGCGCCAGGGGTGCATCCTGGCCCCCACCCTGTTCTGTTTGTATATTAACGGTCTCATTGACCACCTTCTTGGAGTAAAGAACACTGATGCCTGAGGTTAATTTCAGGTCGGGTGCCCACCCTGATGTTCGCGGACAACACTTTGCTGTTGTCCAAAGACAGCAACGGGCATCCAACGAACCCTGGATGGTTTTGCTGACTTCTGTGCATTTCGGGCCTGGAGATAAATCTAGATAAAAATAATTTATGACTTTTAATCCTCGCAGGCAGACACGTCCAAATCCCCTTCTGGGTGGAATCCCATTGAAGCGAGTTAAGACCTTTGAATATTTGGGCATCACTCTGGGAGAAAATCTGGCATGGGATATTCAGTCAGCAAAGGCCGGACTTAAGCTAACCAAAGTGGTGGGGGGGATCCAGAAATTGCACAGAGCGTCCGAGTTCAAGCCTGCTGCTCCCGTCATTAAAATTTATAAACTACAGGCCAGATCAGCCTGTTTGTTCGGGGAAGAACTATGGGGATACCAAAATTCCACCAACCTCATTTAGGTTGAACATCAATTCATGAGGAATTTCTGGGTCTTGCAGTGAGTACCCTGCTAGTACCCCTTCGTATGGACTTAGGGCTACTCCCCATTGATGGCACTACGCCCTTTAACGTATTGGAGAAGATTATGGTCAGTGCCTGAACTTGTCTGTTATAAAAACTAATTTTGGGAGATTTGAGATGCACTGAAAAACAAGAAAATCCAGTGGTTAACCCATATTAAGGCAACTAGCATTAGGATTGGTCTACCTGAGCTCTGGGATAACTCCGGACGTAGCTTGCCCGGCGTTAACCAGGGCTGAGTTAGTTCACCATTTTAGGTTCCATAATCTATCGTCCCTCCATGCGAGTCCTACAGTGGGAAGATTGACTATTGAGTTTCTCCAAATCAAAGAAGATTACAAAAAGGAAGAATTTCTAGATCTGATTTATCTATCATCAGCAAGGGAAACTCTATATGCAATTTCAGATGGGTAGTCTTCCACTTAGGGTGTTTACATGTAAATGGGACAGCAATAAGAACACCGAGTGCCCAGCTTGCAAATATAACATTGAAAATGAAATTCATGTCTTTTTTTTTTTTGCTCTGCTTCCCAGGTTGTACGTAAACGTTGGGTGCTATCAATCTGCAGAAATGTAGGCTTTAGTCAGTGTGTTCAAGCTTTTAGAGTCCTTAAATATGACACGCACCCCCCATTATTTTAGCTGTCTCGCGTTTTCTAAATGGAATGTGGCACAGACTAGGAAATACATTAATGAAGCCATTGGGCAGTAGGAATTACTTCAGTTTTTTATTGTAATGAACTTTTTCGATAACCAACCCAATGTTTAATCAGGTTTTATGTTGATGGATGAAGCTACAGTTTTAATTTTGCAAATATGTGTATTTTTACGATTGAGCTTGAATCTGTATGGTTCCTGTTATTTTTTTTTTTTATTCTTGCTATATATGTATTTTATCTTGCACTTTTATGGTCCGTTGTGACCGAAATAAAGTTATCGAATGAATGAATGAATATATGTTTAATTATTAATTCGTTGATCATTAATATGAATTAATTAATTGAGATTCAATTACCGTATTTGTTTATATTTTTTGTGTGTGGGCTTTACTGTTATAGGGATACAGTGTGGGGAGTAAATTAATTTTACTTACTTTATCATTCGTTTTTTAATTGAAAATACACTTTAATTGTGTAATACATTTTTTTACAGTTTAATTTTAGGTGTGGGTTGTGGGGATTATAGGGGTAAAGTGTTAATTTTTATGAGTTTTCATTTGCTTTTAATTAATACTATTTCTTTAATTGGTACCTAATTATATTAATTAAGGAAGTACATTTTAAAAACAATTTTAGATGTAGGTTGTGAATTACGTGATGTTATAGGGTAGGAAATAAAAAGAAATTATGTAATAATTAATGTTTTGTTTCTAAATAATTTCTAATTCAAATATTTATTTGTTTGGAAATTATTTTTTCTTTTATTTAATATAATTGTAGGTATTTGTCATATGACTTTAACATTATAATAAGTTTTTTATTATTTTGAATATCAACTATATTTGTATTTTAATTGTTAACATATTTATATATTTTTTTATTTATTTTGTTTCTTAAAGATTTTTGTTGTTAATATTTTGTTTGTTTTGAATTTTGAACTGACTGGAGTGAGACTATTAATTGTTACGCCTCTGCAATCCAACACTTTCTCTACTGTTTCACTGACTGGATTGGGAATAGTAATTTTTACCCCCTCAGCTATCCAACACTTTCCCTACTGTTACACTCACTGGAGTGGGAATAGTAATGTTTACCCCTCCGCTATCCAACACTTTCCTTACTGCTACACTCACTGGAGTGGAAATAGTCATTTTTACCCATCTGCTATCCAACACTTTACCTACTGTTGCACTCACTGGAGTGGGAAATGTAAGTTTCAAAATTTGTTAAGAGTTTCATGTTTTATTTTATAATAGAATTTTTTTATTAGATGTTATGTTATTGATACATATATATGTATTTGTAAATTTTAATATAATTTTTAAATTATAGAATAAATTAAAATCAATAGTTAGTAATTGTTTTAAAGTAAATATATATTTATATATGTGTGTTTAATTAACTTTATTTTTTATATATTTTTAAAATTTATATTAAATCTACATTATCTTTTAATATTAAATGTATCATTTAACATATGTAATATTTTTATATATATATATGCATATGTATACATATATATAAATATATATACATAATCGATATTATGTACAACTATATTTTTTTACATCAATATTTTTTGGGATATTTTTGTACTTACCTGTTTAAATATAGGGAGTCGATATTTTTGCATTCTATATTTTTTCATCAATATTTTTTACTTCTATATTTTTTACATCCATATTCTGTCAGTGAACCATGCTATACATTGGTTTACACACTTATACAGGCCATTGTGTCTTTATAATATGTGTGTAATATAACCCACTCAACACCCTACTCTACCCTACATACTTTTTTTTAATACTTTATTTTCCAATTTTGCAAAAAGAAAAGACATAACAATAAACATTCGACATAATGATATGATGTGACATTCGTGGGAGGTCTAAAAGACATATCAAACTTAACAAAAATACGTAACATGTTGACAAAAGGCAATGCGATACATGAGTACTTGACAAAAAACAATGTGATACACACAATGAATAAACAATCTTGTGACATAGCTGAAAACAGTATGTACTATCGGGGACAAATACAAAAAACAGTGCAAATATGTTGTAAACCATTCCCCCACATCTCATCTCTGGCGTCTGTAGAGATCTAACCCACGCCGGTAGGGGTCATGCCGGCTTGTACCTGAGAATCATGCTCTAACTGGCGCCGGGAGATGTAATCCCTATATGGGCTCCAAATGTCGATTGGCTTGGAAGAGTTGGGGAGTAAAGTACTAAATTCCTCGCAATTCACATTACAGATCGCTAGGCTATTTAACCAGGAGCGGAGCCTAGGGGCACGTTTACTGCCCCATAGCAATGCAATCTCCCGTTTGGCCAAAAGGAAGCCAAGTGCAGCTAACCTGCGAACATTCTTAGGAAGTTCAACACATAACCCAGTAGTGCAATCTTGGGTGTAGGAAGGAGTAGCATGGACAATATATCTCCCAAGGTGGAGTGGACTTCCAGCCAATACTGGTGTATTTTAGGGCAGGCCCAGGGTAAATGTGCAAAATCAGCAAAGGAGGCCAAACATTTCCGACAGTGATGTGGCCTGGAATTGTCAATTCAGTGTGCGTGGGCCGGAGTGAAATACATCCGGCGAAGGAATTTAAACTGAAGCAACTTATGTCGACTGTTCAAAGAGACGTCAGTCGTGGTTCTACAGCACTGTTCCCACCGACCATCTGAGATCGGTTCACCCAAGTCCGCCTCCCAAGCAGCCCGAAACATTGAGTCATCTATAGGTTTAAGCGTACCACACTGTTTATAGTATTTGGAAATCAGGTGTGCACCATCTGAGTTCTGAATCAGCAAGGTAAGGGGAGGGGTCTGAACTGGGGCCAAAGAGAATGAAGGAAATCTGGCTCTCAAAGCAGAGTGTATCGGGGTGAGGATGAATGTATCCATAAAGGAGCGTTCGCTAATTCGAGCCTCCTCTGTCAGTGAGAATACATGCCCATCCGGGAACAAATCTCCGAGGGTACGTATGTTGAATTTCACCAAAGTGCGCTCGACCAAAGTTTCCCCAGTGATCGGGAGAAGGGAGGCGTTAGGCAAGGGTAAGGCTGGGGAATACAAAAGATCTAATCCAAAAAGTCTACGCAGTCTCATCCAAGCCCAGCACGTGGTGGAGACTGTTTGGTTGTCTCAGGGGTCCCGAGGGAAGCCGGTGGGAAGGAGCGTAAGAACCTGTCTCGGGAGAACGGGTCTGCCTCTGCCTTCAAATACGGGAAACACGTCTGGATGGAACCAGGCGTATGCGTAGCAACACTGCACGACTAAATAATACAAATAAAAATCTGGAACAAGTAGCCCCCCCCTCTGTCCGGTGGCAAAGTCAAGATCTTCCAACTGACACAGGGTGTCTTATCCCCCCAGATCAAGCGTATCAGAATAGAGCGGATCTGCGTGAAAAAGACCTTTGTTAGAGGAACAGGAATGTTATTAAAATAATACAAGAAGCGGGGCAAAACTACAATTTTAATGATAGCGATTCTACCTGCCATGGACGGGGGTAATCGGAGCCACCTTGTGACCTGTGATTCTAATGCACCAATGGCGGAGCCATAATTAAGGCGGATTACCGAGGCGGTGTCAAGATGAATGTGGACGCCAAGATATTTAATTGAGTCATCGTATCATTCCAGCGGAAACTCACACTGCCAAGGCGTGGTACCGGCTGTAAGTGGGAAAATGACCGATTTGTGCCAATTAATATGGAGCCCGGAAAAATTGCTGAATTGTGTGATTTCCCAAATCAACAGGGACAGATTGTCTTGAGGCATGTGGACATACAGCACCGTGTCGTCTGCGTACATTGAAAGCAACAGGGGACCCGTGCAAAATTGCAAACCGCGCTGTAGATGTTTTTCTTGAAATTGTCGAGCTAAAGGATCCATGGCTAAAATAAAGAGGAGAGGGGACATAGGGCAGCCCTGTCTGGTGCCGCGCGACAAAGGGAAAGGGTCAGACAAAGTGCCTTAAGACGCAACCGGGCCATGGGTTTAGTGTCTAATAGGGTAACAGTTGCGATAAAACACTCCGGCATGCCCATACGACGCATGACTGAAAGAAAAAAGGGCCACTCGAGGGAATGGAATGCTTTCTCTGCATCAAGTAAAATTGCGGCGGCAGGAGTGGAAGGTTCAATACGGTGCAACACGGTAAATAATGTCCGGAGATTGAGGGAGGTGGACCTGTGGGGAACAAAGCCCGACTGCACAGGGGAGATGATAAATTCCATCAATAGTGATAATCTAACGGCAATAACCTTGGCTAAAATCTTGTAGTCCAAATTTAACAGGGACAGCAGTCTGTACGAGCCACATAGCATAGGATCTTTTTCGGGTTTGGGCAATAAAATGATCACCGCTTCTCGAAATGTCGGGGGGAGGATACCCACTTCAAGGGCCTCGGCATAGACCTCAACTAAGAGCGGCACCAATATGTCCTTATATGCTTTAAAAAAGTCCGGCAAAAAGCCGTCAAGTCCAGGGGCAGAAGACGCCCAAGGCATCAATCGCCTCCACGATGCTCTCTGGAGTGGATGGGGGAGCCATCAAGTCCTGTCATAGAGATGATATATGTGGGGCTTCCGGGGGGCGTAATGTGTTGGCCAATAGGCGCCCCGGGTGCTCACCCTCCTCGTACCGTCGCGCCACGCAGTGCTTATTGAGGAAAGATAGTTCCCTATCAGCAGCGTCCCTAAACTCAACACACAATTCCAGCCGTCGGGCAGTAAGAAATTCAGAGGGAGAGGTAAGCATTTTGCGGTCCGCTGCAGCAATATCCTTCTCGATCCGGTCCAAAGTGGAGCGCAGATCGCGAAGTACTCCGATATGTTTCGAGATACAGACTCCTCTTATATAAGCTTTAAAGCCTTCCCATAAGACTGCCCAGGTGTCAACAGAACCAGTGTTTAGGTCCAAATAATCTTCAATAGCCTGTCTGACTTCCTCTCTAAAAACAGGGTCCATCAAAACACAGTCGGGGAAGCGCCACTGCTGCTCAAAACCACCCGCACGGGGAATAAATAACTGAAGGATCATCGGGGAGTGATCGTAAAGAGTGTGGGGGAGAGTCAGGATTGACCCCATCCAGCCCGCAACTCCGGGGGAGACCAGCCAATAATCAATTCTGGTCCAGGTGTTGTGGAACCCAGAGTAGTAAGAGGAAGCAGGATGGTGTGCGTGCAGATGGGACTCTACGTCTACCAAGGCGTACTGTGTGCAAATCTTCCGAAGGGCCAGTCGGGCATGGGATTTGGAGGCAGGTGAAGAAGCAGTACTGTCCCTAGAGTGGTCCAAAGGAGGTTAAAGTTCCCACCCAGGATCAGAAGCCCGGTGTCCACAGAGAGGAGGCGGGTTAAGAGGGAATGAAAAAAGGAAGGAGAATGAGTGTTCGGGCCATATACGCATACAAGGGTAACCCTATGTCCCATCAGCAGACCAGTAACTATCAAGAACCGGCCATTGGGGTCCTGATGCGTGGCACAATGTGCAAACTGAACTCTTTTGTGTACAAAAATGGCAACACCCTGCGAATACGTGCTACAGTTAGAAAAGAACCTGTGTGGGTCCCACCCAGAAGCCATCGAAGTAACATCCGTGCCAGCCAAGTGGGTCTCCTGCATAAAGAGGATATCCGTTTTGTGTCGGGCTACTTAATTCAAAACCTGTCAGTGTGTCCTATTATTATTCAGGCCACGCACATTCCACGTTAATAGCGAAAGCCCGGAAGGACCGGGCACATTCCCTAACTGTACCATTTATACTGCGACAAAAAAAGGAGGTCAATGTAAAAATGCATCACATAAATCAGACCTCATCTTCTGCAAATTGGAATAATCCTCATTAAGCAAAACATAAACCCCCACCACCCTCCATCCAACCTCTCACTCCCCAGAAAGAGGCAAACCCAAACATAGCAACCCAAAAAGCAAACCATGGAGGTATTAACCATGGGGCATGGCAACGCCATGCCAGTCGGGCAAAGCAGCAATCAGACATCATAATAAGCGGAAAAAATGAAAAAATGTGAAAGAGCCAATGTCAATAGGACACCACAAAGGAGCATAACAAAACGAACTGCACTTAGCCAGTCCCTGTTGGGGAGAAGAGGTCTATGCTGGACTGCGACGCCTGCAGTGGTGAAGAAGCAGATCTAGACCCACCCGCCTCCCCGTTCTTATCGTTCTTGAAGTCGCAAAAGAACTCTTGTGCTGCGTTCGGAGTGTCGAAGATCCTCAGCCTGCCATCAATGTCCACCTTGAGACGAGCTTGATACAGCATGCCGTAGCGGAGCCCCAGATTTCTAAGCATTACTTTGATGCTCTGATACTTGCGCCTGGCCTCCTACACCATGACGGTGAAATCTGGAAAGAAAGAGAGTCTGTTCCCCTGCCACTGGACCTCACCCATCTTGCGAGCCGTGCGTAGGGCAGTGTCCCTATCTTGAAAGTTCATGAGCCTGGCGATGATTGGTCTGGGAGACAATCCAGGCTTGGGCGGGGGCAAAAGGATCGATGTGCACGCTCAATGACAAAGCCCTGGGTGCAGGATTCCCTGCCAAAAAGATCAGAAAGAAACTGCTCCACAAACGAGTCCATGCGACCAGTGGCCGTTGTCTCCGTCATGCCGGGAACGCGTTTGTTATTGCGGCATCCCCGGGCCTCCAAATCCTCATTTTTTATAGCCACTTCCTTAAGGATCTTCTCGACTCTCTCCAGCTGTTTCAAAGAGGAGGCAACCCCATCTTCAAGATCTGATACCCTGGACTCAACCACATCTAGTCTTCGATCGTGGCCCTGGACCTACGCGCTCATGTCGGCGAGTTACTTATCCAGGTCATGGAACCGGGCATCCAGAGCCTTAAAGCCTGCTCTCATTTCAGCCAGCATGGCATCGGCCAGGGAGGCCGAGCCGGTTGCGTCCTGAGGGGTACAGCCCCTGCGGACGAGTCCGCCGTGGCATCAGACTCAGCACCCGGCGTCTTATCAAATTGGAGCTTGGACTGCCTAGGGTCCTTCTTAATCATTGCGGGGAACACGGAGATCAAGGATCGTGAGGAAATAGATCAGTAATTAAACCACTAAGTAGGCCACATGTGGTAGGACAAGAAGGTGCAGCCAGGCCAGGTGGGCAAAGGCGGGTGCGCAAAGCTACGATCCCAGAGACTGGGCAGGGAAGTCTGCGTGTGCAGTGGTGGAGGCACAGTGAAAGCCACGAATAAATCCAGGCAACCAGAAGGGCAGCAAACTAAGATGAGAAGGGTAGCCACCAGTAATGAGCAGCAGGATGTCGGGACAGCACCCAGAGGCAGGAGTAGCAGCAGCGTCAATATGGCAAGACAACCAGGCGGGGGTCAAACAGCAACCAATTGCGGCAGGATGTGGTCAGCGGTCCTGGGTTGCAGTAGGGCCAGGGAATGCGGCAACCAGTCAGGCAGGCCAAGAGGTCAACTCCGGCACAGCAAGCATGAACAGCCGTGTTTCGGGGAGACCAGGCAGCCACCAACCACGCCTAGCGATCAGGACCACAGGTGCAACCCAGAGGGGCCCCAAACCGGGAATGAGGGGAGTCAGAGAAGGCCTACAGGTCGGCCGACAATGGAGCACCCCCAAGGCGCCGAGGGGGCGAAACCCAATCGCCCACCGCCACAAGCCCACCACAAATGTCCGATCCCCACCCTATCCCCGGATCGCCCCCACACCGGCCGCACTCAGGACCGGCACACTCACCTACTCAAGGCCCCGGCCTCACGCAGCACGGTAGGCCCAATGGGCCAAGATCCGCCCTAGCAGCGGGGGCCATGCAGGGGAGCGGCAGTCAAGGTGCGGAACGCGGGAGCAGACCCCAGGGCAGGCCGAAATGGGCAAAGCGGTCAGGCGAGGGGCAGCAAAGGGCACGGACTCACCCTGTCTCCGGCGGCACCACGGTCGAGGATAGCAGGCCAAAGGCGGATCCTGGTGTCATCGGGCGGCGGCGGCATCTCCAGCAGGGCCCCAGCGTTCAAATCGGCATTGCGCACTGTCACGGTGGTCCCCGGCCACTGGAGGACGGTGCAGGCATGGAGAGAGGCACTCACATCAGGATCAGAGCCGCTGCAATCGCCCGACCGGCGGAGCTATAGTTGGATGTGGCCATCTTGGTCGCCTCCGTAGCCACGCCCCTCCCTCTACCCTACATACTTGGAATGAGTAGCAGTGTTAAAGAAATTAACTACATATGAGTGCAGGTCTATGTAGAGAAGAGGGGTACAATTGAAGGGTGGTACTGATTGAATCTTATGAGAAGGTGTTCTTGGGAGGTAGGGGGCGCAACAAATATTCTCACATCATCTGGCACCAGCACTAAAATCGGCCCTGTCAGAGGGCATAGCTATAGTTCCCGCAACCTGTGCCGTGACCCAGGCCCTGAGGTAAAAGCACTTCAGCAACTGATTGTGGGACGGCTGGTAGGAAGGCATAGTCTGTGAACAGAGAGATTTAATTCTATCGTAATCAGTGTTTCTGTAAAGTTTTTATTTCAACATTTCCAGTTAATGAAAAACAAAGAGCACAAGTAGAAAAGCCTATAGAACATGACTGATGTGCTCTGATCCCCAAGGACCTCATTTTTTATGAAAAGTGTTGCATCACTGTGTGAAAACACACGATGCAACATTTTTCAGTGCGCCTTCCTTGCGACACCATTGATGTGCCGTATTTAGTGTGTGGCGCTCCATGTCGCAAGGAGTTACAGATACGTGACTATTCCTGACATATCTGTAGGCACAAACGTGGTGCATTGCTGAGGTGTGTCTGATAACAGACACAACTCAGCAATGTGTCTTTTCACATGGGGCGAGCCTTATGTGAAAGGGTCTGCGTCACCCTTCCGCCTGCTGTGAGGAAGATTTTGACACAGTGGCGTCCTAGAGGTGTCACAGAAAAATCTGACCGCAACACTTCTACAAGCCTTTTTTACGGGGGAACGTCCACCCTTCATACATTATACCTGACACAGGTATAATGTAGCAGAGGCCTTTACAAAGTGATGCATCTACTTAGATGCATCATTTTGTAAATATGGGCAATGTGGCACAATTTTTACACCGCCGGAGCTTCACAAAAAGTGGCGCAACGGCGGCGCAAAAGGCTCATATATAAGCCCCTGAAGCTTCTAGAGCCGCACTGTGACCTGCCAGACAAATGTTCTTGGCTGGAACATCCCATGGATTTCTCCCTCATTATTTGTAAGGTGTCCCTTTCTTAACAAACAGTGATTTTCTGTCTGTCTGCGTGCATATGCCATTTCAGTAGCTCAACCCTGGCCAAAAGGCAGTGGGGCACTGTGCAAGGTCCAAGACAACATTTTAATCTGGTCACCTGTGCCAAATCTTTGTGGGATATATTTACTAACATTTCAGACAACACAGTGCAGTAAGGGGAGTTGTTGAGTGCATTGCGTGAAAGGGAAAGAATAGAGTAGGACCATATTTTCAAGATTATAGTGCATTAGAATTGAGATTAAATGCTCTGGCATGGAAATTGCACAGTGAACCCTCACATAATCCCTCTGTTCACTCTCTATTCAACCTCTTCATCTCTTGGCTCCCTTTACTCTCTCTCTTTCTCTCCATTAATCACAAGCGGTATCCTGACATTTTTATTGCTGCCTGAAATCTGGATGCACAAGGAACTCTGCATCAGCTGCTTTTAAATTGAAAGCTTTTGTGAACACTGTGTCAGCGGCGCCCCCTCCAGGTCAGCGCACAGTGTAGCCGCACCAGTTGCATTGCCCTGTTGAGAGATTTCCCTTTTATACATACAATACCTAATATCTACTCATTGTCGGTTGGCAGAAAAGTATTGTATTTCATATCTTTCATGATTTTCGACAGATGCTTGTTGTGGAGGAATGTGAGGATATGAGTGATTCTATGAATGAAAAAATAAGACATGTAGTGCAGGGTTGTGATGTATTTGATATGTTAAGCAGGGCACAAGTTGGGGGTACACGTGGGTGGACGGTGTCCACCCACTATTGTCACAGGGTGGACGCCATACAAGAAGTTGGGCCTCACTGAAAAATATGCTAAACTCGTCTCTGTGGAATTGTAAACACCAGGACACATTCAGCAGCAGGGCTGGACTGGCCATAGCGGGCACCGGGCAATCCCCCGGTGCGCCGCATGGGTGGGGGGCCGGTTTTGGGTCCCTAGGGGTCGTTTTTGTTACAGGGCCGTGTTTGCAGAATAGCTGCAAAATCTGCCCTGTAACAAAATCGGCCGAAAACTGATGCCACTTCCTCTGAGGTCATGCATTGTGATGTCACGCCATGATGTCATGATCCATGATGCCACACGCTGTGCTGTCACTTGCATACTGATTAACTAGGTTAGTCCCCCACTTCTTTCTTTTGGACTTGTGCCCTGATGTTAAATGAGACATTTATATATTCTTAAAGTACATATATTGAATATTGTATCCTATATATTAAAGATATCTACATGCCCTTGTGGGTATTGTATTGTATGCCCTCCACGGTATGGTGATACATTGTGTATGTGTTTTGATGATAAGTTGTCTAAGACTTCTTGACATTTACTCGACTTCCTGCCGTGGGAACTGTATTTGCTAGCAGGGGCAGGCTTGTCTTTACACTGTTTTATAATGGACCAGGTCCTCAGATGTGTCCCTAAAAATGACCTTTTGTCCTGAATTTTGACCCTGTGTCCTGAATTTTTATTGGCACTGCCCAGAGGTTGCCCTGGTGCTAGCTAGGTGGTCTCCCTATGTGGGGGCCTCCTTCATTTTGGTGCTCGGGCCCATTTTCAGTCCTTTCCTAACCTGGATAAGGTAATTGCCTGCCTGCATCACCCACAAAGCCTTGCACTCCTCCTCTCCGTGCTACCTGGCGAATAAACTGAAACTCTCTGGAGGCTCTAGACCATCACGAAATGCGGAAAATCTACTGCTTGAACCTCCCACTTTCAAGAAGGAAAGATCGATGGCCCAATCCTTTTCAGGCAACGCAGTGAGAATCTGGAACTCACTTCCGCTCCGGACCACCACCTCCTCCCAGGCCTTCAAAACTGACCTCAAAGTTCTCCTCCTTCAAAGACACTTCCAAAGTTAATTCATGCCCTCTCTATTATCTGAAGGAAGGCCTTTTTAGTTTAGAAAATTTCTATTCTCCATGACTATGGAAGTGCCTTCCCAGTGTGTTCTTGTGGTTTGGGAGTCTGCCATTTATTGCAGTATTACCCTTTTACCTGTGTTTGGTACTCTTTGTAACATGCAAACGTCCCTTTTCTCTTGTAACACACTGTTTGCTACCTCTTACATTTTGTTTGCTTTCGATACTTGCACAAGTGCAACCATTGCCTACGTAACGCTTGTTCTTGTGTTTGAGTGTCCTCGATTTATTGTAGCATTTTACCTCTACTTGTACTTTGTACACTTTTGTAACCTGCACACATGTCACTTTTTCCTCCTGTAATGCACTGTTTGCTACCTCTTGTATTTTGTTTGCTCACGATTGTCACCTTTGCCTCATGTAATTAAACGTTTGCTTTTGTAATTTGTTAACTTGTAATGTTCTCCTCATGTATCAGTTCTGTTCCTATTGTGAAGCGCTCTGACACCTTCGGGTAAAGTCCGCGCTATATAAAAACGAATAAATAAATAAAATAAATAAATAAATTGGGATGTGTGCGTAAAAACCGGTCTGGCTGCAGGGTGATGGGGGGCGGCATTGAGGAATGCGGTGTAGGAGCCGGGTGAAGGGGTGTATGTAGTGGAGGGAGGGGGGTTAGGTTATTACAAGCACTCCGGATGAGAGCTGCTGGTGGGGGAGGGTGTCTAAGGCAGTAACATTTCCTCAGGAGTCTTTTGCTGCAGGTCAGGTTACCTTACAAACACATGGGAGAGCCGGTTTATTGTGGTGGATGATACATGAGGGTCCCCCCGGGGGATGGGGGCTAGGGGGGGGGGGGGGGGGATGAAGAAGTGAGAAAGAAATTCTTAACAGGCATGGCATTCCGACCCCTCACGGCCTCCCGCAGGGGTTCAGTAGCAGAGACGCTGCCGTGGGGCTGGGCTGTCAAAGTGAAAGTAGGAGGCAGGAAAGAGTTAACTTCTGGAAGTTAAGATTAATTTATCCGGTGCCAAAAAGAAGCTGTTTGCGAAAGATCTGGAGTGAGCTGTGGCGGGCGAACGGAGACGCGAACTAACCTGGGAGCAGAACTGTATACCGTAGTGCATGTAGAAGGAGCGAATCCACGCGAGCCCGGCAGAGAACACCACAGACCATCAGCAGAGGACACCACAGACCACAAGCAGAGGAGAGTACAGACCCCTGTACAGGAAGATCGGGGTACCACAGAAGCACAGCAGTCGCAGAGTACCGACCCTCAGCTGGAGGAGAGGGTTACCGACCGAAGAGCACAGACCGTCATTATAGGACACCACAGACCACAAGCAGAGGAGAGTACAGACCCCTGTACAGGAAGGTCGGGGTACCACAGAAGCACAGCAGTCGCAGAGTACCGACCCTCAGCTGGAGGAGAGGGTTACCGACCGAAGAGCACAGACCGTCATTATAGGACACCACAGACCACAAGCAGAGGAGAGTACAGACCCCTGTACAGGAAGATCGGGGTACCACAGAAGCACAGCAGTCGCAGAGTACCGACCCTCAGCTGGAGGAGAGGGTTACCGACCGAAGAGCACAGACCATCAGCAGACGACACCACAGACCACCAGCAGAGGAGCGTACAGACCCCCGTCAAGGAGGTCGTGGTCCACAAAAGCACAGCAGTAGCAGAGTACAGACACTCAGCTGGAGTGTTACCAACCCGAACTGAAGGAGAACACAGACCGTCAGCAGAGGACACTACAGACCGTCAGCAGAGGAGAGTACAGACCTTGCCCCCCCCCCCCCCCCGAATAGAAAGGTCGGGGTACTACAGAAGCTCAGCAGAGTACAGACCCTCGGCTGGAGGAGAGTGTTACCAACCCGAACTGAAGGAGAGCACAGACCGTCAGCAGAGGACACCACAGACCCTCAACAGAGGAGAGTGCAGACCCTCAGCAGAGAGCATACAGACCGTCAGCCGAAGACATACAGACCCCCAGCAGAAGAGAGAACAGACCCTCAGCTGGAGGAGAGATTTACTGGCCCAAACAGAAGGAGAGCACAGACCGTCAGCAGAGGACACCACAGATCCTCAAAAGAGGAAAGTACAGACCACCAGCAGAGGACATTACAGACCCTCAGCTAAGGAGAGTACAGACCACCAACAGAGGAGAGCACACACCCCTCAAGGGATGGTCTGGATACCACAGACACAGCAGGAGCCGAGTACAGACCTGCAGCTGACGGAGAGTATTACTGGCCCGAACAGGAGAGTACCATTTCTTAGCAGAGTAGACTATAGAGAAGAGTACCAAAGAAGCACAGAAGGAGAGTACCACAGACCGCGGGCAGGAGCAGAGTACTGACGCCAGAAGGAGGAAGAGACTATTATAGATCCCCAGCAGGAAAAGTGCAGTAACCAGCAGTAGCAGCAGCAGAGTACACACCCCCAGCAGGTGGAGAGTGTTGCAGATCCGCTGCAGAAAAAGTGCACAGACCGCCTGCAGGAATAAGTACAGACCACAGCAGGAAGAGGCCACTTCAGACATTCCTCAGGCAGAAAGCACCACAGACCCCAATAAGGAGAGCTTCACAGACCTCGAGCAGAAGGACAGTGTATAAAAAGAACCAAGACGGGCTCCTTGTGTAAAAGTTTGAGGTAAAGTCTGCGTGATATCTGAGGACCCTAACATTCTTGCATACCCCTAAAAAGCAGAGGCTTAAACAGCACAAGCATAGCAGAGTGAAGGCACATAGACGCTAAAGATCGCCTATAGATTATTAACAGGGCTACCAGTCACTGGAAAAGTAGAAGCCTTACCTGAGAGCTGGTAAGAACGGGGGCATCCGCAAGTCAGCTTCTTAGACTTGGAGAATCTGGAGAGAATAAAGAAATCCAGCCTTTTAGGATTTTCAGAAGGACCTGAAGACCACAGTGAAAGACAGAACCAGCAGACCCCCCAAAAAGAGTGGCTTCTACGTGGTGTTGACCGCAGTCCTGGGACTGAGTGTGAGGAATCCCCAACACTTCTGCGGGGTGTTAGCCACAAACCTGCAACTGAGTGTGAGGAACCCCCAGCTCCACCACAGCTGCTCGTACCTGGCAGCGCGATGGCCATATCCAGGAGCTGGTGCTGCTGCTTGGTCCTCCTCACCCTTGGGATTGTCATCGGTGTCGTTGTGTTGTTGGTGATCCTGGCACGGCAGCCAGTGGCCCCTTGTCCGGGAGGCTTCCAGCATGCTGCTGTGGCTGCCGACGCTCCTGTCTGCTCAGACATTGGCAGGTACACGTGTGCATCTGTGGCATATGTTTGACATGCATGTATCACTCATAGTATATCTATGGTTGTAACTCAGGGTATGTGTAGATATATCACATGTTACACATCTGTGCTTGTATCTCAAGGTGTGTGTGCATATATCACTCGTAATGCATCTGTGCGTGTATCTCATGGTACGTGTGCATATGTCACTCGGTACACATCTTTTCTTGTATCTCATAGTACATGTGCATATCTCACTCGGTACACATCTGTTCTTGTATCTCATAGTACATGTGCATATCTCACTCGGTACACATCTGTTCTTTTATCTCATGGTACGTATGCATATATCACTCGTAATGCATCTGTGCTTGTATCTCATGATACATGTGCATATATCACTCGTAATCCATCTGTGCGTGTATCTCATGGTACGTGTGCATATCTCACTCTGTACACATCTGTTCTTGTATCTCATGGTAAAATGTGCATATATCACTCGTAATGCATCTGTGCTTGTATCTCATGGTATGTGTGCATATATCTCTCGGTACACATCTGCTCTTGTATCTCATGGTACATGTGCATATATCAGTCGTTACACATCTAGGGTTGTATCTCATGATACGTGTGCAAGGCTCACTCGTTCTACATCAGTGCTTTTATCTCGTGGTACATGCATAAATCACTTGTTGTGCAGCTATGCTTGTATCTCACATGGTAAGGGCACATGCATTTCACGTTTTACATCTATGCTTGCGTTGCTCATGACAAGGGTGAATGTATTGCTTGTTTAACTATGCTTGTATAACTCCTGTGAGTATGCATGTATCACTCATACACCTGTACTTGTATCTCACGGTACGTGTACATATATCACTTGTTATACATATCTGCTTGTGTCTCATAGTATGTGTGTGTATGTCACTCGTTATATATCTATGATTGTACCGCTTATGGTAAGAGTGACTGTATCACTCTATGTACATCTATACTTGTATGTCATGATAACTGTGTACATGTCACTTATATTTGAAGCTTATAATACTCATGGTGCATGCGCCTATATATAATCTATGCTTATCTATTACATGGCATGTGTGCATATCTCACTCTTACATCTAAAGTTGCATTGCTCATGTTAAGTGCACCTGCATCATGTCATGTGTTATACATCTATGCTTGTATCACTCATGGTGAGTGTGCATGCATCACTGATGCATTTATGCTTGTATCACTCATGGTGAGGGTGCATGCATCACTCAAGCAGCTATACTTGTATCACTCATGGTGATTGTGATTGTGTACATCTCTGCTTCTGTTGTTCACATTTAGTGCGTGTGTGCCATACTGCACATCTCTGCATCTATTGCTCACCTTTAGTGCATTTGCGCCACTCTCTGCACATGTCTGCTTCTATCTCTCACTTTTAGTGTGCGTGCGCCACTCTCTGCACATCTCTGCTTCTATTGCTAACCTTTAGTGCATGTGCACCACTCTCTCCACACCTCTGCACCTATCACTCATCTTTAGTGTGTGTCGGCCACTCTTCGCACATCTCTTTAGGGCACATGCACCACTCTCTGCAAATCTCTGCTTGTTTCGCTCATCATTAGTGCTCCTGCATCACTCTGTACATCTCTGCTTCTATCGCTCATCTCTAGTGCATGTGTGCCACTCTGCACATCTCTGCTTCTATCACTCATCTTTAGTGCACCTGCGCCACTCTGCACATCTCTGCTCCTATCACTCACCTTTAGTGCGTGTGCACCACTCTTCGCACATCTCTACCTCTATAGCTCACCTTAAGTGTGTGGCCGCCACTCTCCCAAATCTCTGCTTGTTTCACTCATCTTTAGTGAACATGCGCCCCTCTCTGCACATCTCTGCTTCTATCGCTCACCTTTAGTGTACGTGTGCCACTCTCTGCAAATCTCTACTTGTTTAGCTTATCTTTAGTACACGTGTGTCACTCTGTACATCTCTGCTTCTATCGCTCATCTTTACTGGAACATGCGCCACTCTGCACATCTTTGCTTCTATCGCTCATCTTTAGTGCACGTGTGCCACGCTGGACATCTCTGCTTCTATCACTCAACTTTAGTGCACGTGCGCCACTCTGCACATCTGTGCTTCTATCGCTCATCTTTAGTGCACGTGCGCCACGCTGCACATCTCTGCTTCTATCGCTCAGCTTTAGTGCACGTGCGCCACTCTGCACGTCTCTGCTTCTATCGCTCATCTTTAGTGCACGTGCGCCATTTTGCAAATCTCTGCTTCGATCACTCATGTTTAGTGCACGTGCGCCATTCTGCACATCTCTGTTTCTATCACTCAGCTTCTTCCTGTGCCTACCACTCTCTGCACATTTCTGCTTCTGTCACTGACCTTTAGTGCGCCACTTGTGGCACATCTCTGCTTCTATCGCTCACCTTCTGTGCTCGCACGTCAAATTCACATCTCTGCTTCTAGCATTCACCTTTAGTGTGTGTGCCCGCCACTCTCTGCAAATCTCTGTTTGTTTCGCTCATTGTTAGTGCATACAGGCCACTCTCTGCACATCTCTGCTTCTATCGCTCACCTTTAGTGCACGTGCGCCACTCTCTCCACATCTCTGCTTCTATCGCTCACCTTTAGTGCACGTGCGCCACTCTCTTCACATCTCTGCTTCTATTGCTCATCTTTAGTGAACGTGCGCCACTCTCTGCACATCTCTGCTTCTATCGCTCACCATTAGTGCACGTGTGCCACTCTCTGCAAATCTCTGCTTCTAGGATTTACCTTTAGTGTGTGCCCTCCACTCTCTGCAAATGTCTCCTTGTTTAACTCATCGTTAGTGCACGTATGCCACTCTCTGCACATCTCTGCTTCTATCGCTCAACTTTAATGCACATGCGCCACTCTCTGCACATCTCTGCTTCTATCGCTCATCTTAAGTGCACATGCGCCACTCTACAGATCTCTGCTTCTATCGCTCACCATTAATGCACGTGTGTCACTCTCTGCAAATCTCTGCTTGTTTCGCTCATCTTTAGTGCACGTGTGCCACTCTCTGCACATCTCTGCTTCTATCGCTCATCTTTAGTGCACATGTGCTTCTCTACACATCTCTGTTTCTATCGCTCACCATTAGTGCAAGTGTGCCACTTTCTGCAAATCTCTGCTTGTTTTGCTCATCTTTAGTGCACGTGTGGCACTCTCTACAAATCTCTGCTTGTTTCGCTCATCTTTAGTGCATGTGCGCCACTCTCTGCAAATCTCTGCTTGTTTCGCTCATCTTTAGTGCACGTGTTCCACTCTCTGCACATCTCTGCTTCTATCGCTCACTTTTAGTGCACGTGCACCACTCTCTGCACATCTCTGCTTCTATCGCTCACCTTTAGTGCATGTGCGCCACTCTCTGCACATCTCTGCTTCTATCGCTCATGTTTAGTGCACATGCACCACTCTACACATCTCTGCTTCTATCGCTCTCCATTAGTGCATGTGTGCCACTCTCTGCAAATCTCTGCTTGTTTCGCTCATCTTTAGTGCACGTGTGTCACTCTCTGCAAATCTCTGCTTGTTTCGCTCATCTTTAGTGCACATGCACCACTCTACACATCTCTGCTTCTATCGCTCTCCATTAGTGCATGTGTGCCACTCTCTGCAAATCTCTGCTTGTTTCGCTCATCTTTAGTGCATGTGTACCACTCTCTGCAAATCTCTGCTTGTTTCGCTCATCTTTAGTGCACATGCACCACTCTACACATCTCTGCTTCTATCGCTCTCCATTAGTGCATGTGTGCCACTCTCTGCAAATCTCTGCTTGGTTCGCTCATCTTTAGTGCACATGTGCCACTCTCTGCAAATCTCTGCTTGTTTCGCTCATCTTTAGTGCACATGCGCCACTCTCTGCACATCTCTGCTTCTATCCCTCATCTTTAGTGCACGTGTACCACTCTCTGCAAATCTCTGCTTGTTTTGCTCATCTTTAGTGCACGTGTGTCACTCTCTGCAAATCTCTGCTTGTTTCGCTCATCTTTAGTGCACATGCACCACTCTACACATCTCTGCTTCTATCGCTCTCCATTAGTGCATGTGTGCCACTCTCTGCAAATCTCTGCTTGTTTCGCTCATCTTTAGTGCATGTGTACCACTCTCTGCAAATCTCTGCTTGTTTCGCTCATCTTTAGTGCACATGTGCCACTCTCTGCACATCTCTGCTTCTATCGTTCACCTTTAGTGCACATGCGCCACTCTCCGAACATCTCTGCTTCTATCGCTCATGTTTAGTGCACATGCACCACTCTCCGAACATCTCTGCTTCTATCGCTCATCTTAAGTGCACATGCACCACTCTACACATCTCTGCTTCTATCGCTCACCATTAATGCACGTGAACCACTCTCTGCAAATCTCTGCTTGTTTCGCTCATCTTTAGTGTACGTGTTCCGCTCTCTGCACATCTCTGCTTCTATCGCTCATCTTTAGTGCACGTGCGCTACTCTACACATCTCTGTCTCTATCGCTCACCATTAGTGCAAGTGTGCCACTTTCTGCAAATCTCTGCTTGTTTCGCTCATCTTTAGTGCACGTGTGCCACTCTCTGCAAATCTCTGCTTGTTTCTCTCATCTTTAGTGCATGTGTGCCACTCTCTGCAAATCTCTGCTTGTTTCGCTCATCTTTAGTGCATGTGTTCCACTCTCTGCACATCTCTGCTTCTATCGCTCACTTTTAGTGCACATGCACCACTCTCTGCACATCTCTGCTTCTATCGCTCACCTTTAGTGCACGTGCGCCACTCTCTGCACATCTCTGCTTCTATCGCTCATGTTTAGTGCACATGCACCACTCTACACATCTCTGCTTCTATCGCTCTCCATTAGTGCATGTGTGCCACTCTCTGCAAATCTCTGATTGGTTCGCTCATCTTTAGTGCACATGTGCCACTCTCTGCAAATCTCTGCTTGTTTCGCTCATGTTTAGTGCACATGTGCCACTCTCTGCACATCTCTGCTTGGTTCGCTCATCTTTAGTGCACATGCACCACTCTACACATCTCTGCTTCTATCGCTCTCCATTAGTGCATGTGTGCCACTCTCTGCAAATCTCTGCTTGTTTCGCTCATCTTTAGTGCACGTGTACCACTCTCTGCAAATCTCTGCTTGTTTCGCTCATCTTTAGTGCACGTGTACCACTCTCTGCAAATCTCTGCTTGTTTCGCTCATCTTTAGTGCACATGTGCCACTCTCTGCACATCTCTGCTTCTATCGCTCACCTTTAGTGCACATGCGCCACTCTCCGAACATCTCGTCTTTTATCGCTCACCATTAGTGCACGTGTGCCACTCTTTCCAAATCTCTGCTTGTTTCGCTCATCTTAAGTGCACGTGTGCCACTATCTGCACATCTCTACTTCTAATGCTCACCTTTAGTGTACGTGTGCCACTCTACACATCTCTGCTTCTAGTATTCACCTTTAGTGTGTGTGCCTGCCACTCTCTGCAAATCTCTGCTTGTTTCGCTCATCGTTAGTGCACGTATGCCTCTCTCTGCACATCTCTGCTTCTATCGCTCACCTTTAGTGCACGTGCGCCACTCTCTCCATATCTCTGCCTCTATCGCTCACCTTTAGTGCACGTGCACCTCTCTCTTCACATCTCTGTTTCTATTGCTCATCTTTAGTGCACGTGCGCCACTCTCTGCACATCACTGATTATATCGCTCACCATTAGTGCATGTGTGCCACTCTCTGCAAATCTCTGCTTGTTTCGCTCATCTTTAGTGCACGTGTGCCACTCACTGCAAATCTGTGCTTGTTTCCCTCATCTTTAGTGCACGCGCGCCACTCTCTGCACATCTCTGCTTCTGTCGCTGACCTTTGGTGCATGTGTGCCACTGTCTGCACATCTCTGCTTCTACCGCTCATCCTTAGTGCGCATGCCACTCTCTGCCCATCTCTGCTTGTTTTGCTGATCTTTAGTGCGAGTGCTTCTCGCTCTGCAAATCTCTGCTTGTTTCGCTCATCTTTAGTGCACGTGTGCCACTCTCTGCAAATCTCTGCTTGTTTTGCTCATCTTTAGTGCACGTGCGCCACTCTCGGCATATCTCTGCCTGTTTCCCTCATCTTTAGTGCACATGCGCCACTCTCTGCACATCTCTGCTTCTGTCGCTGACCTTTAGTGCGCGTGTGCGACTGTTTGCACATCTCTGCTTCTACCGCTCATCCTTAGTGCGCATGCCACTCTCTGCCCATCTCTGCTTGTTTCCCTGATCTTTAGTGCGAGTGCTTCTCGCTCTGCAAATCTCTGCTTGTTTCGCTCATCTCAGGTCACTTGCACCACTCTGTACTTCTCTGCCTGTATTGCTCATCCATAGTGTCCGTGCACCTCCCTGCACATCTCTGCTTCTATCACTCATCTTTAGTGAGCGTGCATCACTCTTTATGCATCTCTGCTTGAATCACTCATGGTATGAGTGCATACATCACTCAACGGACATGTGTGTATGTATTACTCAGTGCATCTGTGTGCATGTAGCACTCCATGGAAATCTGCGTGTGGACCAAGGAAATGGACGTGCGCCATGTACCACTCAATCGTCATGTGTGAATTCGACCCATAGCACGTGTGTACATGTACCACTTTATGGTCATACATGACATTACACGTGTGTGCATATACCACTCAATGGTCATGTCTGACATTGCAACTGCGCACATGTACCACTCAGTGGTCCTATGTGAATGCTACCCATTGTACGTGTATACATGTATCTTTATAACAGGGATCTGGAATTTAATTTGGGTTCTCTGGGGTGTATATACCAGCTGGAGCTCTTCTACAGACCCCCTGCACAAGAGGTGAGCTTCGGTGCCCAGGATGTGATGTGTTGCCGTCCTTTACATACAAGTGTGAAATTGAGACCAGAAACACACGGTAACATGGGCTCCCGCCAGCCATGCGGGAGGTTTATGCATTCACAATGGCTGTTAAAGAACCAAGAGAACACTTTACTGACGAGACACTCTAACCATGAACTGGAATGTGAGGGCATGGTCCATGTGTGCATCTATCACTTCCTAGGTATGTGTGTAAGATGAATTGCAATGTGTGTGTGCATGTTCCACTCCTGGTTTGTGTGTGCGGGAAGCACTAACAGGCATGTGTGTGCATGTTACATGCATGGTTCATGTGTGCAAGAAGCACTAAGTGGCATGTGTTTGCATGCTCCACTCCTGGTATATGTGTGCAGGAATTACTAACAGGCATGGGTGTGCATGTTCCACTCCTGGTACATGTGTGGAAGAGGCACTAACAGACATGTGTGTGCATGTTCCATTCCTGGTTCATGTGTGCAGGAAGTACTAATGGGCATGTGTGTGCATGTTCCACTCCTGGTTCATGTGTGCAGAAATCACTAACAGGCATGTGTGTGCCTGTTCCACTCCTGATTCATGTGTGGAGGAAGCACTAACAGGCATTTGTGTGCATGTTCCACTCCCGGTACATGTGTGCTGAAAGCACTAACAGGCGTGTGTGCATGCTCCACTCCTGGTTCATATGTGCAAGAAGCACTAAGAGGCATTTGTTTACATGTTCCACTCCTGGTTAATGCATGCAAGAAGCACTTAGAGACATGTGTGTGCATGTTCCACTCCTGGTTTATGCGTGCAAAAAGAGGCATGTGTGTGCATGTTCCACTTCTGGTACATGTGTGCAAGAAGCACTAAGTGGCCTATGTGTGCATGTTCCACTCCTCGTTCATGTGTGCAAGAAGAGGCATGTGAGTGCATGTTCCCCTTCTGGTAAATGAATGCAAGAAGCACTAAGAGGCATTTGATTACATGTTCCACTCCTGGTTTATGCATTCAGGAAGCACTAACATGTATGTGTGTGCATGTTTCACTCTTGGTTCATTATGCAAGAAGCATTAAGAGGCATGTGTGTGCATGTTCCACTCCGCGTTCATGTGTGGAAGAAGGACAAAGAGGCATTTGTTTGCATGTTCCACTGCTGGTTTATGCGTGCAAGAAGCATTAAGAGGCATGTGTGTTCATGTTCCACTCCTGGTTCATGTGTGCAAGAAGAGGCATGTGTGTGCATGTTCCACTTCTGGTACATTGTGCAAGAAGCACTAAGAGGCATTTGTGTACATGTTTCACTCCTGGTACATGTGTGCAGGAAACAATAACAGGCATGTGTGTGCCTTAGCCACTCATGGTTCATCTGTGCAAGAAGCACTAAGGGGCGTGTGTGCATGTCCCACTCCTAGTTCAGGTGTGCAAGAAGGACTGAGAGGCATGTGAGTGCAATTTCCTCTCCTGGTTCATGTGTGCAGAAAGCACTAACATGCATGTGTGTGCATATTCCACTACTGGTTCATGTATGCAAGAAACACTAAGAGTCATATTTGTGCATGTATCACTTCTGGTTCATAAGTGCAAGAAACACTAAGAGGCATGTGTGTGCATGTTTCACTCACGTTTCCTGTGTGCAAGTATAACATTTTTGTCGGTGTGCAGGAGGCACTGACAGGCATGTTTTACTCCTTGTTCATGTGTGCGAGTTGCACTGACAGCCATGTATGTGCATGTTCCACTCCTGTTTCATGTGTACAAGAAGCACTGACAGGCATTTGTGTGCATGTTCCACTCATATTTCATGTGTGCGTGTATAACCATTTTGTGTGTGTGCAAAAGGTACTGAGTAGCATGTATGTGCATTTCCCACTCATGAAGTATGTATGGCACCATCACTCAATGCAAATGTTTGCGAGGAACACTGTCAGACACGTGTACATGTTAAACTCATGGTCCATTTGTGCACGTGCACCCCGATGTGCAGGCGCACAGGATGTCTTGATATTTTTGTGTGGCTGTTCCACTTTTTTGTACTGTCCTTCATGGAATTTGGCCGGTGAAGCTGTACTTCTATAGGAGTATCCCTGTATCATGTAGGGCCACATGTATGAAACAATTTTGCATTTGCAAACTGTGCGAATTGCTAAATATGTCATTTGTGAATGCAAATAGCCTTTCATGATTTATGAAAGGCTTTGTAGTTGCAATTTTAGGTCACCGCAGAAATTGTGATGACCTAAAATTGTGACTACAATTAGGGAATCGCAAATTGCGATTCCTTAGCACATGTACTAAGCATTTTATAAATGCAAACTGTGTATTTGGGAAAATGCTATTACCATGCAACCATGTGCAAATGCATTTTTCAAAGTGCCATGTAGCGCACACATGCCACAAGGGCATGTGTGCGCTTTACATGAGCACATTTCGTTTTTTGGGTGATGCCTTAGGGGGCTTTAGGCCCCTGGGCTCCCTTGACTTTGCATTAGCTAATTTGCGATTACCAATTAGTTGATTGCAAATTAGCTCATGCAAAATCATTCGAACGAATGGAGTAGTATTACCTAATAGCGATTACCTATTTACCGAATTGCTATCTGGTAATATTAAGGAATCGCTAAATCTTTGGCGATTCCTTACATACATAGCATCTTGTGATTACTAAATAGAGATTCTGCAAAAATCGCTATTTGGTAATCGCAAAGTGCTTTTTTGATACACGTGGCCCTAGTGCTTAAAACTAAGATTATTTATAAGCCCTACCATATATTTTATGGGTTTATAGTAAGATCGCATGCTGTGAGCTGCCACTGGCCGAGGTCACAGCATCCTTCAGTGCAGACGCCACCACTGGTCCACGGCTGATGAGGCGACCAATGCCGGGCTATTAATAGGCGATGCTGTTAAGTTAGAGAGATCTGTATAACATATTTTTGCCGTTAGTATGGCCTCGCAGTGCTTCCAGAGTTCAGGCACATGTAAGGCGTGTGGAGTAAGGAGTGGACTTTGATACAGTGCGCGCAACAAAATTCGTTTTATTTATTTATATGCTTACTTACCTGTATTTGGCCGTATTCCGTAGATTACTACCCCACAGCCGGCCCCTCCCCCACCCCACGTCACCGCCCAACAGCACTCCCACCACCGACTGCTACTGTACTTACCCATATATACTTATCTTCAACATATACAGGCGGTCGAGATTTTGGCCCGTTTACATTTTCTGTGGTTGATATTCTCACATACAGCCTTAGGTCACAGTGATCTAACAAGCAAGGTGTTAAAACAGCAGCACTATCTTTAGACCACAGCCTTTCAGCACAGACTTCAGGCCGCTAACTGCGCCCGTGCACTACTGAGGATGTACAGCAGCAATCACACACACCCGGTGCTGTCCCGCGGGGTGCACTGATCATGCCACAAGAGTCATAGACAACAGAGCTATCATTTGAGGCACAGAGGAAGATCTTTAATCCGGAATATTTGACAGCAGCACTATCTCCCGGGCTACGTATACCTTACATCAGGACCCTTAGATCGAAGACTGGTCATATATCTCGTACATTGACCTTATTAGGTCTTACACAGCAGAGCTATCTCTCTTTTATAAGCTTTGAAGAACAGCAGTCTCTCTGGTGACACACCTTTGGGATAGTAAGCCTTAGAAATAAGCTCTACCTCTTTGATCACGGACAGTATCTGATCTCACACTTCTGACAGCAGAGCTATCCACGCCCCTCACATGACATCACACCGAGCCGTAGACAGCAGAGCTATCCACGCCCCTCACATGACATCACACCGAGCCTTAGACAGCAGAGCTATCCACGCCCCTCACATGACATCACACCGAGCCTTAGACAGCAGAGCTATCCACGCCCTTCACATGACATCACACCAAGCCTTAGACAGCAGAGCTATCCACGCCCCTCACATGACATCACACCGAACCGTAGACAGCAGAGCTATCCACGCCCCTCACATGACATCACACCGAACCGTAGACAGCAGAGCTATCCACGCCCCTCACATGACATCACACCGAGCCTTAGACAGCAGAGTTATCCACGCCCTTCACATGACATCACACCAAGCCTTAGACAGCAGATCTATCCACGCCCCTCACATGACATCACACCGAGCCTTAGACAGCAGAGCTATCCACGCCCCTCACATGACATCACACCAAGCCTTAGACAGCAGAGTTATCCACGCCCTTCACATGACATCACACCGAGCCTTAGACAGCAGAGCTATCCACGCCCCTCACATGACATCACACCAAGCCTTAGACAGCAGAGCTATCCACGCCCCTCACATGACATCACACCGAGCCTTAGACAGCAGAGCTATCCACGCCCCTCACATGACATCACACCGAACCGTAGACAGCAGAGCTATCCACGCCCCTCACATGACATCACACCGAGCCTTAGACAGCAGAGTTATCCACGCCCCTCACATGACATCACACCGAACCGTAGACAGCAGAGCTATCCACGCCCCTCACATGACATCACACCGAACCGTAGACAGCAGAGCTATCCACGCCCCTCACATGACATCACACCAAGCCTTAGACAGCAGAGCTATCCACGCCCCTCACATGACATCACACCGAGCCTTAGACAGCAGAGTTATCCACGCCCTTCACATGACATCACACCAAGCCTTAGACAGCAGAGCTATCCACGCCCCTCACATGACATCACACCGAGCCTTAGACAGCAGAGTTATCCACGCCCTTCACATGACATCACACCAAGCCGTGGATAACATCACACCGAGCCTTAGACAGCAGAGCTATCCACGCCCCTCACATGACATCACACCGAACCGTAGACAGCAGAGCTATCCACGCCCCTCACATGACATCACACCGAGCCTTAGACAGCAGAGCTATCCACGCCCTTCACATGACATCACACCGAGCCGAGACAGCAGAGAAGCCCCAGATCCCGCATATGTCCGCAGGCCAGTCCGGGCTCTGACTGTGGCTGCTTCGGCGTGGGGGTTCGCTGCCATCAGTGTGCGGGGTGGAGGGGGAGCGCTCGATGATCGACAGGTCTTGTCTCCTCTTGTGCACGCTCTGCGGTCAGTGTGTGGTGAGTCCGACACCAGAATGAAAGTGACAGTGACGTAAATATCCGCAGCGCGTCTCTTTGGGCCCCACCTGCGGCTGCGCTCCTGTCTCAGCAGCTCTGGCACCTTTGACTCGTCCCACACTATCTACATTCACGCGCCATTGTTTCAGGGGAAACTGTATGTTTGTGAACATAGATTCCTGAGCATAAATCCATGCAGGCCTTTGTGCATACAAGTTTGTGCACGTTTCTAAGTGCACGTCCATGCGAGTTCTTTGTACGTGAGAGAAGTCATCCTTGAACACACGAGAATAGGAATGCATTGGTGCATGGCTCCAGCAGCAGGTCTGTGTGCAGGAGTTCACATGCATGTTGTGTGTAGAAGAGCACGTACATTCATGGGTGCTTTTGCGCACTGTTTGATGCACGTTTGGGCGCACAGTATGCACTTATTAGGTCCATTACTTGCACGTTTGTGTTCACGAATACAACATGCATCTAGTTATTAAAGTTTGCATATTCAAGGTCATGCTTATTTTCGTGATTTCATGCACATTATTTTGTGCACAAGCGCATGTTTGTGTACGGATTTCCATGCATGTTTGGGGGTCTAGGTGCTCGGTCATGCTTGCACGAGTGCATGCAATTGTTGTATGCACAAAGCTCGCAGGTGCATCACCAGGCTCCAGGAGGAGCTTTAACAGTCCAGGCATGCACAGAAACAGCAGGGCCCGTATTATGGAACGTGCCCCTGGGGTGCACCGGGCGTTAGCGCCTGCATTGCGTGTGCCCAGGGCACTTTAGTATTACAGGAAGCCGCAGACATGTCTGAGGACCTTTCTGTAATACAGATAGTGCTGGCGCACATATAGCCCCAGCGCTATCACCAAAGGGCGTTCCATCATTTCCATGGAAATGAGAGAATCCCTTTGCTTTTGTGCCTGTGCCATATTATAGACGCATGTGCGGAGGCAAAGAAGCTGTCAGAAGGCTCACTGTCAATGTGCCCCCTGATGGCAGCCCTCTGGAGGGCGTAAAGGGGGTACTATGGATCCCAGACATCTCTTTGCCAGAGGGTACACTCACTCACTGCACTTTCAGCAAGGGGATCTCTCTCCCCTCGTCAAAGATCTACCTGCACAGTGAAGCACGGAGGGAATGCTTCAAAGCTGCTCCGTTTTTCACTTGAATGAGCTGCCCCCAGGGCAGCACCACTTTGACGCTGCAGCGTATTCAATGTAATAGGATTCACTTTCCCTGTTTGCTCCCTGCACACCTGTTTTAAGGTGCGCCGTGGTGCAACTAGGGAGACTGCGCATCATGTGTAAGTGGGCCCCAGAACTGTTTGCTGGTGAGCCCCTACTTGTGAGTTACTGAAATAAATATGAACTGCATCTACCAGAATGCAATGGGGAACTATTGCTGCGACACCAGCAGTGTGCACCCTCGTCCCTCAACACTGTAAAGGCTCCTCCTGGAATGATTAGGCCGACAGCCTGCCTTGGGATGCTCCAGTGGGCTTTGGAGCGGTAGTGACCTGATGAAACCTCAGGCGGACGGGAGAATAAATGAACAGGGAGAGACGAGCCATGGGTCGGGCTTGGCTCTACGAGCCCATGTGCGAGCTGAGCAATGAACGTGCAGCATGTAAATCATGCAACAGACTTCACATAAAAATAGGATCAAGTCTCTTCAAAATTCAAAACAGTGTGGGCCTCATTTATAAGGGTTTGCCGTAGGGCTGCACAGCACGCCTTTCTGCTGCGGTTCTCTACGGACAAAAAAAAGGGCAGGAATGCGCCATATCTATAAGATACAGCACATTCCTGTCCTTTTCCCCTGCTCCGGCACTCAATGGGCTGCCGTGCGCTCATGCAGGCACCTTTGCACCATGGTTCAAGGGTGCCTGCGTTGCAGGGAGGATTGTTTTTGTACACGAATAATCACAAGAGACTTTTCCTCTTTCTCTGTGCTCTGCAGAATGCAGCACACATAGAAAAATGAAAGACAAGGAGAAATTAAGATATTTCTCCTCGCTTTTGGCGCTGCCTCTGATTTACGATTTCTCGTTAATCTGGCGCAGTGTCAAATGGCCATGAATGTTGCTGGGAACTCTTCCAGCAACACCCATTGCACGCCCCTTTAACGCAGGATACTGCGTTAAAGGGAGTGATACTTATCAGGCAGCATTAAGCCAAAAAGAGTGGCTTAGTGCTGCCTGATAAATATCACGATCAATCAATCAAAGCATTTGTATAGCGCACTACTCACCCGGAGGGTCTCAAGGCGCTAGGGGAGGGGGGTCCGCTACTGCTCGAACAGCCAGGTCTTGAGTTGCTTCCTGAAGGCGAGGTGGTCCTGGGTCAGGCGGAGGTGGGTCGGGAAGGAGTTCCAGGTCTTGGCGGCGAGGTAGGAGAAGGACCTTTCCCCTGTGGTGGCTCTTCGGATGCGGGGGACGGCGGCAGCGGCGGCAGGCCTCTGCGCCATGGAACGTCACAAAAAGTGACGTTCCGGAGGTGCAAGGAGTCTCATAAATGAGGCCCTGTATTTCTTTAGCACGCGGAAGCATTACACTGTAGTACTTCATAAAATATCACTACACTGAGAAGCATGTATGACAAGTGATAGCTTTGAAACACCAAACACAAGAGAGGGTTTTTTCACAGTGCACAGCCTGAGCTTGTGTATTTCAAGATGTCCTTGTGTGTGATAACGAAGAAAAAGGAGGCACGTTGAACTGTTGGAATATAGCCAGGTGTATCCCTTCCCCCGAGTGAAGAGAGAACCCTATTCACTAGAACAAAAAGAAATGTGTTCCTGAAATGTGTAACGTAACTGATTCTATGTAAAGTGCCTTGATAACATGTAACGGAACTGGTGCTATGTAAAGCGCTTTGATAACCTAATCGGTTCAAGTTCCTGAAATGTGTAACGTAACTGATTCTATGTAAAGTGCTTTGATAACATGTAACGGAACTGGTGCTATGTAAAGCGCTCTGATAACCTAATCGGTTCAAGTTCGCGCTATAGAAAACTCTAAAAATAAATAAATAATAAACTAAAAATGTGCCTAGGGTCACACAATTTGGTCAAGCGTGGAAGCTGGGATTCATCCCAAGTTTCCTAGTTTGCCATTGTGCTATTCAGTCACTAGATGGGAAACGCTTTCTCTCTTCTGTTTTACATCAACGGATATTGCTTTGTCTAATTCTTGGTGCGTGAGGTTCCAGCCCAGGTGGATAAGCTCGGCTTGTTTTGGGCTCGAGGACCCAAGTGGACCTTGAGCTGAGCAAGAGCTGAGGTCTGGCAGGCGCGTGGCTTGAAGCTACAGTGGCACGCCTGCCTCTAGGTGAAACACAGGACGTGTTTCAGGCCCCTCTAGAGCGACCTGATTCTTCCTGCTGAATTTTTATTAGATTTGCAGTTTGTATAGCGCTTGAATGCTCAGGGGCATCTTGGCGCTGCTTTACACACAAATCTAATACCTTATGCTTCACTCTATAGCAAGTTATTGAAAGAATCACAGTCATCCAGAAATCTGTCCAGGAGTGTATAAAAATACTGTCACTGGCTGTACCAACTGATGGAGAACGCTCCTTACTAAGAAAGTGGCAGGGGCCTGTTTTGGCATATGGTCCATCCATTAGGCAGGCTATCATTCAGGCCTCCATCTTGTTTAGGTTGGATTACCCTAGCTCGCTCTACCTGGGGACTAACAAGACAGAAATCCTGAGATTGCAGAGGGTTCACAACGCGCATGCCAGAACGCTCCTTGGATTCCCTAGGACCTGCTCTACTGCTAGTGCCATTCGCCAACTACATTGGCTGCCAGTGGCCAGAAATGTAGAGTTTAAGTCCCTCTGCCTTGCTTTTAAAATGTTGAATTTTTCCTCTCCTGGCATACTGGCCAACTTGCTCTCACCTTATACACCCATGCGCCAACTCCGCTCTCTGGCGGTCGTTCCGCAGGTGAGGAGGGTGCATGCTGGTGGGCCCTCCTTCCGTACACTGGCAGCCAAACTCTGGAACTCTCTTCCAATACATAGCAGCAGCATGAATAATTACCTGGCATTTCGTAAGGCAATTAAAACGTACCTCTTCCCTCCGCTATAAGCCCTGCTCTCTGCTAGTAGCCTCCAAATTTCTGCTATTAGCGCGGGGTTGCCCCTTTACCAGGGCAGCTGTGCGCTTTATAAAATATTAAAACATAACATAACATAACTTGTGATCAGGAGGGTCTCATAAAGGGGTGTGGTCAATGTAATTAAGGGCGTGGCTTAAAATCTGTATTTAGCGTAGTGTGCCGCCCGACTTGTATTTTGTTGTTTCTGTCATTGCATCCAGATATATGGTACAACAAGTAACATCATACATACAACAAACCAGAACTATTGGCTTTGTCAATGGTTGGCAGTTGGATAAGATAAATAAGTAGCAACTATGGCTTGTATATAGTATTGAAAAAGCTTCCACTTACAGGCCTGGTGACACCACAACAATGTTGCTGCCCCTGAGTTTCCAAAAGAGAAGGGAAATCCAGAGAGAAAATGACTCTTTAAAGGATTTCCCTTCCACAACAACCCTCACCTGGCATGACGTCATGCTGTAACTTCTCCACAGATGAGCAGTGTGAGCAGCGCCCATCGATGTGCCTGCTGTCACTGCAGTGCGGAAAAAAACGGGCCGCTAGGGCACAAACCAGAGCCCGATAGGGACCTGTTTTGAGGCCCCTATAAAAAACTGCTGGTGCTCAGCACCGGTAAGACCCGGACCACTTAAAGCCCTGCTTGTGATTTACTGACAATGTAAGAAACTGCATTTACCAGAATGCAATGGGCAAAGTTTGCAGAGATGCCAGTAATGTGCTTCCACCACGTTGCACTGCAGAGCTTCTGAATTTTTTTGGGGCTCAGATCAAACTTTTATAAAACAGAAAAGAATTAAATAGCAATGTTTACAGGAAACACGTAATTTGGAAATAAAACATTTCAACAGAGTTGTTGCCTTTTTATCCTCCCAGAAAGGATATTGTACTGTTTTTAATGTATAGCTTTCTCTTTTACAGCCGTCTGCTTTCGGCACGCGATATTTCTTTTTTGCTTTAAACCCAACTTTGGACTAATGAGTGTTTTTAGGTCTCGCCTCGTGATGCAGCGCATGTGCTACTCGCTTGCGAGATCTATTGTCGTTGATTTAGCTTCCGAAGCGGGGGTGGAAGCTCCACCCATGCTTCTGATTGGCGCGGCTCCCAAATGCATGCTTTTTATTGGGAGGGAGGCATGTTTTGTTCCCTCCCTATCAGCTGCTCGCCGTGCCTGCCCGGACAGGAGATGTGCACGTGCACGGCGTGTCTTGCTTGCGGTGTCGCTTTTACTTTTACTGTCTGCTTGCTTCCATCTTCATCTCGCTCCCCTTATGTGACCCAGTTACAGCAGCGCAGAGCTGCTGAACCCATTAGACGAGTCCGCCCTGATCTCACCATCTGACCATGTGGTAGAAAGGAGCGGCTATTTGTGGATAATTCGGTTGAGCCAGTGAGTAAGCTCAGGGAGGCTGGAGTATAGAGGACTCAGTTTTGTTTCGTCACTAATTGATAAATACTGATAACCTGAGATATTTGCCTAGCCTTGCTCCCATACTAAGCCCAGGGCCTCTCGAGCCTAGGTTTGGAGAGTGTGGCGGAGGCCATGTCACAGGAAGGCTGGACCTGAGCCCCGGAAGAGCTTGTGTACCCGTGAGCTTCTGACACAGGGCAAAGATCCGTCTTGCTTCCTCAGGGGCCACTTCATGAACACAAGGGCGCGCCTTTTAATTTTTACAAAATCTGTGCTTGCTCTAACTCAGTGACGTTACCACATACTGCCTGAGCCGTAAAGAGTTCAGCTCAAGAACTCGGAGCAGTGGTTGCTCCTGTGGTATCCGACTGGATACATTCTAGTGGTCTGCCCGTGATGTAATACACTTTACACCCACCCACCACAGGCATCGCCAGTCAGGGGATCCTGTTAATAAAAGGGGCCGGGAAAACGTGCCCTGGCCCAGTTGTAGTACCATACTAACAGCGTCCGTGTCCATGTCAAGTCAAGTCAAGTCAAAAACTTATATAGCGCACTACATACCCATAGAGTCTCAAGGCGCTTGAGGAAGGGGGAGGGAGGTTTACTTATCGAATATCCAGGTTTTAAGCTGTTTTCTGAAGGCTAGTTGGTTCTGAGTAAGGCGTAGGTGTATGGGGAGGGAGTTCCATGTTTTGGCCGCTAAGTAGGAGAAGGATCTTCGTCCCATGGTGGCTTTGTGGATGCGTACGATTCCGCAGCTCCTTCCCGAGCCCAGCCGTCCTCAGCTCATGCATTAACTCGGAGAGTCCCGAGCTTCCCAACCGAGGCCTGACTACAGGGGGCAAACACGTCTTCCCACAGGCGTGGCAATGACATGCTATCGCCCCGGTAAGTCCCAGCTGCGATAACATTTGAGCAGGTCAAACTTGGTGGAATTTATCGGGGAGAAAGTACGGCCTGAAATTAACCAGGACTCGTGGATTTTGGTCTGGTAAGCGGCAACCACCAGAATCTACATGTTGGAGCCCAAAAACTCAGATTAGGTGATAATTATTTCAAATTCCCAACACATAGGTGTCGGATATTATCGCGTGCAAAAATAACTGCGGCTAGACGAGACTGCTACTAATAAGGCCCATAGTGTGCGCTGTACGACAGCAAGATTGTATTCACTAATAGGTGCCTCTCTCTATTCTGCGCCTGCGCACATGTTCATGGTGCATTCTTATCCAATAGGCTCATATCTGTCAAATTGTTTCAACGCTGTTTCAAGTTCATGGTGCTGTAATTAGGCGTGGGGATATGTTTGTCCAAGCAGCAGATGCTATATTAGTGGTTTCTTTATGAAAGCAAATCCCTTTTGTACGGTGTTGTCCTGCGCCGCCTTTACATCACATGCCGCCGTGTACATACATTAGAAACCGTGATCCCATGCTTTGTGCCTAAGATGCCACACTCCCCTGTAAATAAGGTCAATCTTTTTAACCCCTTGGCCGCGGCGGTAATTCCGCCGCGGCGCTGGCGGGGAACTGGGGGCGCGCAGCGCCTCCATGCTCGTGACGAAACCACTCCGTCACGAGCCACGGGCGCGCTGTGCTTGTGACGGAGTGGTTCCGTAACGGCCACGCCCGTTCAATAGAACGCTCAGCGCAGGCGCGGAATTGACGCCGGACAGGCGCGGCGGCCGGGCTGTGATGGAACCACTCCGTCATTAGCACAGCGCGTCCGTGGCTGGTGACGGAGTGGTTCCTTCACCAGCGCTCAAGGGGTTAAGGGCAGGTGCGCAGACCCAGAACTTATCACGAGCCCATCATCTGTACTGCGCCGGCGCAGAAGGGGGTACGAGTGTGTTTCTTCTTCTCGTCCACAGCGTGTACAATGGCTCTTAAAATCTACACTTTCGTGCATGTGCTGCTGACAGTAGAGGGCACAATTTTACTCATCGTATTAACACATTTTGGTGGCAACAACACATGCACAAACTTGGTGTTTTTTCTAGTTAGTGTATGTGCTGTAGACAGGAGATGGAGGTGTGCAGACCCTTTCTGCGTAAAGCCTGGGAGCATGATGAGGCCCATTTTCTGCATACACACGCTCAAATAGTTCAAACCTTATTTAGGGGGAGGGTGGCTTGTTAATTTACTTTATGAGATGCGCAGAGGGAGTTGCTGGGCAGTGTTACAAAGTGGTAATCTTCAATTGCTTTCAGTCTTCAAACCCAACACTCCCTTTTCACTGTTGCTTTTAAATTCTGCATATTTTACACAAAATAAATGTTTTGAGGTTAACCAGACTTTTGCTTAAAGCACCATTCCGCTTTCAATTGACTGTGATTCACTCGTTTTACTGGCATTTGCAATACGCTACGTGTTACACGTAAATGCGTGTTAAGTGATTGCTAGCCCCACATCTAATATTTTTAGTGCAGGTTTATATCCCGTAAACTTGCACACAAGGTATCGGAGCGCTTTAGATAAGCACCAGTTACGTTCCACAAGGACACATTTAATTATGGTGGGCACAGGGAGATTGAAAAAATTGCAGAAAAACAACAGCATTTTAAGCCAGCACTAAAACTCCAATAAGTTCTAAAATTCCAACATCAGCTGCTCTGGCTGTTACACCACAATGTATTCTGTTCCAGCCTTGTAGTTGCCTGCAACATCCTCAGCCCTAACTAACAGGCTCAAATGCTACTTTTTTAATTCATATTTCACTTATATACAATTGCCTTCACCCTTACACTTTTAAGATGCCGGATTGCTCACAACTCCAGCCCTACTGGCTGTTCAGAAGTGGCGGTTTCTAATATGTAATTGCCTTATCTTGCTCAGTCTGCACCATACTGTCGGCCCATCCAATGTACTATTCCGCTTATAATTTGGCACAGGGGGGTGAAATAATTCGCCCAAAAACAAGGCATGTTCGAAACCAACATTCAACGTGATTTTTATCTGGTTGTGTTTAAATTTAGCTTTTTCGTTGTTTTCAGTTCAATTCATTTTAGCTGGGATGCCCGCATAGAACAAAAGCAAAAAAAATCATCATTTTCAATACCCAAAAATGTGAATTTCACAAATGCAAGACCTATTGCTTTGCAAATGCTTGTCTTACGTATGGGGGTTCTTGCCACAGGCCCAGGACTGACATTGACAGCTACATGCAGGTAGAGTGCGGGTACTAGAGGTATTTTGAACCAGAGATCTAAAGCTGTGTTTCGGGCCAGAAACAGAATGAATGCGTAGGTACATGTCTGTGCATGGATAGGAAAGCCCCCAACTTTTGCCCCCCGCAGCAGCGCCCTGCAAATATTACATTTTGTCACCTGGTGGTTTCCCAGGTTGGCGTGTTCGTGTTCGGTGATGCTCCGTCAGGGAGAGTGCGTGTGTTGAGCTCACATGGCCCTTGGGATTGGGCTGTCTGTAGAAGTAGTTTTGTGCCTGCTTCCCCCACCCCCTGTGCTGCCCAAGCCTACAACCCCCTCCTCTCTCTGGGGCAAATCCACACCATTCTACCCCGAGCAACCCTCATCAAAAAGTGGGGACATAGGTCTGCACAGATGCCCTGCATCTGGGCGAAATTAACTCCATTTGGGGAATTGGTTTCCTCCTACCTGACCAGATGGTGGAATCCACAAAATACTCCATGTTCGGCCAGATCCACACCCTCGGGCTTGTAAGAAAAAAACGTGAGGTTGCCCAGTCCGTCGGGGGTACCTGGCAGCTACAATATATAGCTCCATCCACATAAGTGACCTCTCCTGCTACACGAGGCACTCGAGGTATTCCATGAGAAGCAATGCATGATGTACCAGACTAGAGCTAATGGAAGAAGCCCACCTACTGCAATGACTTGACATAGCCCACTTGTTAAATACATACAATGTTGACTTAGTACCCAGAGATGACAAATGATTCAAAGCCGGGCTTACTGCCCAATGCCCTATGTACAACACAGGACAGTCCACTTTCTAAACCTATTAAACAAGATCTGATTTGCTTCATGAGAGCTCAGTGTGACTGCATAGGAGCTCGGTGTTATTGCATGGGTGCTCAGTGTTACTGCACGAGAGCTCAGTGTTACTGCATGGGAGCTCGGTGTTATTGCATGGGTGCTCAGTGTTACTGTATGGGAGTTCAGTGTTACTGTATGGGAGCTCAGTGTTACTGCACAGGAGCTCAGTGTTTCTGCACGGGAGCTCAGGGTTACTGTATGGGAGCTCAGTGTTACTGCACGGGAGCTCAGTGTTACTGCACGGGAGCTCAGTGTAACTGCACGGGAGCTCAGTGTTACTGTATGGGAGCTCAGTGTTACTGCACGGGAGCTCAGTGTTACTGTATGGGAGCTCAGTGTTACTGTATGGGAGCTCAGTGTTACTGCACGGGAGCTCAGTGTTTCTGCACGGGAGCTCAGGGTTACTGCACAGGAGCTCAGTGTTACTGCACGGGAGCTCAGTGTTACTGCACGGGAGCTCAGTGTAACTGCACGGGAGCTCAGTGTTACTGCACTGGAGCTCAGTGTTCCTGCATGGGAGCTCAGTGTTACTGCACGAGAGCTCAGTGTTACTGCATGGGAGCTCGGTGTTACTTCACGGGAGCTCAGTGTTACTGCATAGGAGCTCAGTGTTACTGCACGGGAGCTCAGTGTTACTGCATGGGAGCTCAGTGCTGCTGCATGGGAGCTCAGTGTGACTGCATAGGAGCTCAGTGTTACTGCATGGAAGCTCAGTATTACTGCACGGGAGCTCAGTGGTACTGCACGGGAGCTCAGTGGTACTGCACGGGAGCTCAGTGTTACTGCATAGGAGCTCAGTGTTACTGCATAGGAGCTCAGTGTGACTGCATAGGAGCTCAGTGTTACTGCATAGGAGCTCAGTGTTACTGCATAGAAGCTCAGTGTTACTGCACGGGAGCTCAGTGTTACTGCATGGGAGCTCAGTGTTACTGCATAGGAGCTCAGTGTTACTGCACGGGAGCTCAGTGTTACTGCATAGGAGCTCAGTATTACTGCATAGGAGCTCAGTGTTACTGCACGGGAGCTAAGTGTTACTGTATGGGAGCTCAGTGTGACTGCATAGGAGCTCAGTGTTACTGCATGGAAGCTCAGTATTACTGCAAGGGAGCTCAGTGGTACTGCACGGGAGCTCAGTGTTACTGCATGGGAGCTCAGTGTTACTGTATGGGAGCTCAGTGTGACTGCATAGGAGCTCAGTGTTACTGCATGGAAGCTCAGTATTACTGCACGGGAGCTCAGTGGTACTGCACGGGAGCTCAGTGGTACTGCACGAGAGCTCAGTGTTACTGCATAGGAGCTCAGTGTTACTGCATAGGAGCTCAGTGTGACTGCATAGGAGCTCAGTGTTACTGCATGGGAGCTCAGTATTACTGCACGGGAGCTCAGTGGTACTGCACGGGAGCTCAGTGTTACTGCATAGGAGCTCAGTGTTACTGCATGGGAGCTCATTGTTACTGCAGGGGAGCTCAGTGGTACTGCACGGGAGCTCAGTGGTACTGCACGGGAGCTCACTGTTACTGCACGGGAGCTCAGTGTTACTGCATGGGAGCTCAGTGTAACTGCATGGGAGCTCAGTGTTACTGCACGGGAGCTCAGTGTTCCTGCATGGGAGCTCAGTGTTACTGCATGAGAGTTCAGTGTTACTGCATGGGAGCACGGTGTTATTGCATGGGTGCTCAGTGTTACTGTATGGGAGCTCGGTGTTATTCCATGGGTGCTCAGTGTTACTGTATGGGAGCTCAGTGTTACTGTATGGGAGCTCAGTGTTACTGCATGGGAGCTCAATGTTTCTGCATGGGAGCTCAGTGTTACTGCATGGGAGCTCAGTGTTATTGCATGGGAGCTCGATGTTACTGCACGGGAGCTCGGTGTTATTGCATGGGTGCTCAGCGTTACTGTATGGGAGCTCGGTGTTACTGTATGGGAGCTCAGTGTTACTACATGGTAGCTCAGTGTTACTGCATGGGAGCTCAGTGTTATTGCATGGGAGCTCGATGTTACTGCACAGGAGTTCAGTGTTCCTGCATGGGAGCTCAGTGTTACTGCATATAACCCCCACATTTAGGCTGTGGCACGTTTTTTTTCTTTACTTCTCACATACAGACAGCTTTTAGCTGTCTGGTGTCAAAGACATATTGTGGAAGATACCAAGACTTAAATTGTGCTTTGGGCCAGCCCATTGTTTATTAATGGTTTTCTGTGTGCCAATGGCATTTGCATTCTTCTTATTCAATGGCTTTCCTTGTTCTTCTTGTATTTGTCTCCCCATAGACCATAGTTTCATTACTATCCATTCGACTAGATGGCTTGTATCCTTCCATTGCTCTCAGTCAGGGAACTACTTTTTAGGTCTCGCCTGCACAGCTCATGCTCTGTGCTTGTGAGGGGTACTGTGTACTGTAAAGGGCATGGAGCCATCCCTTTGCTTACTACTCATTGGCTTCATTGTCACTCTTCTTTGCTGCCTCCTAATTGGCCACAGCAACACTTTCCCTACTGTTGCACTCTCTGGAGTGGGAATAGTAAGTTTTACCCCTAAGCTATCCAACAGTTTCCCTACTGTTGCACTCTCTGGAGTGGGAATAGTAATTTTTACCCCTACGCTATCTAACGCCTTCCCTACTGTTGCACTCTCTGGAGTGGGAATAGTAATTTTTACCCCTACGCTATCCAACGCTTTCCCTACTGTTGCACTCTCTGGAGTGGGAATATTATTTTTTACCCCTACGCTATCCAACGCTTTCCCTACTGTTGCACTCTCTGGAGTGGGAAAAGTAATTTTTACCCCTACGCTATCTAACGCCTTCCCTACTGTTGCACTCTCTGGAGTGGGAATAGTAATTTTTACCCCTACGCTATCCAACGCTTTCCCTACTGTTGCACTCTCTGGAGTGGGAATAGTAATATTTACCCCTACGCTATCCACCGCTTTCCCTACTGTCGCACTCTCTGGAGTGGGAATAGTACTTTTTAACTCTACGCTATCCAACGCCTTCCCTACTGTTGCACTCTCTGGAGTGGGAATAGTAATTGTTACCCCTACGCTATCCAACGCTTTCCCTACTGTTGCACTCACTGGAGTGAGAATAGTAATTTTTACCCCTAGGCTATCCAATGCTTTCCCTACTGTTGCACTCACTGGATTGGGAATAGTAATTTTTACCCCTACGCTATCCAACGCTTTCCCTACTGTTGCACTCACTGGAGTGGGAATAGTAATCTTTACCCCTACGCTATCCAACGCTTTCCCTACTGTTGCACTCACTGGAGTGGGAATAGTAATTTTAACACCCCCGCTAACCTACGGTAATAACATTGTGTATTTTTTATTAATATTATGTTTATATAAATATATGTTTTAACAGATATGATTGTATATTTTTTTATATAAGTTAAATTAATTATTTAATAATTTTAAGGTAATTTAAGTATTTCTAAGTATATTTTAGCTATGTATTTTTAATATTTTTTAAATTTTACATTATTTTTAACAAATTCGATATTTTTACAATGTATATATATATAAACGATATTTTGGATTCGATATTTTGGTACTTACCTGTTTGTAGATAGGAATTCGATATTTTGTCTGTCGATATTTTGGCGTCGACATTTTGGGTAGTCTATATTGTGTCCGTCGATATTTAGTCAGTGATCCGAAGCACTCAGTTCAGTTCAGTTCATAAGTCTTTATTTCGATAATAAAATCATAAAAGACAGGAATATCAAGGACATAAAATCTTTGACAAAAAGCCCATCATTACAATCAACTTTTTAAAAGGAATATTAAACAGTATGGTAAGACTTTTAGAAATACAAAAATACAATAACAATCATTTTTTGTTAAAAACATTTCGAGATTAAAATATATTTGGGTTCCTGGTGCGAATGACCTATGCCCACCCAAGAAATTTAGCAAGGCCAGCCACTACCAGCTCAGAAGTATTAGTGCGGAATATCTTCAGGGCTTCAGCACTCCCTTTAATTCCTAGCCTACAACAAATGGGCCTAATCCATTTCAGTCTAGGTACATGGTAAGCGGGGCAGGCGAAGAGAAAGTGGCTCACACTCTCCGGGTGGATTGAACAGAAAGGGCAGGAATCACATGAATTGGCGGACCACTTAGTAGTAAAGGAGTTAATGGGTAGAGACCCGACTCGGAACTGATGGTATAGTTTCCGGTCGAGGGTCTTAGTGATCACATCCCAATAGGTTTCCAAAGAGGGGGTCACTTTATGGGTCAAGAAAAGGCCTGTTAAACTAGAGGTATCATCTGACTGAACTACAGATGAGTGTTTAACTGAGGCCCAATACAAATCTTTAAGATCCTGTTTAGAAGGGAACAAAGAGGTCCCCGGAGAGACCCAAAGATGTTTAAGACCCATCTCTTCTAAAACCATTTTCACTTCCCTCAGCCATGCAATTTTTGAAGCGCCCCATGTTGCTTTTATCTCAGCTAGTTCGCTGGCAAATAGGCTAAGATCTGGAGAAGTCCAAATCCTTTGCCACAAGGCCACCAAACGATACCGGGCCAACTCATTAATGGGCTTGACGCCCAGATCTAACAACAGGGGTTTGGTAGGTGTAGATTGGGGAAGACCTGTCAAATTCCGCAAGAATTTATTTTGGGCTTTGGCCAGAAGGGTTAGATCTTTAAAACCCCAAAGGTCAGCACCGTACAGTGTGGCTGCATTAATTTTGGCTTCGTAGATCTTAAGTACTGGAGCAATACGTTTGGTATAGGACTTCTTATGCTCCTGAATTAAGCAAACCGTGAGGCGTGCAAATTTAAGGTATAATGCCTCAATCTGGGGTTTCCAACTGAGGTGATAGTCTAACGTCACACCCAAATAAGTCATTACCTCTACTTGTTCAATGCAGGCACCATTTAGACTAACTGAGCTTTTGATGGGGCGATTTTTGCTAAAGACCATAAATTTAGTCTTGCTAATATTAATTTGTAAATCATTAACCCTGCAGAACTCATCAAATCTATTGAGTGCAGTCTGTAACCCTTTTCGAGTTTTTGAGAGGAGCAACGTATCGTCAGCAAAAATTAGCATCGGATACTTAGTTCCTCCCAAGGTTGGTGCATCTGTCGGGGTATCAACAAAGAACTCAACTACTTGGTTAATAAACAAGAGGAAGAGGGTAGGGGCCAGCACACATCCCTGGCGGACGCCGCGTGTTACTGGGAAGCTGTCAGTCACCTGCCCTTGCTTTCCCCATCTCACTCTGGCAAAATTGTCCTCATGTAATCTAATTACTAAGTTCAAGAGTTCTGGCGGCATGCCCATTGAATTAAAAGCGTTCCACATTTTCTCCCTGGGCACAAGGTCGAAGGCCGACTTGAGATCCACAAAGGCGGCATAAATTGCTCCTCCACCTAACAGGACAACCTTCCAGTACAACATAGTTAGTCTGAAGACCTGATCTATTGTACTAGTTCCAGATCTAAATCCGGCTTGCATTGGAGATAAAATGTTGACCTTTTCCATCCACCCCTGGATTCTTACAAGGATCATCCTAGCAGTTATTTTTTCGATTGTATCGATCAAGCTGATCGGGCGGTAATTACCCGGAACCGATCGGTCACCTTTTTTGAAAATGGGTAAGATCTCCGCCCCTTTCCAAGAGACTGGAATCCTTGCCCCTTTTAGCAATGGCATTAATAAGCATAGTTATATAGGGGACCCAGATGTGTAAATTAATTTTAAAAAGGTCTGCCGGTATTGCATCCATTCCTGGAGCTTTTCCAGATTGTACCGCACTGAGTGCCAGCTCTGCTTCGGAATAGGTAAAAACTAGGGAAGGGCAAGAGTTGGAGGATGGAGATGCTACCTTCGTGTGTTCTATGTAATGTTCTGTGTTTGAAGCCCTGAACTGGGAGGAATAAAAAGCCACCCACTCAGCAGGAGGAACATGGTTAACAGGAGTTCTGGAGTCAGGATTCAGGCCCCACTTAACGGTTTCCCAAAACTTGATTTGATTGGATGATTGGCACGCCGTGAGGAGCTCTGACCAGAGCTGCTCATCCCATTCTTTCTTGGCGGCCCATTGGGCTCTTTTATATGATTGCCGGGCTGTTTTAATGTCACTGGTAAGACGAGTTTTAATCGCCTTAATCAAACTGCTATGTGGTTCCCTGCAGCTCTTATTGTACCATGTGTTTTGTTGACCTGATACCTTTTCTTTCTTTGGGTTAAATGGTTGCGTTAGTAGGATTTTGAGTTTTGAAAAGCACTGGTCATGGAGGTCGCTAATCTGAGAAGTGCCCCCCGAGGGATGTGGGAGGGCTTTCATGTGTTTTAGTGTAGCCGAGACTTCCTTTTCTATACCGTTAAGTATGGAGGGGTCTTCAACTACCCTAGACCATCTAACTCTTCTTCTGTCATTTGTCAAAATGGCTCCAAAGCACTCATGTGGTGTGGTGCGCTTGCAGCAGCAGAGCGAGGCAAAGCCGGGCACATGTAGGAAGCACTCATGTGGTGTGGTGCACGTGCAGCAGCAGAGAGAGGCAAAGCTGGGCGTAGGAAGCACTCATGTGGTGTGGTGCGCGCGCAGCAGCGCCAAAAGTGAAAGTCCATGATAGAGGAGACAGATGGCGGCTGCGCGCGTGCACGTTCGCCAGCCAGTAGCACTTTCAAAACTCACCTACTAAATGTCTCTCCGAGGAGCGCATGCTCTGGCTCAGCGAGACCTAAAAACTCTTCTGAAACATCTGACCCTGTTTGTGAGAGGACAACCGCTGATCCACGCGCCAAGTTTCAGACAGATCTTAAAGGGGCTTTTTATTTAAGCTCCAAATTTGCGGAACGCCCTTCCAACTGCCTTACGGCGGGAACTTAATTTGATCAAAATCCGTAAACATCATAAGACAGACATCCTTGTCCGGGCTGTCAGCCTAAAGATCACTCGCCACTCAACACGCGTGGTATCAGCCCCTAGACTCCAGTATATTTTGTATTCTGCACCCGCCTTGAATTTCATTTCAGAGGGAGGAATCTTCTCCATTTCTCCTTGTATGTGTTTCCACAGACTCTAAAATTGTGCACAAACCTAATCCCACTTACAACATTTACTATAAGTAAAAAAACTTTGCAAGGTCACACGGCTACGAAGTTCGCCACCCTCACCAAATTTCCTTGCGAATTTTTTTTAATGGTATTTTATTACCACAAAACCTATATCGGTGGGAGAAATGTTCTATAAAAAGTAGATTTGTTATTTTTTTCGTGAAGCAAAATCACTTTTGCAGTATTTTTCACCTTCTAGTTTGTATTTCGCACAGCTTGCACAGGTGCCGAACTTTGAAAATTGTCACTTCTGAAATCCCAACAAAGAGAGTCAGAGATTCCCACCCCCTAGTTGTCAGTTCGGGAGATCTGGGATTTTTTTGTCATACAAAAATAGGCGACAGATTAGTACTGCTTTTGCAGACCGCTGCTGTTCTGAAACCCGTGCCGGATCTGCCCCGTCATCAGAGAGTCATCCACATAAACAGTTATTTAATACATTACTTTTATTAAACAGACCACGTCAGATGTCCTGGAATGCACTCTCGTGAGACGCTCTTTGATGACGTGTGCAGACTACTCACCATCCTGTCCTCGTGCAACTGTCCGGGATTTATTGCCCTTTCATGGCGCTGTTTATATGAATTCTCTTGAGGCTTTGGATGTTGGACAGAGCAGAGGCAACCTATGCACATAAAACAAGCCTTGGCAAGTCAATGGGCCTGGCTTGTCAGCAAATAAAAGAAAGCAAATCAAAGATTCCTTTCTGAATAAACTAACTTTGTGAATAAAATGTATCTAGGAGATACCGAATTCAGTGTATAAATCAGTGTAGTCTGAGATGTAAAACGATGCTTCATACTTTACAATGCAAGTAGTCCAAAGGAGGTGGAGGGGTACAACAAACAGCCAATAGCATGAGGTAACAATATTCTCTGCTCTGGGAGGAGCCAAACATCAAATAGCCAATAGCATGAGGTAAAAGGAATACTCCCCTGGGAGGAGGCAAAGACCTCTCTCTATATATTAAAAAAAATTGTGACAGTCTTTATGACAGTTAGGCTGCCAAGCCACTCATAAAAAATACATATTTAGGTGATCTACACAGAACTCCCTTGCTCCCTTCTGCCAGCTTTACAGCACTTTGAGACCGCGAAGGCCTACAGGGAAGGAACAAAAGTCAGTATGTAAATGAATGAATGAATGAACGAATAAATTAAATTGGTATAGTCAAGCAAACAGACTTGCAGGGGCGTCTGACCCATGTCATTTTTTCACCCAAGCTGTAAACTATAAATATAACTGCAATGATTTTAAATTGGGCTCATTTACATATGTTGACCTTCCTGGACCCACATTTTCAGGGTTATCACTTGCAAATGATTTTCGACTTATGTGAACTGAACCCGGGTCACAAAGAAATTGTATATTTCACTGGAACACATACTTTTACTTCAGGGTGTCAATGTACGACTTTTAAAAGTTCACAAACACTCCAGGTAGGACTCATGGGAAGTTGCACCAGTCACACCTTTCCGGGAGCACCACTGGGAATATCATGTGACTATTGCCATTAGGCGACAGGGCAAATGCAGTTTCTTTCTTTTCTCTTTTTTTACTTCTCCTGGGGAGAAGAATTTTCTCTTTAGAGATACCAGTTCACTTATATTTCACCATAAGTTTCTGCCTAGAGCACTAGAGAAAGACAGAAAAGGGAGAAGGACAATAAAACTGTGACAAGTAGAGAAATCAGGTGTGAGAAAGGACGAGCATCGTTAAGATACCGCGACAAGAAGAGTTGCCGGTGTAAAAAAGACACAGGCCATGTAATCAAGGCTAGACTTTCTTTCTGCTTCGGCAATCCTGGTGCTTAATTTGCAAACATACAAGTGCCTTGGCCTGCGTAAGGAAGTTGCTTCAACTTGCATCACATATTACCTACTAACCATCACACGCCTACAGGTGTGACAAGTGATACTCTTCCAGGCCCCCACGGCTATAAGACAGGCTTGAGTAGCAGGAATTAGTAATTTTTAAAGAATATTGAATTAATAATCAAGAGTTGCTGTACTCCCCTATCAATAAAAGAAACAGCGCCACCATGTGGTAGACTGTCAAAAGAGCTGGTGTTGGTATTTAAGTGCTGGGCCCAAGCACCGGAAACCACCCTCTCAAATTAAGCACTGGGTCACAATCCAGCATTCAGCAGCACCTGCAGCGGGCTCCTAAGCAACATTTTGGGCCTTGCGTTTAGTGTTTTACCATTTAAGCACTGCTTCCCATTCCCTTTCCCAACCCTTGTTGGATTAAATCTCCAACCATTTTTAGGGTGGCAAAAGGTTAAAGAGAAGTTTCAGGGATTATCACAAACTCACAGGATGTGGGCATTGTCAAACATTCAAGTCAAAACATGCCCTGATCTACACACTCCTCACCCATTGCGCCAGGCAAACTACTGCAACATGGCGCACTTTTACATAGTAGTAAAACAATTTATGATTGCCTGGAATCCCTTAGTGGAAACCTGAGAGGCTTATATATAGACAATTTCAGGCATAAATATAGGTTTACAGTCATGAATACCTTTGTAAACTGGGTCTATTTTATCTAAATTTATATTTTCTGAATACCCCGAAAATCTGGAGTGACCTCCTGGACCTGTGTTTAAAACTTTTATCTCACACTAAAACTCTCACCCTGAGTGCCCCTGTAAATCTGAAGCAGCTGATAACTGGAGTCACTGGTCTGAGGGAAATTATGGGATGCGCGGATACACTCTGCATCTACTGTGTTTTAAGTGGGTAAACTCTGGAGTCAAATTTGGAATAAATAAGGCACATGGGTGCAGGAAACCTGACTCCTGTGTAATTTCATTCCTCGTTTTTCAACTTAGTCTCCCAAATTCCTTCTTCAACCACACTGAATGATACCCACGGGATAAGAAACCGATGGGGCGGGAAAATACAAGGGCATAACACATCCCCCTAGGGCGCAGAGGGGCCCCAACCCTTCTGGGTCCCCATTCAGCCCAAGACAAATGAGTCCTGCGGGATCTTATTCACGCTATATAAAAGTTTATAAATAAATAAATACATCTACGTGAGATCTGGGCGTCTCAGGGGCCTCTCCCCATGTTCTGCAGGGGCCCCATCATTTTGTTACACCACTGAGGGGACCGGCCGGTTTACAGCCAATCGTGTAACGGACCCCTAAGGGGTGCACAGTTTCTGCCTTTTTATCTAACCTCATGAAAGGACTAACTATTATATATTTCCCATTCTGCTATTTCTGTGATCTGTGAGTTTCCACAAGGGCGCGGTGTGAAGAACGATAGGTATTTCAGGATTGCACGTGGTCATTTCCTAATTAATAAGTGAATATCCTTGTGTTTTCCCTCTCAGTGACCTTTCCTTGAAATATATGCCCTAAGGCCTGATTCATTGCGAAAGGTCCCTGACCTTCCATTTTGCTTGTTGCAGTGAAACCTCTGTGACTAAGAGAGTCCTTCTGCACTCATTAATGTTCTTACCAGCACTTCTCAGCACTCCTTCCAGACACTTTTCAGTGCTTTTGGCTTCCAGTGGATCTGTGGTTACAGACTCACTGCCCCAGCGTGGTACTTGGGTGTTTCTCGCTCTGAACAATGTCCTGTAATCCATTTCCTGGAACAGTGCAACAAGGAATTTTTTACTGTAATCAAGAATTTGGATCTGACATCTACTTTCCTTTAAAGGACATATATGAGGTACAGAAAAGTAAAGTATTGTATAGCAGCATTTATATAGCGCTTACTACCCCTACGTGGGGTGTTGAAGCGCTTACCTACATGGGTAGCACGTTACACCATGTAGGGTGCGTGGTTGGAAGGATGTTGTCTTTTTTTGGATCCTATGTGGGAAGTTTTTCCATGTCGCGCGTGATTCTCACCGAGGTGCGGTTATCGTGTTATGGGATGCCGCACAGTGGATGATGAAGGGTTAGAAAAAAGCACACAATTTTATGGTTTTCAGTATGGGGGTAGCTTTGAACTGCTGTGCAGATATCTACATGATTATAGCATGCTTAGTTACAGCATGATGCCATAGCCTAACAGATTTTCACTTTATTTTTTAACTGTAGGGAGAAATGATGGTTGTAGTTTTAGTCATTCTACCATCATGTGGGTGGTGAATTTGCCACAAAACCTTCTCTTCAAGCAGTGCATCAGTCATTACCTTCAGAAGTGGAGAATCGAGTGTCTGCTTCCTTGGCAGTGTTTCATCTGCTGTAAATACAGATTATCTGGTAATTACCGGGTGCAATAAAGTCTACACCCTGGATGCATTTTGACAGGCCAATTATGCTGAAAATTAAAGGAGTTAAAAGGCCCAGAAACTACCAGCACATGCGGAAGTTCATGCAGCAAGCACCAAAATATGCACGTTATTCCTCATTACAGGGGAAAACTCAGAACAGATGCTAATTATCACCCTTGACAAATTTCGGTCCCAAGAGTGTGTGACTGTATCAGGTGTGATTCAAATCAGAATGCCGTCTGGTGTCAGGCAAAGCATGAGGTGTGCCTACTTCAGGCTCCTTCCAGGGGTGATGTTTAGATGAAGCGTGGATGTGGCCTGTGCAGGAACCACATCACGCACTGCTCATCCCCCGGCCTACAGCGTAGAGGGACCGAAGCAGTGGAGGAGGAAGTCTGAAGGTGAAAGATAAGGCACCCGGCAGGTGGTGCTCCCAGATGAACTGAAGTCACTTTCCTACCGACTCTAAGCACCGGGCTGGGACTCCAAGAGTCATGGCCCCCAAGAGTCATGGTCCCCTAAAACAATAGCCAGTGGGCCCCCCAGCGGTCACCCATCACAAATTAATCCCTGTAAGCGTCCTTGGCCAAGTGCCTTTAAAAGGTCATGTTACTCTGAGTTGACTTCCAGCATCCACTTTATGTAGACTGGGGGTGTTTTATTTCTTATAATACATGATGCCTTCGACACTTTAAAAAAAGATAGTGACATATACTATATTAATATATATTGTTTCCATCAATCAATCGGGATTTATAAAGCGCGCTACTCACCCGTGAGGGTCTCAAGGCGCTGGGGTGGGGCAGGGGGAGCAGCTCCGGGTTATCCAAAAAGCCAGGTCTTGAGACTCTTCCTGAAGGTGTGCAGAGCTGGGGAGCGTCTGATGTTGACTGGGAGCTTGCTCGCGTTCATTGCAACAGCCCACCTATCATCTCACGTTCATGTCTGCAGCCCACCTCTCATCTCCTGTTAATGGCTACAGCCCACCTATCATCTCACATTCATTGCAACAGCCCACCTATCATCTCACATACATGGCCACAGCCCACCTCTCATCTCCTGTTAATGGCTACAGCCCACCTATCATCTCACATTCATGGCTACAGCCCACCTATCATCTCACATTCATGGCTACAGCCCACCTATCATCTCACTCTCAGCCAGTAAGAGAAGGCAGAGTACATTAGTGTGCTTGTGGCGCCTTCCATGAGATGGTGGAATTGTGTGGAGGGGAGTGTGTGGGATGGGATTGCGAGGTCACTATTCAACTTTAGTAAATTATCACAGACATAATGACCCAAACAGACCATTCTAGTGACATTGCAGAATTCTTTTTACTATACATGGAAATGAAGTGCATTTCCTCCTTTAGGATAATTCCTAATTTCTTTAAATTCGACTGGGTGAGAATCTGTTATAACACTTTTGGCCAGTTAAATAGCAGAAATGTGTATGTTTTTGGTCTGTTATTGAAAATGATGACCTCAGTTTTGACTTAGTTTTGTCCCTTTTGAGCCATAAAAGACAGCCCCTCAGTCAGAAGGCAATCTGTTCTTGGCATTCATTTAATTTGAGGACGATTTTAGAATTGTCTACGTCCAACTGGAAATGCCACTGGTACGAGTCAATAATTTGTGCCAGGGGGCGCTTGTATACATTAAATAGTAAAGGGGAGGGAGACCCCTTAGTAAACTGATTACCAAGACCATTCTGATGACCTAATTATGATTTGGTATTTCATGTTAGTGATGAATTTTCTGACCCATTCTAGGGAAGTGCTGGGCAGACCTGACCCATCTTTTAATTTTCAGAGTAAGGTTCAGTGATCTCAGGAGCTGGAGGCTGCTTAGAGGTCAAGGAGATCTCATGCTGCTGGGTGGTTGTTTTGCATGGCTGATGGGGGGTTTTCCCATATATTTATTAGCCCTGATTCTGTTCTTCTTCCTGGACTCAAACCGGATTGATGGTCATATGGGAGGTTGTTGACTTCTACGTTGTCCTGCAGTTCTTAAGTGATTTATTATTCCAAAATCATACTGATGAATGGAAGAATGGAGGTAGGTCTGAACGACTCAGTACACAGTGTTCAGTGTATCTGGTTTAGGGCAAGACATTTCTAGGTAGCCATTGAAGCAACGCGTACATGGGAGTCGGGGGTTACCACTACTAATGTGCAATATGTCACACTTGACAGGAGATGGGGGTGAGGCAATGTTGCTCCCTTAGGGTTGTATAAAGGCTTCCAATGGGAGTGTTTTTCTGAAGAGTGCAATTTCCTGGTTTGGGAAGGAAATTAGCAGCCATTCTGTTTAATCATGATCACGAGCCAGAACATTATGCATGGCACCCAACTCTTCCCAAATAGGCCATAGAGCACCCACTGACTGCTAAAATAAAACCTGTAGGTCCATCTGCAATTGACCCAGTGAAAGTGTCACTATTCCACACTAGTGGAAGTTGCATGCTGTACAAGTGAGTTATAATGTAACGTAACATAGCATGACATAACGTAGCAGAGCATAACATAACATAGCATTTGCCGCAGGAGAAAAGTCGCTGGCCTGCTCTATGGGCAGATGTGCCCCCAGCATGGATGAAGGCTAAGCAGCTAAATTTAGGAAAGAGGGACACTTCAGGTTCATCATTCTCAACATCTAGCAAAGACATACAGTGAGGTGAGGAGAGGTGGCCAACAAGATTACAGAATACTTGACCATGGAATATTTAAACAAGTTAAATTAACAGTGCAGCTGGACAGCAGGGCGTATAATCTTGAGATAGCAGACATGTTGGGTTATGTTTTACATCATTTCAGATAACTCAGCTAGCAGGCAGTAAGGGGATAAAGAATACTGGCACGGCATTTCCAGATATATTGATGAGACGCTTAGGGGAGAGTGACTTGGGGCAGTCCCTGGATTGTGAATGGTTTAAAAGACTATAAAGGACTTGAAGCAGTGTTGCAAAAAGATAACATCATTTTGGAAGAATATCTTTCCAAGAAGAGATTGAGGGGGCAAAGAGGCTTGTAACACATTGGGGTATTAGTTGAGAGGGGTGAGGACCTACCTCAAATAATAGTCACAATCCTTGGCAGGGTGAACCACAAAAGTTACTAAATAAACTTGTGTTTAACCCTCTGGTAACTTGGCACAACACAGTCAGGCTTAACCCACAGGCAATGCCAATGTGTAAAGTATTTATGCAGTACTAAATCAGAAATAATGTTGAAATACAAAACAAAAAAACTCTAAACAAATAAGAAACAATGGAATACAATTTGTTGATCAAAATGACACCAAAACACAAATCCAATAAGAGGAACCAGAGTTATGAACTTTTAAAAGTTTAAGTAAAAACATCACCAAGAAGCACAAAGTGCCAAAAACAGTCAATGGTTGTGGTAGAACAGCACCTAGACACAATTTGACACTGTCCGCAAGGGAGAGCAAGTCAGATAAACCAACAAGGTTTGTCCTGGTCAAAGATTTTATCTTATGACTTTAATCTTTCAAGTCCCAGTCCACCATAGGAATACACTTCTAAAGCCCACCAGTCAGGGGAGGCACTTAGAGACTCACAGAGCGGCAGGTAGAGAACACAGCAGGGTCCAGCCCTGATCAGCTGGGCAGTTGCAGAAAAAGGCCTATTGCAGCTTGTTCTTTTCAATTTTATTGTACAGTTAATTAAAACCTTAACAAAAAAGTGCAGCTCAACATTTCAAGTTCAAACAAACATTTTAAAACAAGCCATGAGCATCCATTGTCAACGCATTAAAATAAGCCCACAGTTAAAAAAATATTTAATTAAAACCTTAAAAGAGGAACAATTGCAAGGCAAGCAAACGTTGTTAGGTGAATACTTCGTAATAACAGAGTAAGAGAAAGTGCAAAGTGCAACATTATTGTGACGCAGTGCCATACCTATTATCAATGACGAGCGTTTTTGCAGAAAGTCATTGTTAGATCGAGTATCTATAGGCAGCAGACTGAGGGAGGAGTGGAGTAAAAAGAACAAAGTGCCATGATTATTATAGTTGGCTTAAGCGTATCGCATGGCGTTCTTTTTAAGGTCCAGAATTAGTTAATACCTTAAAATGGCAAAAGTGCAATGCAAGCAAACATCATTAGTCAAATATATAATATTTGCAGAACTGGAGTAAGTGGCCCCCCAGGATGGCCTGGCGTATGCAGCCTACTATGCTTTTAGACTCCGCATTTCAAGAAGAATTGCGGGATGAAGCCTTGGAATTTTTTCAGCGCAATAAGGACACAGTGCAGGCGGTGGAGACTATCTGGGACGCTTTTAAGTCAACCTTGCGAGGGATCTGTATAGCCAAAGGGTCGGGAGTATTGAAAAGTATAGTGACGAGATTGACTGACCTCGAGAATGAGCTCAAGCACCTCTAAGTGTCCCTTGCTGCCTGCCCTGATGATGTGACACTGTCTCGCATACGAGAGAAGTTGAATGAATATACGGATGAAGTTGCCAGAGAATCCAAATTTAGGGGTAAACACTGGACAGCTCGCCGTTACGGAGAGGGTGAAAGGCCAGGTAAGGCCCTTGCTGCGACGATTAAGCTGACACGTCAGCCGAATGTTATATTAGAACTAGACGGGCCGGATGGGCTGGTTTACCGAGACACTACGCAAATTCTTAATGCCTTTGTGGTGCACTATACTACACTGTACACTACCACCCGGACTGGCGATCTCCACCTACAGGAATATCTGGGCGACGTGACATTAGGTTTTTTGAGTGATGCACAGAGGGCGTTCCTACGCCACCCTTTCGAGTTAGATGAGGTGCGTGATGCTATTATGTGCATGCAGTCAGGCAAGGCTACGGGATTGGATGGCATCCCAATAGAATTTTATAAAACGTATCTTGACTTTATGTCCCCAGTACTGAGAGAGGTGTATGAAGATGCACTGGTGGTAGGCCACCTCCCCCCTTCCATGCGTGCAGCGCTCATCACATCATTACTGAAACCAGGGAAACCAGCGAACCGTTGCGACTCGTACAGGCCCCTATCATTGCTCAATTGTGATGTGAAAATACTTGCCAAACTAATTGCCACTCGTATTAATCTTCTGCTCCCTTTTGTCCCAGGTAGAGCGACCTCACATAACCTACGCACCTTCTTCTCGATTTTGAATACGGTCCATGAGGACCAACCAATGGCTGCCATCTTCCTTGATGCCCCCAAGGCCTTTGATTCATTGGAGTGGGACTTTGTATTTCAAGTGATGGCACGTATGGGGTTTCCACCTATCTTTATCTCCTGGATTAGATTATTATATCAATCACCTGTGGCCCAAGTACTCATTAATGGGAAACTATCTACGGAATTCCCAATCACTAGGGGCACTAGACAAGGCTGCCCGCTGTCGCCATTGCTGTTTGCGATTGCTACAGAACCATTAGCAGCGAGATTGCGACAGCACCACAACGACAAAGCGTTGCGTTGCTGGCAACGAAAGATACTGGTGTCACTTTACGCCGATGATATCACCCTCTATGTAAGAGACCCGGGTGATAACTTAAACCCCATTCTCAGGGAGTTTATCCGCTCTGGGAGGCTCTCCGGTGTCCAAATAAATTGGGGCAAATCCTGTATTTTTCCCCTCACGACCTCCACAGAGAAATTCGCGTTAGACTTCCCCATTGCTTGGTGTAAAGGAGACTTCAGATACTTAGGAATCCACATAGAGAAAGACAGGGACGACTTGATGCGGGCAAACTACGGTATAACTATGACCCAAATTGTAGATTATGTTACGAGATGGATCACCCTACCTCTGTCCATGGCAGGCAGGACTTCATTGATCAAAATGGTAATTTTGCCACAGTTACTTTATTTGTTTTTGAATATCCCCTTCTACCCCGGACGTTATTTTTTCCAACAACTCAGTGCGGAGCTCACGCTCTTGGTATGGGGTGGAAAGTCGCCTCGACTCAAGTGGGACACTCTCATCAGGCCCTATAATCACGGCGGATTTGGCGTTCCTAACTTTGAGCTGTACTACTATACTGCTCAGGCTCACTATGCATACTTCTGGGTGCGGCAACCCAGGTACATGCTGTAGGAAGGTACATCCTGACTATGGTTGCCCCCAACTTTTTGCCCTGTGTTTTAGCTGGTTTTGGACATAGTCGACCTGGGACCCTGCCAATCAGGACCCCAGGCCTACTGCTCTCTCTTTAAAATGGATTCCATGTACCCTAGGTACATTTCCAATTGGTACTGGGCCACCTTATCAGACCCTGTAACTCAGGGCATAGGTGTACCCAGGGCTGCCAGGGGCTGCAGCATGTATTATGCCACCCCTGGCTGGCCTCCTAAATTTGACACAACTGGCTGCATGACAGCTGGGGCAAAGTCGTGTAATCACCCTTTGCTGTAGGTGTAGTATACCTATACCTAACCCTAAAATGGACACACAGATTCCTATCAGTCACTCCTATGGCAGGCCTTGACAATCCTGAAGGCAGAGTGCTTGGAATCGTGTGAGATGGTGCTCTGGCATGAGCTGAGCCTGTCTGCAGCTTGCGGAACCAAGTCCTAATAGCTGTTCCATGATATCGCATACCATATACTCTTAAGTGCATTATAATCCTCGCGGTTAAATGCTAACTTTGGTATTGCTTTATCAAAACATGTCGAGTAAGGTGTCATACGAATTGGAATACTAACCCCTCGCCAATTCTGGCGACGGGGTTAGCATTCCACCCTTCTAGAGGGACACGACATGTATGTAACTGTGAACCCCGGTTAAAGTTAACTGAAGCCTCAGCTCCACAAAATGGATGCTGCCACCACAGACACGAGTCTGACCCCCTGCAGCTGGGAGTCCTTCCAGCGAGGGGAGCCTGGACAAAGGGTTTCCTGTCAGGGGCGGTGCTAGCACCGTCCCAGACATGGTTTTGTGTATCCTGGGTAGGCAGGGCTTTACAGGAAGGTGACTGCTGAGTGGCACCCCGGTGCTCACTACGCATAGGCCGGTCTGAACCAGTTCCAGGGGCACACCAGCCCCTGGCCTGGGGAAGTCCGGCATGGCTGAGGGGTGTAACCACCCCCCACCTAGTCCCACCCATAGGCAGGACCTAGTCACCGGGTCAGCCCCTTTTTTTTAGTATAAAGATGGGAGCGGGCCCCCTGTTAAGATCAGATCATCTTTGGAATCAAGATACCACTTTCTTCGAAAGGACTTCACGATTTCTTCTTCAAGATTCTCCCTTGTGGCTAAGGAGTAGTCACCCTGCATCCGCGGGCACCATCCTAAAGAACACTGCGGTCTGCTGCAAGTCCTTCATCACGAATCCGACGACCCAGCTCGACGAGACCCGGCTTCCCTGGCACCTCTGACCTCTACTCACCTCTACAGCCAAGCTGAGAACCGTGAGTGCGACGAGACCTCAAGGGACCGACGATCGCCAAGACTGCACGACATCTTTACTGCAAGCCCACCGTGTCCTCCACTGGTGAGTGCTTTGGGGTCCGAGAAGCCCCGACCCTGCGCAGCTCCAGCACCCAAGATCAGCCCCCCTGCATCTCCACGATCGGCGTGGGGCCCTTCTGCTGTTTGCTGTGCACCGCGTTGTTTGGCTACTAGCCGGCTGGCTTGTGGCCTTCTGAACGACGCCCAACGACTTCACGACTGCTGGTCTGGTTGCTCCAGGCTGGCCCTTGCTTCCTTGTTCAAGAGAGGCACCCCGGACCCTCCTGGTCCACTCCAGACGCCATTTTAGGTCCACCGCGTGGGCTTGAATTTGCCAAGGCTTTGTTGCCCAATCCTGGGTCCAGCGACGCCGACAGCTTCCATCTTCGTGGGACAGCTCGATCCTCCATCCTGGTCGCCGACAACGCCTCCTGGTCCGTGAGATCTTCGAGTCAAGCGTCACCCACTCACCTTGTCGAGGTGGCTACCATCCGGTGCCCTCCTGGTGCCCACTGACTACTGGCTAGTAGTCTCGAACTTGGTCCCCTCTGCTTTCAGGTGTCATCTATCTTCGAGATCCAGGCTTGGATCCAACTGAACTTTCTTCACTGGTCACCGGCCAGCATCTTTTCTTCCGGCTCCTGGTCCGTCTACGAGGATTCCCGACGTCTTTTCAGACCTATGCAGCTGCAGCCCCTGGGCTAGGTAACTTCGGCATTTCGGTGCCCCAGCATAGCCTCACTATCCAAGGGTCAGAATCTACTTTCGTTTTCTCCCTACCAGGTCGGGTTCGCCCGAGAACACTAACTTTCTAATTCCTAGCTACCATAGACTTTTGTCCCGCATCTCGCGTGAGAGTGCACACACTGCACCCGAGTCCCCTAGGCCTCCTAGAAGTAATCTAACGATTCCCTAGTCAAGTCCTAGCGATTCCAAAAGCTATTAGTACTGTACTTACCTGCTAGGAATTTCGCATTCCACTTTCAGAGTATATGGTTTTCCGTGCCCCTCGGGCATTTGTATATACTGTGCTAACTTAAGTATTTTTGTAAGAGTTTTGGTTTGTGCTTAGTACCCTGTCCTCATAAAGAGTACAGGGCTGTTGTGATCTTTAAATAAATAACTGTTTATTTTCATAACACTTGTGTGGTGTCCTTTCACTTGGTATTCAAGGGGTATATGTGTGGTAAACAGCTGGCTTAACACGCCCTCTCGAGTCTTTAGCCTTAGACTGCTCGTATCCACGCTACTAGGATAGCTGGTCTATAAGGTTGACTTACAACCAATCATCAATAAGGGTTGCTGGACTGATACATAGTGTTCACTAGAATAGTGAGCACTGCATATCAGGCCACCTTCTCACATTGGTGAGCAGCGGTTGGGATTTGAGCTTGCTGTTGTTTTACCACACGTATCCTAAGAATATCTTGTTGAAAGATCACATAAAGGACTGTTAGGTACATATAACTAAAGCTTAGAATACTCTGAGTTCTACTGAACCAGCTGTTGTAGCTCCTCAAGGCTTAGCACACCTTGGCTGCAACTCTTAGCAAGGGATCAGTAGGTAAACACATAGTGTAGGTAGGTGCATCACTTACACCACACTAGAATCAGCATGTCAGACAAAGGAGGAAACTCTGAGTATCCCCTTGTGTCAGTGGACCTTCCACAGGTCACTTCTAAATATGCTGCTCTTAGCTTCCATGAGATGAGACAAGTGTGTACTCTCAGGAAACTAAAACAGGGGTCTAACCCCACCACTTCCTTTCTGATTGGTCTCTTAGAGGCTTATGATGCCAGTAGGGCTGGTAACCCAGACCCTTCTAATCCAGAAGGAAGTTTGCCCTCCTTACAGGGTCCCTTTGATATCCATCCCCTCCATGAGGCAGATGATGCTGAGGAGGAGGATGAGTTGTCTGGGGATGAGGCAGATAAGGGACAGGTAGAGGTCAGTAGACTAACCCGGACCAACTTAAGCAGACATGAGAGGGACTCTAGGGGAGCCCTGGGGCCACTCTCAGGTCAGCTTAACATTGGGAATGGACGAGTTAGGTCTCTATCTAGAGGCTCTAACAGATCCCTTCATACCAATGGCTCTCAACGTTCCTCTCAAAGGGGAATGACATCTCCCCAGAGGAGAGTGTATGAGGCAAAGGAAAAGGCAGCCAATCTGAGGATTGAAAGGGAAGAACTTGCCCTGGCCAAAGAAAGGCTTGCCTTTGCTAGAGAGCAACAATTGAGTGGGGCAGTCCCCACTGGTGGCAGCAATAATCCTAGCAATAGGGAAAGGAGTTTTGATAAAAAGCACCTGAATAAGATAGTGCCCCCCTTTAAAGAAGGGGATGACATCCACAAATGGATTACTGCTTTGGAGAGAGCCTGCACTGTGCAGGGTGTTCCCCAAAGTCAGTGGGCAGCTATCTTGTGGCTCTCCTTTGATGGTAAAGGTAGAGATAAGCTCCTCACCACAAGGGTGGAGGATGCTAACAATTACCAAATCTTGAAGAATACACTGGTTGATGGGTTTGGTTTAACCACTGAACAATACAGGATGCTGTTCAGAGACACCCAGAAAACTCAGTCTCAAGATTGGACTGACTTTGTTGATTGTGCCACTAAGGCTTTTGAAGGCTGGCTACTGGGTAGTAAGGTTACTGATTTTAAAGGATTGTATAATCTAATTATGAGGGAGCAAATCTTAAATAATTGTCAGAACCAGTTATTACATCAGCACCTGGTAGACTCTGATCTGACCTCTCCACAGGAATTGGGTAAGAGGGCAGACAAATGGGTCAGAACCAGGGTTAGGCCTAAAAACCAGGGTGGTGACCAGAAAAAGGAATCAACCAAGCCTCAAGAGAAGGGTGGGGATAAATCCTCAGAGAAGACTTCCCAAGGGCCCCAAAACTCCAACAAGGGTGGTGGGTCCCAGAACACTCCTTCAGAACAAAAGAAACCTTATTGCCATACCTGTAAACAGGTGGGTCATTACAAAAGTGATGTCAGTTGCCCTAAAAATGGTAATAAGGGAAACATACCCCCAGGTAATACTCCTAAACCTCCTGTTACCACTAGTGGTAATCCCCCAGGTGGTGGGAGTGCCCCCAAGAATGTGGTGGGCATTACTTTGGGCAATCAGGAGGACTATGGCCTAGCCAGGTTCCCTGACCACACTCTTGTCTGTGAGACTGGCATGGGGTTTGCCAACTTCACTACTGGACCCCACATTTTGGGAAAGTATAGACAAGAAGTTTTAGTGAATGGTCGGAAAGTTGAGGCATTCAGAGACACAGGGGCCAGCCTCACCATGGTGAGTGACCATCTGGTCCCCTCTGCTCAACTGACCCCTGGTTTTACTTATCAGGTGACAGACATTCATGGAGTGAAGAGAAGGCATCCCATGGCAGTAGTCAAGCTCAGTTGGGGTAATGTCACAGGGCCCATGAGAGTGGCAGTGACAGATAACCTACCTGTAGATTGCTTACTGGGGAATGACCTGGAACTCTCAGCATGGGCTGAGGTGGAGCAAGAAACTCACTCCAGAATGATAGGCCTATCCAGACAGGTTAGTGGGGCAGTAATAGATACAGCCCCAGTCCAAGCACCATTCCTCCCTGAAAAGGTTGGAAGGGCAGTGGTAGCCACTGCCCAGGCTCAGACAGACTTTCCAGAACAGGATAGGAGGGCTGTGACAGTCACAGCCCAAACACAGACTGAGTGCCCTCCTGAAAAGGTTGAAATGGTCTCAGCCTCTACTCAAACAGATAGTGAGGTTGTGAAGCCTGAAACAATGGATCACTCCACTCAAACAGAGAGCATTGAGGAGGAAGAAGAGTCTTCCCCCTCCCAGACACTAGGTGAGAGCCAGCCTCCTCAGGGAACTGACTCTACCCCTGTTGAAGGAACTGCCCCAGAGGTAGTCAGGCCTAGCCTGGCAGAGCCCCTGATGGCAGTGGACCCTTCCCAGGTGGGACCCAGTCTGGAGCAGGTAACCTGCACCTCTCTACCCTGCCTCAGTCAGCCCAGGGCTGTGGAGGTCAGGGAGGCCAGTGGTGGACCCAAAAGGGCCCCCTGTCCAAAAGAACCCCTTAATCAACAGATTAGGATCACTGAAGCTGGTAAACCTAGCCAAGTGAAAATAGAACAGACTCCTGAGGGATCCCCCTTAAAAGTAGTTAGGGAACTCCCACAGCTGGACACTGGTGGGCACAGCCAAACATGGGGCCTAAAAACCCCAGACCTGACCTGTACCTCCAGTAAGCCAAACAGAGGGACTCAGCCTCCAGCTTTAGGTAGCCAGAGGCTGACCCTGAGAGCTCAGTGCATCTCAGCTAAAGAAAGAAAGGCACACATGATGGATGGTGATTGGAGGAAGTTGAGCCCAAAGGTAGAGGAGCCTCACTTCAGTACTCCAACCCAGCATCAGCCTTCTTCTTTCCCAAGACACACCAGAAACAGAGATTCCCTATGGTGGAGACCCTCAGATACCCTTAGGGTGAGGGGTTGCCTAGTGGACCATGACACAGGGGGAAACCAAGCCAGAGCTGGTCCTTCCTTATATGGCCACTTAGGTAATAGAGGCTTACCTGGGCAAGGATAGCCTTATCTCCTTTCGTTTGGGGGGGGGTTGTGTAGGAAGGTACATCCTGACTATGGTTGCCCCCAACTTTTTGCCCTGTGTTTTAGCTGGTTTTGGACATAGTCGACCTGGGACCCTGCCAATCAGGACCCCAGGCCTACTGCTCTCTCTTTAAAATGGATTCCATGTACCCTAGGTACATTTCCAATTGGTACTGGGCCACCTTATCAGACCCTGTAACTCAGGGCATAGGTGTACCCAGGGCTGCCAGGGGCTGCAGCATGTATTATGCCACCCCTGGCTGGCCTCCTAAATTTGACACAACTGGCTGCATGACAGCTGGGGCAAAGTCGTGTAATCACCCTTTGCTGTAGGTGTAGTATACCTATACCTAACCCTAAAATGGACACACAGATTCCTATCAGTCACTCCTATGGCAGGCCTTGACAATCCTGAAGGCAGAGTGCTTGGAATCGTGTGAGATGGTGCTCTGGCATGAGCTGAGCCTGTCTGCAGCTTGCGGAACCAAGTCCTAATAGCTGTTCCATGATATCGCATACCATATACTCTTAAGTGCATTATAATCCTCGCGGTTAAATGCTAACTTTGGTATTGCTTTATCAAAACATGTCGAGTAAGGTGTCATACGAATTGGAATACTAACCCCTCGCCAATTCTGGCGACGGGGTTAGCATTCCACCCTTCTAGAGGGACACGACATGTATGTAACTGTGAACCCCGGTTAAAGTTAACTGAAGCCTCAGCTCCACAAAATGGATGCTGCCACCACAGACACGAGTCTGACCCCCTGCAGCTGGGAGTCCTTCCAGCGAGGGGAGCCTGGACAAAGGGTTTCCTGTCAGGGGCGGTGCTAGCACCGTCCCAGACATGGTTTTGTGTATCCTGGGTAGGCAGGGCTTTACAGGAAGGTGACTGCTGAGTGGCACCCCGGTGCTCACTACGCATAGGCCGGTCTGAACCAGTTCCAGGGGCACACCAGCCCCTGGCCTGGGGAAGTCCGGCATGGCTGAGGGGTGTAACCACCCCCCACCTAGTCCCACCCATAGGCAGGACCTAGTCACCGGGTCAGCCCCTTTTTTTTAGTATAAAGATGGGAGCGGGCCCCCTGTTAAGATCAGATCATCTTTGGAATCAAGATACCACTTTCTTCGAAAGGACTTCACGATTTCTTCTTCAAGATTCTCCCTTGTGGCTAAGGAGTAGTCACCCTGCATCCGCGGGCACCATCCTAAAGAACACTGCGGTCTGCTGCAAGTCCTTCATCACGAATCCGACGACCCAGCTCGACGAGACCCGGCTTCCCTGGCACCTCTGACCTCTACTCACCTCTACAGCCAAGCTGAGAACCGTGAGTGCGACGAGACCTCAAGGGACCGACGATCGCCAAGACTGCACGACATCTTTACTGCAAGCCCACCGTGTCCTCCACTGGTGAGTGCTTTGGGGTCCGAGAAGCCCCGACCCTGCGCAGCTCCAGCACCCAAGATCAGCCCCCCTGCATCTCCACGATCGGCGTGGGGCCCTTCTGCTGTTTGCTGTGCACCGCGTTGTTTGGCTACTAGCCGGCTGGCTTGTGGCCTTCTGAACGACGCCCAACGACTTCACGACTGCTGGTCTGGTTGCTCCAGGCTGGCCCTTGCTTCCTTGTTCAAGAGAGGCACCCCGGACCCTCCTGGTCCACTCCAGACGCCATTTTAGGTCCACCGCGTGGGCTTGAATTTGCCAAGGCTTTGTTGCCCAATCCTGGGTCCAGCGACGCCGACAGCTTCCATCTTCGTGGGACAGCTCGATCCTCCATCCTGGTCGCCGACAACGCCTCCTGGTCCGTGAGATCTTCGAGTCAAGCGTCACCCACTCACCTTGTCGAGGTGGCTACCATCCGGTGCCCTCCTGGTGCCCACTGACTACTGGCTAGTAGTCTCGAACTTGGTCCCCTCTGCTTTCAGGTGTCATCTATCTTCGAGATCCAGGCTTGGATCCAACTGAACTTTCTTCACTGGTCACCGGCCAGCATCTTTTCTTCCGGCTCCTGGTCCGTCTACGAGGATTCCCGACGTCTTTTCAGACCTATGCAGCTGCAGCCCCTGGGCTAGGTAACTTCGGCATTTCGGTGCCCCAGCATAGCCTCACTATCCAAGGGTCAGAATCTACTTTCGTTTTCTCCCTACCAGGTCGGGTTCGCCCGAGAACACTAACTTTCTAATTCCTAGCTACCATAGACTTTTGTCCCGCATCTCGCGTGAGAGTGCACACACTGCACCCGAGTCCCCTAGGCCTCCTAGAAGTAATCTAACGATTCCCTAGTCAAGTCCTAGCGATTCCAAAAGCTATTAGTACTGTACTTACCTGCTAGGAATTTCGCATTCCACTTTCAGAGTATATGGTTTTCCGTGCCCCTCGGGCATTTGTATATACTGTGCTAACTTAAGTATTTTTGTAAGAGTTTTGGTTTGTGCTTAGTACCCTGTCCTCATAAAGAGTACAGGGCTGTTGTGATCTTTAAATAAATAACTGTTTATTTTCATAACACTTGTGTGGTGTCCTTTCACTTGGTATTCAAGGGGTATATGTGTGGTAAACAGCTGGCTTAACACGCCCTCTCGAGTCTTTAGCCTTAGACTGCTCGTATCCACGCTACTAGGATAGCTGGTCTATAAGGTTGACTTACAACCAATCATCAATAAGGGTTGCTGGACTGATACATAGTGTTCACTAGAATAGTGAGCACTGCATATCAGGCCACCTTCTCACACATGCCTCAAGTGGCAGCAGAGCACTGGCTGGCTCATCCGATCCCAATAGACGGCGCATTATGCGCCCCGTCTCAAGGTAGAGACAAGACACCTACAACGGTGATGAGCCCGGTAAATGCTTGGACTCAGCTGTCCAGTATGCTACGGTCTGACATGCTCTATTCGCCATTGATGCCCCTTGTCTACCATCCGGGTATGCCCCTGTTGCAGGAGGCAGGCTTGCGCAAATTGATTAAGCGCATACACGTTACGACATGGGGTGACCTGTATCATGATGGAATGTTCTGATCGATTGAACACTTGTATGAAGGCGTACACCCGTCCCCACTTGACACCTTCCTCTACATCAGACTACGCCAGGGACTGAGGGCGCTCACGCCTGACTTCCCCCAGGAGCCCCAGACCCTTGCACCTCTACAGCGCATCCTCCAGAATGATACCCCTAACAAACTGGTCTCAACAATGTATAACTCGGTTCACACCTTAATCGACGCACCACCACTAGCTGCCAAAGTGAGGTGGGAGCAGGAGCTGGGGGTACCTCTCACAGACCACCATTGGGAGTTCTGCCTACAGCAGACTGAGCGCATTTCATCCAGCAGCAGATTTAGGATTACACATTATAAATTCTTACACAGACTATACTACACCCTGGTACGTATGCACAGATTTCAACTCCGCAACAACACCAATTGCGACAGGTGTCATGCCCCCTGGGCTGACTTTCTACACCTGGCATGGGAGTGTGAGGGAGTGCACAACTACTGGAGTCAGGTGTTTGCAGCATTAACTAAAATGATCAACACTGACTTGGAGCCCTCTCCCATCATGGTTCTTTTGGGGCATGTGGAACCCATACAGGCAGTGCACCGGAAATTCGCCGCATTGGCCTTCCTTATGGCTAAACGGTGAGTCGTGTGCAGTGGGGTAGGGGCAGGGCCCCAAAATTCAAGGACTGGTTACACGATCTTACGTATTGCCAGAAACAGATACATACATACTCTGAATTATTAAATGTCTCTTCACGGCCAACTGATATTTGGGCTCCACTGCAATGTTACCTACTAGATGTGAGCGGCTCCACTGTCGAGGAGCTGCCCCAACCGGCACAGGCTTGAGGGTCCTCGGTGTCATTCTATTCACTGTGCATGTGTGGTCTGGGCCACAGTGAGATGGCGTTTTTCGTGCCTATATTATTAGCCGACCATTGGACTGCGCCTGGAGGGTAATGCTGGCTTGTCAAATTGTATAACACTGCTATTTTTTGCCTTGATGTAACTTCAATGATGTGGTTTCTGTTTTGATATGTTGCCCTACCTAATATTTTACTGGAGGAACTGTTACCTTTGTATATGTAATATTACCGCATAGGCTTGGGGATGCTGAACGGGCGGGGAGTGGGTCCACGACAAGACCTCCTGCTTATTATCCATTGATGATGGCATAACACTGACTCTGTTTCTTTCTCTGGATGTGTGGATGCACTGATATCTATCAGCTGGACTGTGTACACATAGTTGCACCTTTTGATGTTTTCATGTTCCACATTCAACGTCAAGTCTCACGGGGGGGGGGGGATAGTAAGGGGAATATAAGACGTTAAACCAGAAAACACAAGTTTCGAGATATACTGTTTGAGTTGACGCGACCGGCCCAAAGTGGTTGTAGGTGGCTTGCTGTGTCATCCTGCATTGATATTACCACTCTTTATCTGCCTGATTGATACGCTGCCGGCCGGAGATGGGTTGTGTGGCTTATGAATAAAGATATTTTGAAACTTTAAAAAAAAAAACTGGAGTAAGTGCAAAATGCAAAGGTATCATGCAGCTGTGCAGTACTGGTTAACGTTAACTTGGGAAATTTATACAGAAAGTCATCTTAGATCGAATATCTGAAGCCAGCGGGATAGGAAAAGAGTACAGGAGGACCAGCAAAGTGCAAAAGCAGCATAAGGCTGGGTCATGGTTGTTATAGTTGGCTTATGCATTCTGCATGGCATTCATTTTGGGGTCCAGAGCAATTAGAAATTTCAAAGAGCAAAGGCAGCACTGGATTGTCCCAGGGTTACTCCAGATGTTGAGTATCAGCTATGCAAAAAGTTGCACAATTTTTAGGACTAAGCTCTGGGATTAGAATGTTGTTTATCTTGCTGCAGCCGCCGGGATGAACTTAACAGTCTTGACATATACAGTGGTGTTCTGCGGATTCAGACAAGTGATAACACCCTGGTGGCAGGTTCAGACTCCCAAAGGAACAAAGTCCCTGTGGAGTAAGCATTCTTGACTGTAGCAAAGCAGGCCAAATGCATCGTATGTGGATGATGGTTTCCATGCTTAAGCTGCAGAGATGACACTTTACGCCAGGGCCGGACTGGCCATATCGGGCACCGGGCATATCCCCGGTGGGCCGCTAGGGTGGGGGCCGCATTCGGGCCCCTGGGGGCAGTTTTTGCAGCATAGCTGCAAAATCGGCCCCTGTAACAAAATTGGCAGAAACGGCCCTTGCAAACAGCTCGGCCTCTCCCAGGGGGGCCAGCCGAGCTCTTTGCCAGGGCCAGTTTTGGTTACCAGTCCGGCCCTGATTTACGCCTTGAGCTGGTATCTTCCGCTATGCCAGGAGGTGCCTCCCATATGTTCCACTCCCCCAGACAAAGTGCCACAAAGCTGAATTTTAGCCACAGGTAGGTGCAGGTAATGTATTGCTGCGGATTACATGGATGATAGAAGTTGATTACGGCCCAGGCTTGTGAGTGCTGACTCAGTGCTGCCATGCCATCTAGCCTTGACTGCTTTTCGTGGTGATTATTGTGAGCTTTTTAAATGCTGACTGTAGAGATGATATGGAGGTGGAAAGTTTCACTGAATAGATCGTCTTTGCGCCTAACGTCGGGAAAAAGACTTGATAAAACAGTGACATCGAGTAGTCTAACCAGGAAGCAGCATTTTACGGCTCACAGAGCATTGCAAGATCTTAAACACATGATTGTCTACCAGCACGGAGTGGAAAATCAATCCCCTGAAGAAGGGCCGAAGGGGCCTGAAATGCATTGGGCGGTTCTCATAAAAAATATTCACTCTGTGTTGTAAAACAAGAGAATGTATTGAAGCAATTGATTTGTGAATCCAACAAATTAAATATGTACAATTCATAAGGACATTTCATATGTTTGAATTATTTATTCTTTAATCATTGTTATTTTATATGCAGGAAAAGTACTATATCAGAGTTTAAATTCAGCTCATAAAATGATATGACTTTTAATTTTAGACAACAGTGCACAGAGGCCAGGTTGAAAAACTTGAGGTGTGAATTCATTCAATTTTTCCCCATTGCCTCTTTGAGTGAGAATTTATTTTCTTTATCTTGAAGACAGCACTGGCAGCTTGTTGTGTCCCTGTAACCTTTTACATGAGGTCAGCCTTATGACCCTTGAAGTCCACTTCTTCGTCCTGGGTATAAGAAGGAGAGCAGAGCCAGTGGTTAGGGCTCTTCTCACGTCACAAACAGCAGGGCAGCAATTCTTCTGTTCCTCTTAGGTCCAGAGTGAACCCGAGTCTGTGGAGCGGAAACCTGCTAGGCAGAGATGCCACGCCGCAAAGGGACCACATTTTCCGCAATTCCTAGCACCTGGAGGCACTTGAAAATGCAGTCGCTGGCCCGCGGCCGGTGTAGCCCGAGTATATGTGGAGCGTAAATCTGCTGGGCAGGATGTTGCGGAGGGACCACATTTTCCGCAATTGCCTGCGCCTGGAGGCGCTTGAAAACACTGCCACTGGCCCGCAGCTGGTGTAGCCCGAGTCTGTGGAGCAGAAACCTGCTGGGCAGAGAAGCCGCGAGGGGACCACATTTCCAGCCATTCCTAGCACCTGGATGCGCTTGAAAACACTGTCGCCGGCCCGTGGCGCAGAATGCGCCCATGCCAAGGGCAGGCCCGCCCACGCCCATCCACGCCCGGAGGAGGCTGGGCTATGCCTCCCCTTTAACGTCCTAGCGGATGAACATGGGGAAGAGAAAGGCTACTTCACAAGACCAAGGAGCTGAGTCCGTTAACACATTAGACTCTTTCCTCTTGAAAGCTGCGGACGCGTTGTTGAAAGAGATTGATAGAGCAGAGGGAAGACTGTCTGGAGGTGAGGCGAGCTCATTACCCCTTAACATCCCTATTCCAAATGCTGATAGGCTATCCGGTGCCGGTATTGATCTACTTACATAAAATGAGGCTCCAATATTGGTCCCGATACCCTGCCTAGTGGTACGGTCGACCAAGATCCTCCTGACTCCCGTATTGAGCTGCTGGTTAAAAAGAAGAGGGGGTAGAATACAACAGGTAGGCCGCAAAGACTGTCTAAACCGATCACTGCACTGGGTGGGGGCAAGGGCTCGCCTCTGAAGATTACATGTGGCCCCGGGAAGTCTACACAACCCACAAAAGAACTGGAAAGTATCATGGCCCCATTGCTACTGCCTGTATTAAAGAGACTTATACGCATTGAGGCTCAGTTAGCAAAAATCTTTGACAGAGAGGGGAGAGGGGGAAGTGCCTGTGCTTGTGTATGCATTAGTAGGCCTGCTGAACCTGCACAGAGGGTAAACTGTGCATGCCAGTCTAACTCGCCGCCAGATCTGAGTGTCGGTCGGATACCTCATGTGCCCAAGTTATTGGAGGGAGACCTGCAAGTGTGGGAAGGGGGCATTGTAATGATAATATACTTTGTATGGCTGACTCACTGGCAAGGAGTAACTTAAATACTCTCCCAACTATTGACAAACATTAACTGTGTAGTGACCCCCGCACCCTGTAGGGCTTCATCTAGAAAGACTACCGCTCACTTTGATGCACCCCTCAGAATCGACAATCCATACACTTACACAGTCCTGCAGATTCTGTTAGACCAAGACAGGCTGCCCAAGGGGAAGATCGGGGAGTGGATCAATCTCAGCATAAGTTTAACTTGAATCTCCCCCCGGCTGCATGCCCCTTTGTGAGGATTTTAGTAAACACTCCCTCATTGCATTATGGCCAGATGGAAACTACACAACAACTGATGAACAAAGCATCTCATTGGCTGACTAAATTTACTCCGCCCCACAAATGCGCTAATGTTGTCGACCACAGCATCATGGCAAGAAGAGTTCCCCGGGTGGGCAACACTCCAAAATCAATTGGGGAGGATTGTGTAGCAATCAATTTTAGAAACCATCATTTTGTGAAACACCTTCCGGATCTGATCCCCAATTCTTCTGTGGCATCTACACAAATTTATGCTTTACCATTGGATTTTTTTATAGACCGCTGGGCATTAATCCTCTGGACAGGAGGATAAATAGTATTCCTGGCCCCCCTGTCCCTCCTCATCCGCATGGCCCTATAGCCCTCCCTAATGGAGGGAATGTTGTTACACATATATCACTGGCAAATAAATTTGCGCCCCTTGAGGGCCTGGAAGCATGCAATTGACATAAGGAGAGTGGTGAGACTCAACATTCGCAGGGCCAACAGGAGCTAGCCTCTTCAACAGGCAATCAGTCTCAGGCCCAGGGAATCAATATCATTAATGTATTAGCCTGGAATATAGCGGGCTTAGGTCTAATAGGTAAAACAAAGACTGGTCTAGGATTATCAATTGTTATGACCTAGGGTGCCTTCAAGATACATGGGAAGTTGGTGCGGTGTATATTGATGGGTTCCATACAATTTATACCATTGCTTTTCCTTCCCGGTCAGGCAGAGCTTAAGGGGGCTTACTAACTTTGATAAGAAACACCTTGGCGTAAGGATACTCCAGTTAGATGTCCAGTCCTCTTATTACCATCTCATAATGTGTAGTGGTTTGGTGTAGAGCATGGGTACTCACAAACATAATCCCAGGGCCAAAAGGTGTGGTCTGCAATGTGCCCGAGGGCCACATTGATGCCAGATGAGTGCGGTCGGGCTGGGGGTGTGTGAGGCATATACATCTAGTTGCTGAAATGCACAATGTGATGTCAAAAAACCAAGGATTAATCCCCAGCTACCCCACTTTACCATATTGTGTGATCCTGGACAATAGTTTAATTTCACTTTCCCTCCTTTCTCTTCATTATAACATATATGAGGATCTCGAAATACAGGACTTCAGGATGCGCGCTATACGAAACCTTCCCCTGTGTTTGATTTAATAAGCTATAATGTTTTACTTGTAGAATAGGAACCCAAGTCACCCAAAGAGTGCACATAACAACTAACTTGCCTCTTTAGTTCACTATTGCCTTTGTTGTCAGGCTGAGGTGAAGAATTAATGTTTCTAAATTATTGTTCGCAAAGCATCACTTTTAAAATAATACTTCTCAATGCACTGATATAATCTGATGTACTAAAGAGAAAATAATTTGCACATTAATTAAATACACTTTTTGAATTTAAGAGAATTTATCATATTTTTACACAATTGCTGCAAGATGACTTTAAAAATGAAAGTGCTCCTAAAGTTAAGTGGTGCTGGACTCAATTGTTACTGCCTTCCTTTGACAAAAATTTACTTTGATATAAATGCTTGCCTGTTTATTCAGCATCCTTTTTTAGGTCGAGCCTAGAGCAGTGCGCATGGGCTACTCTGCAAGACTTTTAGTAAGAAGCTTCAGAAAGCTCACCACACGCTTGTGCGTGTGTTTTTTTTCTTCTCACAGGTTATTGGGATTTGATTGCGTCTTTCTAAGAAAGACAGCATGCAATTGTGCCAAGGCGGGTGCATGTCCTGCCTTTGCTCCGCCCACGGCCTATTGCTTGTGGTTACCCGCAAGGCCACATCTGTTTTCAATTTTCGAGCACAGATGCGTGCGCGATAATGGAAAACAGATGTCTCGCTGTGGTGGTCGCATCACTTGCGTTGCGTGCTTGTTTCACTCTGCAACGCAATATCTACCTCTTAAATTCACAGAAAAACTACTACTTCACCTTGCAGAATTTGCCCCGGTCGCCCCCTGTGACATCATGTCTGGGGCAGCTCAAGTCCTTTAGATCAACTGCCAGAGGAGCAGCAGCTTCTCCTTCGACGAATCCGCATGCTGTCACTCTTTCAAAGTTGTATCCCAGTATGCACCATGGCACGTGCAGACGCGTTTTCGTCACAGATCCCAGGTAATTTTCAGCAGAGCAAATGGTGCAGCCATTTCATGCCTAATTTCATAGAGTGTAATACACAGGTATACATAAAATGTGGCGTAATATATCAATTTATAAAACGGGCAACACTTTCTAAAGTAGTTTAATATTGTATATACTTTGTTGCTAAATATTAGGTATGCATGCTTTACTTCTTTTTGTACTAAGTAGCCGTATAATAATAAAACACATTTAAAATTGATAAAAGAATACACAAAGTAGTAGTACATGAGTCGTTTTTTTCAGTGTTAGCCCAATTAAGAGGAAACGCGTTTCTTTTTAAAATGGCGATGGCATCTGCACCGCTTTACTGTAGTGACTAGGACATAGTGGTATAGTCGTTTGTTAATGTCTAGAGTTACTGGATACTGATCTGCTGCTCAACCCAGCAGACTTGCCCCCACCACATTATCCTGGAAGGTTCGAAGGTATAATGTGCTCCTTTTGCACCCGCGGAGGGTCAGTACCCATAATGCTCTATTAGCCAGTCCATACATTACATTATAGACCTGTCAACTCACCCTAATTTGTGAGCATCACCCTCCTCGCTCATATTCAACCTTTCTAAACATCAAAATGACTCCTTAGACTTTAATGGGGACCGATTTAAACATCTGACTTTACCCTCATTCCAGTGTCAACAGATTGCCGGGTGTTTATTTAAGTCGCAAATGGTTGGGGGGGGGGCGGCACAAATGTGATGCTTGGATATGTTTGTATTTTCCGGTACAACTCGCATTGTTTAAAAAAAAAGAATAAGCTTTGTGTCTCCTGCAAGTTGAACGTCTCACTCTCAATACTTAGGGTCTCTGTTATATACAGGAGACCGATGACCTCTGTAAAGTCTTAATAAATTTCGCTTTTCAACAGGCTTTTCATGTCGGAAAGCCCAACATGAAAAGTCTGTGAGAAACCGACATCATAATCCCAACAGCGAAAACGCCTTCCTTAAGGGATTAACTGCCCCGTTCTGACTGGCCAACGGGCTCCTTGGGCCCCTTGGAAGCCAGCCGGAATGACCAGCTGGTTTCAATTTCAACCACCGTATTCGTAATATGGCGGTCGGAATTACACCGAAAATGTCGGTTCGGAAAGCCTTCGACCACAGGTCAGAGGTTTCCCGACAGACATCAAAATCAAGGCCTTTGTTGGATTTTAAATTACTATTAAAATAAATCCTTGAGCTATGAACTATGTTTCTAGCTCCTCCCAAGCTGAAATGATGCATTAAAAGCTGTAACCCATTGTTTCCCTATGAGAGAGCCATCCTTGCTACAGTGAAAAGCGAATTTGGAGTTTTTTCACTGCCTGAACATGTAAAACTCTAAATGTACATGTCCTAGTTTTTAAACAACATGCACCCTGAGCTAGGTGCATGCTGTTTAAAACTGCTGTGGTGGGCTGCACCATGAGTGTTGCATCCCACTTGTAGCATGTAATGTACAGGCCCTAGTTACATGTAGTACTATATACTAGGAACGTATTAGTAAATTAAACTCTTCAATTAGTTGTATGCCAATTTAACTATATTTAGAAGAGGAAGCACAATCACTTTACTACTGGTTAGAAGAAGAATAGTGCACAGAGTGTCAGGGCCAGCAAAAATGGGTACAGCAAAGAAATGCAAAAATCTGGGGTGACCTAGCAGAAAGGGCAAATCTCTAAGAAGGCTGTTAGCGGTGGCTACATAAATGAGGAATAAACGAGGAAGCAGGCAGAAAGATGAATGGTTTGTATGCAGTGCCAGAGGCTTTAAGAGATCAGGTTCCATGTTCAGGCCATGTTCAGGCAGGGTGCAGCTCTCATTCATACCAGGGGTGTGCTTTACATGCACAGGGCGACTGGGAAGGTTATGCTGGAATGTAAGAGGAGGGTGAGAGGAAGCAGAAATAACTCCATTTGCAGAGAACAGCACAAGGAGGTTAAATCACAAGTTATGTAGTAAACATAATGCAAGAGCACTGGCGAGGAATGCTAGCTTTCTTTTAGTGTAGACTAGCCACATAGGCGCCATGTGCCAGCTTGGATGAATTACAGTAACATGGGAAGGAGGAGGTGCCTGCAGGGGTTTAAATAACCAGACGATTCCATGTCACCAAAGATGCAATGTTTCAGTCCTTTATTTTATTTACAAACCTCAATGCATTCTGGGAATAGACACAAAAGACCTAAGCATGTAGAAAAAATGCCAAATTCTCTTAGTTATCCTTTCTGGACTTTGAAACATTGTTAGTTCAGGTTGACAAAGAACATGAAGAAGTAAAGTCTGGTGGTTTAACTCCTGTTGATCTCGGTGTGACTCGGACAGGCAACCACGCATGCGTGATGCCATCTAAATCAAGTCTTCCCCTATATATGAATATTATTAGAACATTTGTGTTTTTAGTTTCCTGGTTTTACAATATTTCCATAAGAAAATCTAGATTGCGAAAACATGAAATTCGATGTATTAAAAAAAGAAAGAGAGTCAATACAAATGCATCACAGAAAGATCAACTTAGTGTCTTGAAACCTGCAGATAAGGCTGGCATAAATATCATCATGTCAAGGGAAAAACATGAAGCCAAAGTGATCAAGTATTATCAGGTTAAGATTGCTGGCAACCCCAAAAGAATATGTAATAAAGAAAGTATGTTACATCCGTCGCACAAAGAGGGAATGATTTGAAGACATAAATTACATTCGCTAGTCACTCCCTTCTCTGTCGCATTGGCTTTGTATTTGAATACCTAGCGTGCCTAAAAATGCAGTAAATTCACTAGGAGACTCACAATTTGTTTCCAAGAAAATCTCCCTAAACAATAATATTTACATCTGAGAACTTTAAATAACCTACCTTCAGACCCCCAATTTGTGTATTTGAGGGTTCTGAACCATATCAGAATGATTACAGGTACATGACAAGTGTCTGTTCTATGAAATATACTATTTACAGAATAGAGGTACCTCTGTATAAAATGTTGGACTCAAATGGCGGCCAGGTCCTGAATTTTTATAAAAATACAAAAAATATGCTATTTTGCTAATTACATATATTGATGATCTGCTCATAGTATGGGATGGGCTGCAGTAAATAGTTTTTTAATATCTCAGTTTGCTCTGTTATAATGAGATGAAAGTGACCCACTCTGTTAGGAGAGAATCAGTTCCATATATTGACTATGAGACAAACACACATTCACAATAAACTGGGATTAAGCATATTGATGGTAGCCAGAATGCATGATGCAGTCTGAAAATCCTTAGTTCTCTGGGCTGATCTGCTAAGATTGAAAAGGATCAGTTTTCAAACACAAGATTGTGGTTATGATGTCGGGATCATTGCATCCATGTACTCGAGGGAGACAAGCAAATGACAGTCGAGTCTGAGAGTATAAAAACTAAGAAAAAGGCCATACAAAATACATATAGGAAAAGTTGGGTTTAAAAAGGCATACAGTGCATAAGCTTATGCCCTCATGTATATTATTATTAAATATTCGAAATTTCTATAGACACCGAAAGATCTTAAAGACGGTTTTGGACACAGAATTAAGATTGCATTTTCGAGGGACCAAATATTTATTTATTTATTTATTTTGAAAACTTTTATTTGCGTAGATGGATGCATACAAATACGGGCCTACAACCCAGAGGCCGGCCACGGAACAAACTGGAAAGCACCATTATCAATAAGAGTGTGGAGTGGTTACGCGATACTACACAATGCTGCGAGTCCGTGATGCTAACTAAGTGGAACCACTCGGCATAGGATCAGAGAAGGTTAATTTTTATAGTAAGAGAATAAAGGATCGGTTGTATAATAAGCGTCCTGGTGCACATGGCGGGGAACAAAACCAACAACATTATAATAGGGAATCCATAGATCTATCATCAGAAAGGTCCAAAGCATGCAAGTCATAGAAGCCCCTGCAATTCTTCTTCGGTAATGTCCACCCGCAACCTCATGTGCCCAAAGACAAGCAAAACATCACTCTCATAACAGTCAAACCATCAGAGAGACGGAGAAAATTGCAATCATTATACAGCCCAACCCGGAGAGTAAAGGAAAACAAAAATACTAGAAAAAAGGAAAAGGGGGACTCCACGTTACTGTACCCGCCCCACGGCGATAGTGGTGATCAACAATGCAGATAACAAACATGCTTAGGGGCGGGGCGGCTAAGTCAGGATAAGCAGAACCTAAAGTAGCGTATGATATAGGAATACCCAATCCCCCCCCCCCCCCCCCCCCCCCCCCCAGTAACTCACCCCGCGGAAATCACGCACAGTCATGGAGACCCAAGAAAAGGACACAAAAGAGCCATAGAAACGAATAACTATCTAATAGACCCCAATCCACCCGCCCCACCCTGCACCCCTGCAGAAGGCTATGGCCTACCCCCCCCCCCCCGGCAGCGTGCCTGTCGCCCTAAACATGAACCCGAAATATAGAGTGAGATAATATAGGGAAAGGGAAAGAAAGAAGGAAAAAAAAATGGAAAGCCAAGGGAGAGGAAACCATGTACCAGGGCGCACGGCCCCCACCCCCCGCCCATACCAACAATTAGTGCGGCTCAAAACGAAACTGGCAAATTTTCAGGTAGCCATACATAGTAAGGATTCGACAAAGTATCACAATTTGGGGCAGTCCATAACTACGTGCACCGAACAGCAGTCCTCCGGATTAAGAACCGGGCTCATCCCAGTCCTTTCTTAGCTATCGCCACGATGTATGTCGAAGTAGCGGGCATAAAACATAGCGATGAGAAAAGGCAGTGGAGCAGCCGCTGAATGGCCAATGGAAGCAACCCATGGGATCTCCTCCGCCGATGGTAATGCAAAAGCTGTTTACGGCAGTCATGTATACCAGTGTCAATGGCCATCAGCAAATCATCCCGCATGCGGACCAAAACATCACTACCCCCACCAGAAAGCGGGGAACAAACAGCGATCACCTCGGGCCCATCCGCGTCTCTGGGGGATGGCCCGGGAGCAATGGCGGTCACCAAATTGTCTTGTACACAAGAATCCCGGGCCAAGGTCACTTGCCAAATCTTCAGCGCTCGCAGGACGTCGCCAATCGTGGGTTCGCGCTTACAGGTGCAGGCCCCAGTACAATACAGAGGTACAGCATCGACATCCCGGGGCGCTCCACAGCACACGGCATCAGCCGCCATTTTTCGAGTTCAGCGCCGTCCCTTCGGAACCAACTCCTGGGGTGGGCTCACCAGTAGGGCCCTCGCGGGATCCACCTGAAGCACCTGAACAACACCCTCGGTGCAGAAACGGGAACCACCAAAAGAGGGGGACCCGCCGGCGCCACCGTTCCGCTGGAGCCACTCTCAGCCACCGAGCGATGAGGTTCGGGATGGCCGGGCAAGGCAACAAAAGGGGGAGCCAGCAACACGGCGTCCCTCACACACAACTTGTCGCACTTCACCTCTGGAACACCGGACGGCAGTCCCAGGCGCGTTCAGTTGCCTCCGGCCTTTTCGCACAGCGGCATCTTCCAGCCGGTCGCCATCCACCACCCGGGGCCGCCGCCGACACCGTCTCGCCGGCCACTCGCTGAAGGCAAGGCCCCGGTCTCCACCCCACAGAGGCCGCACTTCCTGGGAGGACGCCGCTGCGGATCCACTGACCGCCGGATCCACCAGGACGGGTGGTGAGTATCAGCAAACCTTCATATATAAAATGTTATCCTTTTTGGGCAGGATGGGCGGCAGGATAGATGAGTTTGAGCGGGGAGGTCGGCGGAGCCGAGCTACAGTGCGGCCATCACGATGTCGAGCTTGGCTCCTCCCCTCGAGGGACCAAATTTAAGGTAGACATTAACAGCTAACAAGTGTAACTAAATAATAAGTGAGAACTGCCTTTCCAGTAAACTAAATGCCTTCTTTAAGTGTGGAAAATTTAGCATTTTAGCATGTGCAGCCTTAGAGGGATATAAATATCGATTTGTACTAATAGAATTTGATTGATTGTGCCTTCGGGATGTCATCAATGTAACGATAAACATATGTACAAAGTTGTATATTGGCTGTATTCTCCAAGCCAATAAATCGGATGATATGAAATATGCTGCAGCAGAGCAGGTTCATAAAAACTCGTGAATGTGTGATGTGCAGTTTCCATTTTTCAGGAACTTTGTGTGAGTCTGAATATTAGAGCAGGCAAAAAAGGACAAAGTCTGAGATGAGCAGAATCCAAAGCCCTTTCAAAGTTAGATACTAAAGGAGTAGTTTCTTACCTGTAACTCCAGTTCTGTAGTAGGGGTATCTCTGTTATAGTCATAATCTAGTGAATAGTCCCGCCAATGTGCGTGGACCCCGGAGCAAACAAAAATAATCTCTTAAGCTGTCTTCATTGCAATCCTGTATAGACACTTAAGAGAGAATTAAAGACAAATAATGCAGCCTATACTTAAAAGGCTACACTGTCCAGTACTTCAACTAGAAATGCAAAGTATATTCCACCAACATAATTTTCAACAAAGTCTGCCAAGTTTCACCCATAGAGAAACTTACCCCCTTCACAAAATCCTTGGAATCATAGAGAGGAAGGGATGGACAGACAAGCCCCCCGTAGGCTGCCATTATGTGGCTTAAAAAGGGATACCGTGCCTTTAAGAAACTTTCCAGAACTTTCGGTATCCCAGAATGCACAGAACTTCCCTCCACTTTCAGTTCTTTTTGGAGGTGGATAAAGCTAGACCTGTAGCATTCATTACATTATCATTTTGTCCACCGGGGAGGAGGGCGGGCGCTTATGACTATTACAGAGATACCCCTACTACAGAACTGGAGTTACAGGTAAGAAACTACTCCTTCTGTAGGGGATCTCTGTGTATAGTCATAATCTAGTGAATAGAATGGCAAGCCCATCCCCACAACCAAACCGGCAGTGGCAGAAAATGACAACACCACTACTGTGCAAACAGATTTCGCAGCGAAGCCTGCCCAACCTGAGCATCAGCTCTGGCATCAGAGTCCAGACAGTAATGCTTCGCAAAGGTATGGACCGACTTCCATGTGGCAGCCCTGCAGATGTCTGCAATGGGGACATTACGGAGTAGCTGCTTTGCCCCTGGTGGAATGAGCCTTAGGCTTACCCCCTAAGGTCTTATTAGCTTTCTGGTAACACAGTTGTATGCAGGACACAATCCACCTAGAGATGGACTGTTTAGATGTAGCAAGACCAGTCCTGACCGACCCATAATTGATAAACAATTGGTCTGAACCACGAATATCCTTGGTCTTATCCAGATAGAATTTCAACACCCTTCTGACATCCAGGGATTGAAGAGACCTTTCCGCTGGAGTGGAAAGATTCTGAAAGAAGGTAGGTAAAGTTATAGTCTGGTTTACATGAAAATCAGAAATCACCTTAGGAAGGAACTTAGGGGGAGTACGCATCACAACCTTAGCAGCATGAAAAACAGTATAAGGTTCCTGGCAACACAATGCCTGAATTTCACTCACCTTGCGGGCCGATGTGATGGCCACGAGGAACGCCGCCTTCCATGACAGGTGCTGCAGCGAGGCCTTATGAATGGGCTCGAAAGGTTCCTTCGTCAGCCTGGACAGCACCACATTCAGTTCCCATGAAGGCGAAGGAAGCCGGACAGGAGGGAACACCTTCTTCAAACCTTCCAAGAAGTCCTTTATCACAGGGATCTGGAAGAAGGATGTCTGTGAAGGGCATTTCCTGTAGGCTGTCAGTGCAGCAAGATGCACCTTAATGGAATGGAATTTAAGGCCAGACTGCACCAAATGCAAAAGGTATGGAAGGATGACATCCTCCTTGCAGGTCGTCGGATCATAGTTCTTAGACGTGCACCAGATGCAGAATCTCTTCCACTTGTAAGCGTAAGAAGTCCTAGTGGAAGGCCTCTTAGCCTCCTTCAATATGTCCATGCAATCCTCAGGAAGATTCAAGTGGCCATATTGCACTATCTCAGGAGCCATGCCACCAAACTCAAAGACGAGAGGTTGGGGTGCACCATCTGCGCCCCGAACTTCGTGAGAAGGTCCGGCCTGCACGGTAGCCGCATGTGAGTAAGGAGAGACCGGTGAAGCAGGTCCGTGAACCACCACTGTCTGGGCCATTCCGGAGCCATGAGGATCATCCGCGCCCTGGACTGGGACAGTTTGATGAGCACTGCCGGAATCAGGGGAATGGGTGGAAAAGCGTACTGAAAGCTGTTCGACCAGTTGATCCATAACGCATTCCCCAGAGTCCCCTGCTGGTAATACCTGGATGCGAAGTCTCGGCATTTCCTGTTTTCGGAGGTGGCGAACAGATCTACGTCTGGAGTGCCCCACCTGGCGAAGACGCCTTCGAGTACTTCGTCGTTTATGACCCACCCTTGGTTTTCCTGAATGAGTCTGCTGAGGGCGTCCGCCTGAGCATTCTGCACTCCTGGCAGATGGGTGGCCGTTATTGTCAATCCTCTGGCTAGCAGCCAGTGCCAGATTGCCTGCGCTTCCTGTGACAATGTGCGCAATCTTGATCCCCCTTACTTGTTGAGATAATACATTGTGGTTGTACTGTCCGTCTGTACAAGCAGAGAGTTGGTCCGGAAGGACAGATGAAAGGCCTTCAGTGCCAAGTGAACAGCTCTGTGTTCCAGGAAATTGATGTGGTACGTTGACTCTGTCGGGGACCACAGTCCTTGGATCTGTAACTGTCCACAATGCGCTCCCCATCCGTGGAGAGAAGCATCCGTCACAATAGTCTGAGAGGGAATGTCCTTGTGGAACGGAACCCCCTTGAGGAGGTTCTCCGCCGAACACCACCATCTCAGGGACTGCTGAGCATGTAGAGACAACCGTATCCTGCCGTCCCAGGTCCTTCGTCTCTGGTCCCACTGATCCTCCAGACATTCCTACAGCGGCCTCATGTGCAGGCGTGCATGTGGAGTGAGGAAGATACAAGAGGCCATCGACCCCAGTAGAGAAGATACCGTCCTCACTGTTGTAGATAGGACAGTCGTGAGAGCCTGAGCCTTCCGAAGGATCAGTAAGCGTCTCTCCTCCGAAGGAGACACACTTGCTGACAACGTATCGATCGATGCCCCCAGGTATTGTAGGCACTGGACAGGAGTCGGGACCGGCTTGGACATGTTTATGTGCAAACCCAGCTGGCTCAACAGAGCGGCAGCCCTGTTGAAGTGCAGTTGTGCTTCCTGGTGGTGGAGTCTATTCCTTGCGTTTGACCCCCTTCCCTTGTATGTGAATGACGGTGTTCTGTGAAGGCCTCTAACCTCCCCCTCCCCGCCCCCCCCCCCCCCCCTCCCCACACCCCCAACCTGGCGTCAGTTCTGCAGCTGCGAGCGGGCAGCAGCTCCAGCTTTTATCGAAGTCGCACAGCAGGGCTTAGAGACACACCCGAGGGTGCCCCCGGAGAGGGGGGTGGGGGGTGGGGGGGGGGGGCTTGGAGCAGCCGCCCTGCTGGGGTTGCCACCTTTGCCAACGTAAAATACAGCCCATGTGTTCACATTTAAAGATCCTGCAATGACCCGGACATGATACTTTAATATAACTTTGCCTAAACCGCCTGCATCCATTGTCCCCATGCTCTTCCTGTCTTTGTTAACTTTCATGATCATTCAGGGATCGTTAAGGTATATCTAGAACACATTTGAAAGCGTTTCCTTCTTGTATTTACTGCTTGTCTGCACTGTAGTTTGTGTTCCTGCTGGGACTTTAAATACTGGCGATGCAGGGAGCAGCCGGCCCGGTGCCAATGCCAGGCGTGTCACACGGACAGGAGTAGCAGGCACGGAAAGTGTGGCAGAGACACTCGTTATTATACTGAGAAGTGATGAGGAAAGGAAAGCACCGTTTATACTGGCAACAGCCACCTCCTTCCCGCCATTGTAATTCTGACAATCCACCACACTCCACAACCAACGCGCGCTGTGGGGATGTTTTCCTACATTTTCTGTTTTCTTTTCTGTGCTAAATGATAGGGGTTCCCAATTCTTCTGAACTGCTAAGTATTTCCCAACAATGCCTGTAGACAGGCCGGTCTTTGTAAAGATGGCGCCCTGGGCGGAGAGAAATGTGGCGCCCTTGTTGATGCTAATAAATTAAATGAGGCGGCAGGGGGTCCCTTTTGTGTTCACTGGGTAGTACCTGGAGGAGCCGTGACTGACTGCAAACATTCCCGGACCTCCCCCAGCGCCCCTAAATCAAACATAGCTTAAGTGCCCCATTGATGTGTGTCAGCAGGGGTCAGAGGGTAAGGGAGGGCAAAGGAGGGGTGTTAAAAACATCCCGCCCACATGATAATAAAGGACTAAAACCACTTACGGGCAAATCAGACAGAAAGCTCTCAGGGACACCGCCAAGGCTGTAGCAGGACCACAGGAGTGCTGATGTTGGCATTACAGCTCCGTGCGCCCCTCAGAATATTGGCGCCCTGGGCCTGGGCCCAGATCGCCCACGCTAAAGGCCGGACCTGCATGTAGATTACAGGTCTCCCCAATGGTCACAGTGTAAGCACTGAGCGTGGTATAAAGCTCCCCGGTGTGTGTGGTAGGATGCGTGGCTCTGCTGTGTGCGGTAAGGTGCGTGGCTCTGCTCTGTGCGGTGAGAGGCGTGGCTCTGCTGTGTGTGGTAAGAGGCGTGGCTCTGCTGTGTGTGGTAAGGTGCGTGGCTCTGCTGTGTGCGGTAAGAGGCGTGGCTCTGCTGTGTGTGGTAAGGTGCGTGGCTCTGCTGTGATTGGTAAGAGGCGTGGCTCTGCTGTGTGTGGTAAGGTGCGTGGCTCTGCTGTGTGTGGTAAGGTGCGTGGCTCTGCTGTGTATGGTAAGAGGCGTGGCTCTGCTGTGTGTGGTAAGGTGCGTGGCTCTGCTGTGTGTGGTAAGGTGCGTGGCTCTGCTGTGTGTGGTAAGAGGCGTGGCTCTGCTGTGTGTGGTAAGAGGCGTGGCTCTGCTGTGTGTGGTAAGGTGCGTGGCTCTGCTGTGTGCGGTAAGAGGCGTGGCTCTGCTGTGTGTGGTAAGGTGCGTGGCTCTGCTGTGATTGGTAAGAGGCGTGGCTCTGCTGTGTGTGGTAAGGTGCGTGGCTCTGCTGTGTGTGGTAAGGTGCGTGGCTCTGCTGTGTGCGGTAAGAGGCGCGGCTCTGCTGTGTGTGGTAAGAGGCGTGGCTCTGCTGTGTGTGGTAAGATGCATGGCTCTGCTGTGTGTGGTAAGGTGCGTGGCTCTGCTGTGTGTGGTAAGAGGCGCGGCTCTGCTGTGTGTGGTAAGAGGCGTGGCTCTGCTGTGTGTGGTAAGATGCATGGCTCTGCTGTGTGTGGTAAGCTGCGTGGCTCTGCTGTGTGTGGTAAGCTGCGTGGCTCTGCTGTGTGGGGTAAGAGGCATGGCTCTGCTGTGTGTGGTAAGAGGCGTGGCTCTGCTGTGTGTGGTAAGAGGCGTGGCTCTGCTGTGTGCGGTAAGAGGCGTGGCTCTGCTGTGTGTGGTAAGATGCGTGGCTCTGCTGTGTGCGGTAAGATGCGTGGCTCTGCTGTGTGCGGTAAGAGGCGTGGCTCTGCTGTGTGTGGTAAGGTGCGTGGCTCTGCTGTGTGTGGTAAGAGGCGTGGCTCTGCTGTGTGCGGTAAGATGCGTGGCTCTGCTGTTTGTGGTAAGAGGCGTGGCTCTGCTGTGTGTGGTAAGAGGCGTGGCTCTGCTGTGTGTGGTAAGGTGCGTCGCTCTGCTGTGTGCGGTAAGAGGCGTGGCTCTGCTGTGTATGGTAAGAAGCGTGGCTCTGCTGTGTGTGGTAAGGTGCGTGGCTCTGCTGTGTGTGGTAAGAGGCGTGGCTCTGCTGTGTGTGGTAAGGTGCGTGGCTCTGCTGTGTGTGGTAAGGTGCGTGGCTCTGCTGTGTGCGGTAAGAGGCATGGCTCTGCTGTGTGTGGTAAGAGGCGTGGCTCTGCTGTGTGTGGTAAGAGGCGTGGCTCTGCTGTGTGTGGTAAGGTGCGTGGCTCTGCTGTGTGTGGTAAGGTGTGCGGTAAGGTGCGTGGCTCTGCTGTGTGTGGTAAGGTGCGTGGCTCTGCTGTGATTGGTAAGAGGCGTGGCTCTGCTGTGTGTGGTAAGGTGCGTCGCTCTGCTGTGTGTGGTAAGGTGCGTGGCTCTGCTGTGTGTGGTAAGAGGCGCGGCTCTGCTGTGTGTGGTAAGAGGCGTGGCTCTGCTGTGTGTGGTAAGATGCATGGCTCTGCTGTGTGTGGTAAGGTGCGTGGCTCTGCTGTGTGTGGTAAGGTGCGTGGCTCTGCTGTGTGTGGTAAGATGCATGGCTCTGCTGTGTGTGGTAAGGTGCGTGGCTCTGCTGTGTGTGGTAAGCTGCGTGGCTCTGCTGTGTGGGGTAAGAGGCATGGCTTTGCTGTGTGTGGTAAGAGGCGTGGCTCTGCTGTGTGTGGTAAGAGGCGTGGCTCTGCTGTGTGCGGTAAGATGCGTGGCTCTGCTGTTTGTGGTAAGAGGCGTGGCTCTGCTGTGTGTGGTAAGAGGCGTGGCTCTGCTGTGTGTGGTAAGGTGCTTCGCTCTGCTGTGTGCGGTAAGAGGCGTGGCTCTGCTGTGTATGGTAAGAGGCGTGGCTCTGCTGTGTGTGGTAAGGTGCGTGGCTCTGCTGTGTGTGGTAAGAGGCGTGGCTCTGCTGTGTGCGGTAAGAGGCGTGGCTCTGCTGTGTGTGGTAAGGTGCGTGGCTCTGCTGTGTGTGGTAAGAGGCGTGGCTCTGCTGGGTGCGGTAAGATGCGTGGCTCTGCTGTTTGTGGTAAGAGGCGTGGCTCTGCTGTGTGTGGTAAGAGGCGTGGCTCTGCTGTGTGTGGTAAGAGGCGTGGCTCTGCTGTGTGTGGTAAGAGGCGTGGCTCTGCTGTTTGTGGTAAGAGGCGTGGCTCTGCTGTGTGTGGTAAGGTGCGTCGCTCTGCTGTGTGCGGTAAGAGGCGTGGCTCTGCTGTGTATGGTAAGAGGCGTGGCTCTGCTGTGTGTGGTTAGGTGCATGGCTCTGCTGTGTGTGGTAAGAGGCGTGGCTCTGCTGTGTGTTGTAAGAGGCGTGGCTCTGCTGTGTGTGGTAAGGTGCGTCGCTCTGCTGTGTGCGGTAAGAGGCGTGGCTCTGCTGTGTGTGGTAAGAGGCGTGGCTCTGCTGTGTGTGGTAAGAGGTGTGGCTCTGCTGTGTGTGGTAAGATGCGTGGCTCTGCTGTGTGTGGTAAGATGCGTGGCTCTGCTGTGTGTGGTAAGATGCGTGGCTCTGCTGTGTGTGGTAAGAGGCGTGGCTCTGCTGTGTGGTAAGATGCGTGGCTCTGCTGTGTGTGGTAAGATGCGTGGCTCTGCTGTGTGTGGTAAGATGCGTGGCTCTGCTGTGTGTAGTAAGAGGCGTGGCTCTGCTGTGTGTGGTAAGATGCGTGGCTCTGCTGTGTGTGGTAAGAGGCGTGGCTCTGCTGTGATTGGTGTGTGGTAAGATGTGTGGCTCTGCTGTGTGTGGTAAGATGCGTGGCTCTGCTGTGTGTGGTAAGAGGCGTGGCTCTGCTGTGTGTGGTAAGGTGCGTCGCTCTGCTGTGTATGGTAAGAGGCGTGGCTCTTCTGTGTGTGGTAAGATGAGTGGCTCTGCTGTGTGTTGTAAGAGGTGTGGCTCTCCTTTCTGTGGAGGCACCGGATAGCTCTGCTCTCTGAAGTAAAAGGCATGGTTCTGGTGTCTGTGGCAAGAAGCGTGGCTCTGCTGTGTGAATCGGTCATAGAATACTTCATGTCACTTTCCTCTGATGTCATCATGGGGACAAAGGGTGTGTGATGCCACGATTCCTCATGAACAAGTTCTTACCTTCATAAGATGTGCGAATCGTCTGCTATTAGAGCACCGGCCACACGACAAGAAAGGGCACCATTCTGGTACTTTTCTATTGTGTTGGCTCCCCTTTGTCGTTATGTTTCAATGCATAGCACATTATACTCCTAACCAAGGCCTACCTTGAGTCTTCTATGTGCACAACTATTGTATTGCTCTTGTATGCTCCCGATATGACTCTCATACTGTTATGTTACCTCTGATATCCCTCGGGATTAAGTTCGCGCTATATAAAATGTTATAAGTAAATAAATAAATGTAGAATAACTTTAAGGTCTGTGGCAAGGAAGGGACAGCGTTGTGGTCATATGGTAACAACAAAAACCCTGAGCACATTAAAATCATGATATAAATGTACCCCATTTTACATCTGTGTAGAAAGCGGCCTGAATGAAGGTGGCACATGGAGACTCCAGGCTGCCCTTCCAAATATCCTCCCATGACCTGTAGCAGTGTGTGATCATTCAATCAATCAATCAATCAATCAGTACATTTATAGAGCGCGCTACTCACCTGTGAGGGTCTCAAGGCGCTAAAGGGAGGGGTGCTGTCATTGCTCAAATAGCCAGGTCTTGAGGTGCTTCCTGAAGGTGAGGTGATCCTGGGCCAGTCGAAGGTGTGCGGGGAGAGAGTTCCATGTCTTTGCGGCCATGTAGGAGAATGATCTTCCTCCAGCGGTGGTTCTGTGGATCCGTGGAACGGTGGCGAGGGCGAGGCTGGCTGATCGGAGCTGGCGTGTGGGGGTGTAGAACGAGAGGCGGTCGTTGAGGTATTTGGGCCCTTTGCCGTGGAGCACGTTGTGTGCGTGGGTGAGGAGCCTGAACGTGATCCTCTTGTTGACGGGTAGCCAGTGCAGGTTTCTTAGGTGGGCGGATATGTGACTGTTACGGGGGATGTCGAGGATGAGTCAGGCAGAGGCGTTTTGTATGCGCTGAAGTCGTTTCTGGAGTTTGGCAGTGGTTCCTGCGTAAAGGGCGTTTCCGTAGTCCAGTCAGCTGGTGACGAGGGCCTGGGTGACGGTCTTTCTGGTTTCTGTGGGGATCCACCTGAAGATCCTTCGGAGCATGCGCAGGGTGTTGAAGCAGGATAAGGATATGGCGTTGACTTGCCTGGTCATTGATAGGGAGGAGTCCAGGATGAATCCCAGGTTACGTGCGTGGTCCGTAGGGGTAGGCGCGGAGCCCAGCGCTGTGGGCCACCAGGAGTCGTCCCAGGCGGAGAGGGATTGTCCGAGGATGAGGACCTCCGTCTTGTCTGAGTTCAGCTTCAGGCGACTGAGCTTCATTCATTCTGCGACGTCTTTCATTCCTTCCTGGAGGTTGGTTTTGGCGGTGGCTAGGTTCTTGGTGAGGGAGAGTATCAGTTGGGTGTCGTCGGCGTAGGAGATGATGTTGATGTTGTGTTTGCGTGCGATGGCGGCGAGGGGGCTCATGTAGATATTGAAGAGGGTTGGGCTGAGTGAGGAGCCGTGGGGTATGCCGCAGATGATCTTGGAGGCCTTGGAGCGGAAGGGAGGGAGGCGGACTCTCTGGGTTCTGTCGGAAAGGAACAATGTGTCTTCTTCTCCATTGGGGCAGGGAGCTGTCAGTCCCACTGTCTCCTTGTGGCATTGGCTAAAACTGGACTGCAGGATTTCCATTTCATTCATGTCTTGTTTGTTGCATTTGTAGCAAATGCATCAAGATCGCTACTTGTGAAGTAGCTTAAACCAATCTCTAGTCTTGCAGTACATACCTTCTTTTCACACTTTGACTTTCCCCTGTTTCTTCAAAGTCATGTTAACCCCTTGCATGTGCGGCAAATTTTCACGCTGTGAGGGTCATTTACATAGTGGGCGGTATTCAGACGGACCCTGGCCGTCGTGAGCACACGCCCACCGCGACGCATGACAGCCGGGGGCCGTCATGAGCATGCATGGGGTTAAAGCTAAAAAAGCCTCTAAAGCTTAAAGAACAAACTTTGGCAAAGCCAATAGGCCGTGCCATTTGGATTTTCTAATGCTTTTTCCCGATGATGCTCAGCATCATCAAAAAGGGAATACAATTGTCATTGCAGATGCTGAACAGTATCAGCCCCCCCAAAAATCTTCTTATCAATGAGGTATACAAATGTCTGTCATGTTATGTTGATTTCCATAGCGCACTAATCACCCATAGGGGTATCCAGGTGCTTGAGCAGGTGTGTAGGCGTGTGCTCCCCACCATATTACTCTGGATTCAAGCTAGCCTGGCTGATGATGGCTGATTAGCCAGAAACCGGTCCCAGGATGCTTGTTTCCGGTCCAGGGAAGATATGGCTGGCAGTTCAGGCTGGACTGTTTCCATGAGGTTCAGGGTCAGACTGATTTGCATATGGCCATGTCTGAACTGGGGTGGTGGAGTGCGCTAAAGAATGATGATGGATTAAACCAAGATCGGTTGACTGGGAGTGAGTGCTTGCATTGTGCAACATTCCGTCCATCATCCCCTTTGGTTTTGCTTTGTTGATTTCCATAGTGCACTAATCACCCATAAGGGTATCCAGGTGCTTGACCAGGTGTGTAAGCATGTGTTCCCCGCCATATTATTCAAAGAGCCAGGTCTTCGAATACCTGGATTTTTCGCTTCTTGCAAAACTCAAGTAGCGTAGAGGCACTGGTGTGTTGTGGGAGGATGTTCCATGTTTAGGGTGCTATGCCAGAGAAAAGGAGACCTTCTGTCCTGCATTTGTATTGCATTTGTGAATGCGGGGGTGCGTGCCAGTGACTGAGGCTGACAGGTTGGTGTCTCGATGGGTTGTGAAAGTTCATCCAGCTGTTGAGGTAAGCAAGTCCCATGTTGCCTAGGGCTTTGTAGGAGTGTGTGAGGAGTTTGAATTTGCTAAATGGAGAGCCAGTGGCTATCCCTAAGGTGAGGTGAGATGTGGGTGCGGTGTGGTGGGTTGAATATGAATCTTTCAGCAGCGTTCTGGATGGTCTGAAGTCTGTTTAAAAGTTCTTTAAAAATTCCTGCATACAGTGCATTTCCATAATTCCACAGCTTGTGCTGAGTGCTTGTGTGACGGTTCGTCTGGTGTTCTGTGGAAGCCACTTGAAGATATTTTGCATCATTTACAGGGTATGGAAGAGGGAAGTGCACACTGCGTTGACCTGTGATGTCATGTTGATCTTGTCGAGGACTATCCCCAGATTTCTGGCTTGGTCAGTGGGGGTTGGTCCCAGTTCTGTCGGCCACCAGCTGTCATCCCACAGGGAGTTCTGGTTCCCAAAGACCAGTGCTTCAGTCTTGTCGGTGTTCAGTTTGAGGCTGTTGGTACTCCTCGATTCTGCCACCAGGGTCATACAGTTGGTGAAAATGGCTCTGATATTGGATGTCTTGTCCGTCAGGGAGGGGATGAGTTGGGTGTTGTCTGTGTAGGAGATGACGGTGATGGCTTGACATCTGATGATCTTAGCAAGTGGAGCCGTGGCGCCATTGAACGGGGTTTGAAGAACCCTGGTGGACTTCAAATACCAGTTTCTTGCCCTTGGATGCGAAGGATGACAGTCTGACTCAGGATTCTTCCTGTGAAGAAGAAGCAGATCCAGTTGAGTGCAAGTCCTTGGATACTGCACTTTTGGAGACTTCTGATGAGTGTGATGTGGGAGTCTGTGTCAAATGCCACAGAGAGGTTGAGCAGAATGAGGGCTGTTTCTCCTCTCTCGAAGATGGTCCTGATATTGTCTGTGACTACGATGAGTGCGATTTCTGTGATGTAGTACTTTCTGAATCCTGATTGTGTTTTGTCCAGTAGTTGGTGGAGCTCAATGTGGCTAGAGATTTGTTTATTGATGGCCTTTTTGATTACAATTCGCTGGGTAGGGAAGTAGAGTGATAGCCAGAAGTTGGCCTATTGGTTTGCGTCGGCTGAAGGTTTATTGTGGAGTGCGTTAGCTGCTGCGTGCTTTCAGGTTTCCAGGAGGGTGGCAGAGGTGGTAGGATATGGGTGAGTGCTGTGCCAATTGCTGATGGGTCGAGGTTTAAGATTTAGTGGACGCAAGGTTCTGATGGGGCCCCAGAGTGAATGATCCTTACGATCGAGGCTGTTTCTTCGCTGGCGAGGGGCTTCTCTCTGGTCAGGTGGTTGTCTTGATTGGTGACAGGCAGGTTGGTGATGAGCTTGCTGGTATCTGGTTGATATGGGAAGTTGCTGTAAATGTTTGTGATATTGCTGAGGAAGCATCATGCTGTGGATACATACACGTGCACATATCCTTCATGATGCTAGGCTATCCTGATATATGTGCATGCATACAGCATTATGCTGCAGTCATGTTTACTTAAAAAAAAAAATAAGGTTCCCAGATGGTAGATATCAATCCTGGAGCAGTAAATACAAAATAAAAAATATAAGAAATATGCACAAAATTGCATTTACACAAAGGTGCAGTCTGATAGCAAATTGCAGCTGCCAAGCATTTATAAAAACTTTAAAAAAAAATTATAAAAAAAAAAAGAAACTGGAATTGGGAGGGGCAGATGAGCAATGGAGAACAATGGCAAGTGGGAGGAGCAAGTTACGATTGCAGACGAATTGTGGTAGTACCTCAAAGAAACAGCACACGTAACCAGTGACATAATACAAAATGATTTGGGCCTTCTGCAGAATTTGGCATGGGTCCCCGATTTTCCAACAGTTCACAAATATTCATATGCTTTGGGCTGAATGGGGGTCCAATTATGGGCTGGGACCACCCCTGCGCTGCAGGGGCTTGTGTTACGCCCCTGCACATAATGTCCAACACAACTCATTAGATAAAACACAATACATACAGATAACACAGCACAGATATGCAAGACAGCACTAACCTCAAAGATACAATGTACAACATCTAACACAAGACCCTAGACAGGATGCAGCACGTCTATCCATCACAGCTCAGATATGCCATATTTTAATGTATTCTTAATTTGACGAAGAACTTTCTGGTAAAAACGTTAGGGCTAAATAGTATTACCTAAAAGAGAAATACTTACTTGGGTAAGTAAGTATTATAAGAAAGACAATGGCTCCTGTGGAGTAAATACTTGTTAGTGTGATCAAAGGGAAGCGAAAATTTGCATACGAAAGGGTTTAGGTGACACACCAAAAAACGACATATGCAATATGACTATGCAATATTGTAATGTGCAATGTGTATAAGAAAATGATCTTAGTCTGTTAAAACTTTTAAATAGGAGTGTACAGACGTATTTCACGTTGCCCATTTGGCCATTCTGTGCTTCGTTTTGTTGTCTCACTGTTTCGTTGGTCACGGCTGTGCCCACTTGTCATTGAATGTTTCTAACAATTTAATTGTATATATATTTGCAAAATAAATTCTTGTCCGGCTGGAAAAAAGACATACTACGTATTTAGAGTATGATTATTGTATATAAGTGATGCTTCCTCTGAAAATAGGGACCATTGTTCTCTATAACAGGGTTTAGGTGAGATGGCAAATAGAGAAAGCAAGCCAAAAACACAGATAAGCGTTTTCCAAAGGAAACTATATTTAATTTCCATATACATTGAAAACAATTCTTATACTAAATTTCAAATGTTATTTACAGTTGTGTAATGTGTCCCAAGTGACAGTCTGGGTGCTTCCTAAACAAGAGGAATAATTAGGACAGCCATTGAGGACAGCCGTACCTTGACCAGCCTAAAAAGTGTTCGCCCCTTAATACAAATTGTATGATTTTGTCTTTTGTCAAACATAACCCAGCCGGGTTTCCTAGTGAGTAAACAGATTTTATATTCACCTGCACATGGTTCTTCACTCACAGCACTAATATTCTAGCAATTCGACAATCAGGTATCTCTTCCAGCTCCATCTAATAATCACTAGCAATACCAATAACCGACTCTACTATTGGACTAGTTAAACTAAACACACACTTTTCACACTAACCAGTATTTTCTCCACAGGAGCCATTGTCTTTCTTATAATAAATAATATTACGGCTGCATCAAGTTCAGTTCTTTACCGCCCCCGAGTGGTTTTACTAGGCTATTGCAGATTTGCATGTCCGAATGGGCGGTAACTTGCAGTTTCAGTTCCACCGACCAATAAATGCGCATGGTTTCCCAGCACAAATTACTCCGGTTAATACCTTGAGTGATTTGCATACGGAAATCACTGGGTCCATGGCTAACTTGTGCCTGGTTCGGAAGGTCCAATTGGGCCCAATCACATCTGTGCAAGAGCTGGCATTTCCTGCAGGACTTCGACCAAGCTCGACAGGTGTGTGTTTACAACTGCGGTTATCACTAAAAAACAGCACACACACAACATTACACACAGGCGGAACACCTTACAGAGCTCCAACACAGCACAGATGTGCCATGTGCTTGCCAGCATGCCAGATCATGTATGCACCCCACCCTCCTGAGATGCCACAAACCAACTAACAACACACGGTATGAGACAGAATTCACAACACACGTCCCACCACCGCCCAGATAGGGCAGCGGATGGACGGCAGAGGCCCAACGCATCACCTGCTGCCCCAAATACAGCACCCATTTAACTGTACTGCAGCAATGTACAACCCCGAACCAGGGGCGGATTGGCAATGCGGGCATGCGGGCATCGGCCGAAGGGCCGGTATCTCTGTGCCCTCTGTGGGCCGGTTTTTTTTCTCCCCTTTCCCCGCCGCACAGTGAAGCTGCATTCATTTCTCTGTCTCCGTGATCTCTGTGGACTAGGAAAGGGGAGAAAAAAAACGGCCCACAGAGGGCACGGAGACAGAGACAGAGAAATGAATGCAGCTTCACTGTGCAGTGATTATCCGCTGTGGCCTCTCCTTCACCCCCTGCCCAGCAAAGCAATCAGGCTGAGGGAGGGAGTGATTGCAAAAATCGGCCTCCCTGGGGGCCAGGTGTTGCTCAGGCCTTTGAGCCATTTTCACCTCGGCCCCCCTGGGGCCCACGCAGCACATAAACAGTGTTACTTTTTTTTGTTTTTTTTGTTTTTAATTTAATGCGATTTTATATAGCGCGAACTTTACCAGAAGGTGTCAGAGCTCTTTACATAAGAATCAGTTGCGAAACATTAAAACTTAGGATTACATGCGTTACATAAAAGATACAAGCAGAAAAAATTGCAAATGTACAAGATGTAAAGTCACACAAGGAAGAGATACAAACAGAAAGAAAAATTGCAAATGTACAAGAAGTAAAGTCACTTAAGGAAGAGAAACAAATCGATATACTCTAAGAGTCACATAGTAATGGTAGAGAGTACAAAGTTCTACTGCATATACTAGTGATCAGAGTTATCTCTAAATACCTAAGGAAGGGATACGAATGGATATACTCTAAGAGTCACATAGGAATGGTAGATAGTACAAAGGTCTACTTCATATACTAGTGATTAGAGTTATCTCTATACACATATATATACACACATAGTACATTTTCTCAGGCAGAGTTCCATTAAGTGGGGTTGGAGGGGAGATGCAGTCACAGCACCAAGGGAGGGTGGGAGGGATACAAGGGTATGGAGAAAAGGCAAAACAGAAAAGGGAAGAAACATTTGAGGATCGTCAAGGGGGAAACGAGGGAGAAGGGTACAAGACGAGGGAATGGACAAGATGGCGGGTCGGGCTCCAGAGAAAAACGGCCGAGGGAATAGTGGGCAAGGAAGAATGGGTCTCGCTGTGGGGGCCAGGTGATATTTGCAACTTGCACCATCTTCACCTCAGCCTCCCCCTGGCTACCATGGATGACCCAGCAGCTGTGTTTTGTGCTCCCCTGCCAGGACATTGCCCTGAGGCCTGGAGGGCTGATTAATTTACTAATTGCAGGGGCCTCACTGCTGTTCATGTGCTTCTGAGCTGAAGGTCTGGGGAGGGCTGAGTAGGTTAGTAATAGCAGGGTCTTCGCTGATTATTAGGTGCTCCTTCCCTGAAGGGCTCGAATAATTTTGTGACAGAAAGGGGCCTTGCTGTTTTTTTAGTTGCTCAGCATGGCGCCATTGTCACCGTTGCCCAGTGTCCTGTGCAAGAACAGTATCCTCTCACTTTAATTCATTTCTGTGCCAAACATCTTAAGGATTTTGGGGGCCCTGGGCCAAACATATTTTTGGGCCCCTGTTCGGAACGGATTTGAATTTATAATCCAATTTCTGCTCTTTGGTGCCCTCTTTCAGCTGGTCACTGGACAGGGCACTACCATACTTGTCCAAATTTCTAATGTATTTACATCTAATATTCAAGGACGTTGACATGTGCAACCAAGTGGTGTTTCATGAAAGGGCACGCCCCTTGAATGTGGGCCACGCCCCTTAATTGTGGGCCACGCCCCATGAATGTGGGCCACTTTTTTCGTCAGTGCCCGGGCCAAATCGTGATCCCAATCCGACCCTGCCCCGAACATTCGAACAGCACAGAATTGTGTGGGCACGACCTCTGAGCACAACCGTCAAACCCCACAACGCATAGTACAACCAACAATGAAAAAAGACCTGCTTTACATTATAAACAAATCTACAACTACAGCACTGAAACGACTTCACAACAGAAATCAAAGTTCGGTCTGTGATGGAATCATCAAAACTAGGACTGTGTAAGTGCTGCGAGGCCATACTAACTGCAAAATGTGCGCTATGCAAATATAACTCAAAATAAGTTAAGAACGAAGAAATGGTATTGGCTGAGCTGCTCACACGTGACGCAGAACTGCCTGGTATGTTGATAATTGCCCCCACATTGGAAGAGGGGTGGTTGACTGTCCTGCTTCCGCCACACTGTGGCTGAAGCAGACATGCCAGCCCTCCCGATTCAGGCATGAGACTACCGATTTCAAGGCTAGTCTCCCGCCTCCCGATTCCTGCAAGTAAAAACCCGATTCCTCAGGGTTTCAGCTGACGGGGCTTGGTATTGTGTAAAGTGCTAATTCTTCCAGCATTAGTTAGAGTGGCAATGCAGGGGCTCTAGAAGGGGTGAAAAACCAACAAAGTGTCATTAACAAGGGAATGGTCTTTTAAAGACCTGTGAAGTACTGGGGGACTGGGGGCAGCTGTGTGTGTGCAGGGGAAGCTTTTTCAGTCCGGGCTGTCGCAGTGGGGTGGGAGGAGGGGGTGCATGCACTGCCAGGCCAGTGCACAACAATTGCATCACCCTCTGTCTGCCTGCCATTGCGCTCCATGGGCCATATTTATGAAGGACTTGCGCCGCCGGTGCGTCACTTTTTCCCATGTTAAAAGTGACGCACCGGCGGCGCAAGTCCTTCATAAATAAGGCCCCATGCTTCTAAAAGGTAAGAAAAGAACGTGCGTTTGCGTTTCAAATGTCCGATCCTGCAGCAGCCACTTCCAAATCCCATACATGACAGTATCCCGATTCACAGCCCCATTCTCCCGATTTTTTCAAAAAAATCTCCCTCTTTGCTCTTCTGAAATGTTGGCATGTATGCTGAAGGAGGAGAGAGGCCCGTGTTTGTGACATCTATGCCTGACCCTTCTGTATATTTTACAGCAGACATGCGGTGTGAAGGGAGGTCGGTCGTTTTTTCGAAACGCCTGGAAGGCGCGGGGTGAGAAACTCTTGGATTTATGGCTCACTGACACAAAACTTAAATTTTTTGGTTTCTGTTAAGTGTTGGCCAATGTTATTTTTTTCCATCTCCCCTCGTGAGCATTACTTCTCTCACCCCGAGCCTCGAGGACATTAAGAGCACGTGCTTCTCACAGACCTCCCCCCCCCCCCCCCCCTCCCCCAGCCCCCCGCTTGGAGAGCAGAGGGCTGGTTTCAGTTAGCGCCGACTGGGAATTAATCCAAGCCGCACATCACAGTTTAACCACCCCCCCAGCTCTTCTAAAACTTCACCTTCGAGGCGTCATCGCCCCTTCCCCTGCCCCCCCCCCCCCCTCCCTGGGGTACATACATGGAGAGCCGAGCAGCGTTGAGGCAGTCTAGGAGAGATCACTGCAGACATGAGTGTGGGAGAGCTACAAGGCAGAGGTGCATGTGAGAGAACGCTGCAGACATGAGTGTGGGAGAGCTACAAGGCAGAGGTGCATGTGAGAGACAGCTGCAGACATGAGTGTGGGAGAGCAACAAGGCAGAGGTGCATGTGAGACAACATGGCAGACATGAGTGTGGGAGAGCAACAAGGCAGAGGTGCATGCGAGAGACAGCTGCAGACATGAGTGTGGGAGAGCTACAAGGCAGAGGTGCATGTGAGAGACAGCTGCAGACATGAGTGTGGGAGAACTACAAGGCAGAGGTGCATGTGAGAGAACGCTGCAGACATGAGTGTGGGAGTGCAACAAGGCAGAGGTGCATGTGAGAGAACGCTGCAGACATGAGTGTGGGAAAGCAACTATGCAGAGGTGCATGTGAGAGACAGCTGCAGACATGAGTGTCGGAGAGCTACAAGGCAGAGGTGCATGTGAGAGAACGCTGCATACATGAGTGTGGGAGAGCAACAAGGCAGAGGTGCATGTGAGACAACGCTGCAGACATGAGTGTGGGAAAGCAACTATGCAGAGGTGCATGTGAGAGACAGCTGCAGTCATGAGTGTGGGAGAGCTACAAGGCAGAGGTGCATGTGAGATACAGCTGCAGACATGAGTGTGGGAGAGCAACAGGCATAGGTGTATGTGAGAGAACGCTGCATACATGAGTGTGGGAGAACAACAAGCCAGAGGTGCATGTGAGAGAACGCTGCAGACATGAGTGTGTGTTAGACGGACCGGGAGGGTCGGCCGAGGATAAGGGGAGAGGTCTCCGGGGAGAGCCGTCTCCAGCGATCGTACAGACAAGTAACTTCCCCCCCACAGACGGACACCACACAAGGGTAAAGTTCAATGAGACTTTATAGGCAATTCTTTAAGTACGATGGAATGATACAAGGAGGTCTGGACTCAGGGGTCCCCTCGATTCTGGTCTCTGGTTTGGGAAAAGGGTAGCGGGACAGTCTTGTTACCAAAAGGTGGAAATAGCTCTCAATCCTCGAGCTCGGCGTTCTAGATGATCGGGCCGCGGCGGAGCCAGCAGGTCCCGAGATGGACGAAGGAAACGACGGTCCGCGGCGGAGCCAGCAGGTCCCGATGAGATGATGGTTGCAAACGGTCCGCGGCCACGCCAGCAGGTCCCGACGACGATGAAGGATCGGAAGGTTACGAAGGTTGCGGCAGCGCCAGCAGGCAAGGCGAAGGTGCACAAGGCAGAGCTACGGCAGCGCCAGTAGTCCGTCAAGGATGAGTTCTTCTTTGCGTCTCTCGACTCCAAGATACAACTGCCCTCCTGCTCTGGAGCTGCCCCAGTTATAGGGCTGATGTTCTTTGATGTCCGGACCCTCGCACCTGGAGGTCGGGAGGTCCGGGATGAGGGTGTCCCGACACCCAGCAGGGGGGTGGAGCCAGCGCCCGGGGAGGCGATGGCCGAGCGGCACTTAGCGGGGGAGAGCCATCGACACCTCTTTCTCCCATTGACTTGCCAAGTAGCCCGCTCACCTCCTGGGTGGATGGTGGTGCCGGGATGTCTGAGGCCTGGCTAGGCCCAGGGTTGAGGTCGATCGGGGGCCAGGCGGCCTCGTGGTGGAGTGTCCAAGATGGCGTCCCGGAGGGGCGCGCGGGCCAGCAGTGGATCGGGCCCACGAGGTTGATATGTTCGAAGGCAGGGGTCCCTGAGGGGACGGAGGACGTGCAATGGTGGTGTGTGGTACTTGCGTGACCGGGCTCGGGCCTGGTCGGGCCGGGGGAGAGCGGCCCTTCATGTGGCCTGTCCAACATGCGTCCCCCCCAGCTGAAGGCGGGGAGAGTTACCCATCCTCCTGGGGACTCTCCTCGTCGAGGCGGAAAAACCGGGACAGGCCATCTGCGTTGGCGTGATCTGGCCCAGGCCGGTGTTCAACAGTGAAGTCCATCCCTTGCAGGGAGATGGACCAACGTAGTAACTTCGGGTTTTCCCCCCGCATCTGCATCAGCCACTGCAGGGGTCGGTGGTCGGTCTGCACCCGAAAGTGTGTGCCAAAGAGGTAGGGCCGGAGCTTCTTAAGGGCCCATACCACAGCGAAGGCCTCCCTCTCTATGGTGCTCCAGCGTTGCTCTCGTGGTAGGAGTCGTCTGCTGATGAAGGCCACGGGCTGATCAAGGCCTTCGGTGTTCACTTGAGACAGGACTGCCCCAATGCCATGGTCGGAGGCATCCGTCTGGACGATGAACTCCCTGCTGTAGTCGGGGGCCTGGAGCACAGGGGCGGAACACATGGCGGCTTTCAATTGTTCGAATGCTGTTTGACAATCTGCGGTCCAGTTGACTTTCTTGGGTTGATTTTTGGACGTAAGTTCTGTGAGGGGCCCCACTATAGTACCATAGTCTTTCACAAACCTTCGGTAATAGCCTGTGAGGCCCAGGAAGGCTCGTACCTCGGTCTGGGTGATGGGGGGCTGCCAGGACTGGATGGCGGCAATTTTGAGCTGCAGAGGGGCCACCAGGCCGCTTCCCACCTGGTGTCCGAGGTAGGTTACAGACCCTTGACCAATTTGACATTTGCTGGCCTTGATCGTGAGGCCAGCCTGCTGAAGGGCTTGTAGCACTGCTCGGAGGTGGTGGAGGTGCTCGGGCCAATGGTGGCTGTATACAGCGATGTCGTCTAGGTAGGCGGCGCTGAACCCTTCGAGCCCCGCCAGGACCTGATTGACGAGCCGCTGAAATGTTGCGGGGGCATTCTTCATGCCGAAGGGCATGACCTTGAAATGGTAATGGCCATCGGGGGTGGAAAAGGCAGAACGTTCTTGGGCCCGGGGTGTGAGGCCGATTTGCCAGTAGCCCGCCGTCAGGTCGAAAATACTGAGGTAGCGGGCAGCTCCCATGCGGTCAATTAGTTCATCTGCCCGGGGGATGGGATGTGCGTCTGTTCGGGTGACCGCATTCAAGCCCCGGTAGTCAACGCAGAACCGGAGTTCCGGTGTGGTGCCTGGGGCGGCCGCTTTGGGGACCAGTACTACAGGGCTGGCCCAGGGGCTGTCTGAGGGCTCGATGACCCCGAGCGTGAGCATTTTTGCTACCTCTTCCTGGACGCAGGCCCGTACCCGATCTGGCACGCGGTAGGCCCGGTGGCGGATAGGGGGGCTGTCCCCCGTGTCCACATCGTGCACACACCAGGAAGTGACACCTGGGGTGAGGGAGAACAGGCTGGCGAACTGTGATAGGAGGACTCGACACTCCTGGCGTTGCTCTTGGGTGAGGGCCTCTGAGAGTCGGACCCCATCCACGGAGCCGTCTTTCTCCCGAGTCCGTAGGAGGTCAGGGAGGGGCTCGGAGTCTTCTTCAGCCCCATTGTCTGTGGCCATCAGGAGGCTGAGTTCTGAACGCACAAAGTGGGGCTTCAGTCTGTTAGCGTGGAGGACCCGGAGGGGGTTCCGGGAAGATTCCATGTCGATGAGATAGGTGGCAGGACCCTTGCGCTCGACTACTTTGAAGGGCCCCGTCCACTTGTCTTGCAGGGCGCAGGGTTCGGTGGGGGACATCACCCATACCTGTTGCCCAGGTTCAAATTCGATGGAGAAGGCATTCCGGTCATACCACTTTTTCATGTCCTCTTGACTGGCCTCTAGGTTGGCTTTTGCCAGCTCTCTGAACCGCCGGGTCTGGTTGCGGAGGGTTAGGAGGTACCGGAAAACATCTGGTGGGTTCTTGAGAGGGGGCATCTCCCAGCCTTCCTTGACTAGGCTGAGCGGCCCCCGTACTGGGTGTCCATACAGCAGTTCAAACGGGCTGAAGCCCAGGGACTTCTGGGGGACCTCTCGATATGCGAAGAGGAGGCACGGCAGCAGCACATCCCACTGGCGACGGAGGGGCTCTTCCAACCCTCCGATCATCCCTTTGAGCGTGCGGTTGAACCGCTCAACGAGTCCGTTTCCTTGAGGGTGATAGGGGGTCGTGAATCGGTAGGTAACCCCGCACTGTTGCCAGAGGGACTTCATATATTTAGAGATAAAGTTCGTGCCTCTGTCGCTGACGACTTCTCGGGGGAAGCCCACACGGGAGAAGATCCCCATTAGGGCCCGGCCGACTACCGGGGCTGTCACAGTTCGCAGGGGAACAGCCTCGGGGTAGCGGGTGGCGTGGTCCACTAGCACCAGGATGAATCGATGGCCTTGTTTTGTACGCGGGTCCAGGGGCCCCACGATGTCGATCCCGACCCTCTCGAACGGGGTGGTGACCACGGGAAAAGGTTGCAGGGGGGCTTTTAGTTTGCGGCCGCTCTTTCCACTGGCTTGGCACGTGGGGCAAGATCGGCAATGCTGGTGTACATCGTTCCTCATTTTGGGCCAGAAGAAGTGGGTCACCAGACGACTGTAGGTTTTATCTTGACCCAGGTGTCCCGCCAGGGGGACATCGTGGGCCAGGTTTAGCAGAAAGTCTCTAAAACGGAGGGGCACCACTAGTACTCGGCTGGCCCCCAGCTCCGCGATTCTTTGCTCACTGTACAGCAGATCATTGTCCCAGTAGATCCAGTGTGTTCCGGAGGTATCCCCTGCTCTTTGGGCGAGCGCTTGCTGGCGGAGTCCCTCGAGGGAGGGACAGGTCTTCTGTTCTTGGCGAAATTGTTCTTGCGTGGGCCCCCCTTCTTGAGGCCACTGGTCGAGGTTAGCGAGGTCTGGGGGGACGTCACGGTCGGTGGATTCGGCCGGGGCGACCGGAGGCGGCGGCGCCGGCCATTCGGGTTCCTCTGGGCGGGGGTTGGCCCGGGCGGCCATGGACCGGGGGGTGACACACGCCCAGTCCGGGACGCCTAACATCCCCAGGTGTTCTCTTCGTTCTACGGCTGCCCACGGAGAGCTTTCAAGGTCATTCCCCAGGAGGCAGTCTACGGGGGCATCGTCTCGGACCGTTACCTTCAACATGCCGGTGACCCCTCCCCACTCGAAGGGGACGCAGGCCATCCGGCACAGACTTTCCGAGTTATCGGCGGAACGTACAGGGCAGAGAATGTTTGGTAGATACTGTTCTGGGGTCACCAGGTGACAGCGGACGGCTGTTACACTGGCCCCGGTGTCACGAAGGGCTTCGGCCCGGCGTCCATTGATGCTCACCCATTGGCTGTACTTCTGGGTGTTAGCGGGTAGGGGGACCCGCGGGACCATGTCTTTCCCCCCTAAGCAGGCTAGAGCCATGGCGGCTGGCTCCCATTCTTGATGTTCCTGTTCATATTCCTCTTGTTCCTCTGAGATCTGTTCCTCCCCCAGAGCAGCAGCTGCTACTTGGCGGGGTCTTGGGCTCTGGTACTGGGGGCAGTTTGGGTCGTTTGCATAGTGGCCGACTCGTTGGCATCGATGGCACGTAACATTGGCTCGGTATCCCGGTCGCGCCGGGGTGCTGCCCCGGTTGGCCGGGGGGGTGGTGCTGGTAGCGAGGGCGACCGGGGCGTTGTCTCTTCCTCGTCCTTGGCCCCCTCCTCCTCCTCGGGGACGGTGCTGACCGTTGTTGTTCCGGTTCTGTTCGTAGGACCCATTCCGGCCCACTCTGGTGATTTCCCACCGGTCAGCTTCGGCTGCGAGCTGCCGGGGATCCGTTAGCTTGCTGTCGAGGAGGTGCTGGCGGAGTTCAATGAAGCAATTGTTCGACAGGTGCTCCCATACCATAAGATTGAACAGTTGTTCGTAGGTTGTGACCTTGCTTCCTTTGATCCAGCCCTCGAAGGCTCGGCTAAAGTAGTTTACATAGTCCACCCAAGTTGTACCCGGGATGCGGGTGCAGTCTCGGAACCTCTGACGGTACATCTCGGGTGTGAGGCCATAGCGAGTGAGGAGTGCAGCTTTCATATGGTCATAGGAGGTCATCTGGTGGTCCGGGAGCTGTAGTAGGGCGTCGCGGCCCTCATTGAGGAATCTCCCCCATAGACCGGCTCCCCAATCGCTTCTATCGATCCGGTGTGCAGTCATAGCGATTTCATAGGCCTTAAACCATTGCTGGATGTCGTCCTCTCGGAAGTATTCTCGAACGACATCCTTGGGGATGTGTACTTTTTTCTCTGTTGCCCCTGGGGTGTGGGGTTGCTCGGACACCCCTATTTCTTTATTCTGCTTGCGTAGGTCGATCTCAGCTAGTTTTCGCTCGTGTTCGTATGCCAGTCTCTTTTCCTCGAGCTCCCTTTGTCTCTGTTTCTCCTCTCTTTCTTCTCGGAGACGCAGGTGCTCTAAGTTGATTTTTTGTTCGGCCAACTTAAGTTCAATGTCCATTTTGAGCCGGGCCATTTCCAGCTCGTGTAGTCGGGTTTTTTCTCGTTCTTGGATCTCGTCTTGCGAGAGACCCGTTCTTCGCTCTTCAGGGGCCGTGGTGGTTTTTGCTGCGATGCTTTGATCAGGGGTTCCGGCAGCCCCGGTTTCTGCCCAAGATTCTAGGGCATGCTTAAAATCGTCTTTGGTACTTAGTCCGGTGGTAGCGATACCTAGTTCGATGCAGAATTGTTTTAGTTCACGATGGCTGTACTCGTCCAATTTCTCCATCTGGAATTTCTCGGTTGCTCCGCTTTCTTTAGTCGTCATCGTGATTTCGTCGTGGGGTGAGCTACTCTCTGTACGATTATGCGGTGATTCGGATCGCGCCGCTGCCCACCAATGTTAGACGGACCGGGAGGGTCGGCCGAGGATAAGGGGAGAGGTCTCCGGGGAGAGCCGTCTCCAGCGATCGTACAGACAAGTAACTTCCCCCCCACAGACGGACACCACACAAGGGTAAAGTTCAATGAGACTTTATAGGCAATTCTTTAAGTACGATGGAATGATACAAGGAGGTCTGGACTCAGGGGTCCCCTCGATTCTGGTCTCTGGTTTGGGAAAAGGGTAGCGGGACAGTCTTGTTACCAAAAGGTGGAAATAGCTCTCAATCCTCGAGCTCGGCGTTCTAGATGATCGGGCCGCGGCGGAGCCAGCAGGTCCCGAGATGGACGAAGGAAACGACGGTCCGCGGCGGAGCCAGCAGGTCCCGATGAGATGATGGTTGCAAACGGTCCGCGGCCACGCCAGCAGGTCCCGACGACGATGAAGGATCGGAAGGTTACGAAGGTTGCGGCAGCGCCAGCAGGCAAGGCGAAGGTGCACAAGGCAGAGCTACGGCAGCGCCAGTAGTCCGTCAAGGATGAGTTCTTCTTTGCGTCTCTCGACTCCAAGATACAACTGCCCTCCTGCTCTGGAGCTGCCCCAGTTATAGGGCTGATGTTCTTTGATGTCCGGACCCTCGCACCTGGAGGTCGGGAGGTCCGGGATGAGGGTGTCCCGACACCCAGCAGGCGGGTGGAGCCAGCGCCCGGGGAGGCGATGGCCGAGCGGCACTTAGCGGGGGAGAGCCATCGACACCTCTTTCTCCCATTGACTTGCCAAGTAGCCCGCTCACCTCCTGGGTGGATGGTGGTGCCGGGATGTCTGAGGCCTGGCTAGGCCCAGGGTTGAGGTCGATCGGGGGCCAGGCGGCCTCGTGGTGGAGTGTCCAAGATGGCGTCCCGGAGGGGCGCGCGGGCCAGCAGTGGATCGGGCCCACGAGGTTGATATGTTCGAAGGCAGGGGTCCCTGAGGGGACGGAGAACGTGCAATGGTGGTGTGTGGTACTTGCGTGACCGGGCTCGGGCCTGGTCGGGCCGGGGGAGAGCGGCCCTTCATGTGGCCTGTCCAACAGTGTGGGAGAGCAACAAGGCAGAGGTGCATGTGATAGAACGCTGCATACATGAGTGTGGGAGAGCAACAAGGCAGAGGTGCATGTGAGATACAGCTGCAGACATGAGTGTGGGAGAGGAGCAAGGCAGAGATGCATGTGAGAGAACGTTGCAGACATGAGTGTGGGAGAGCAACAAGACAGAGGTGTATGTGAGAAAGTGTGGGAGAGCAACAAGGCAGAGGTGCATGTGCGAGAACCCTGCAGATGTGAGTGTGGTGAGTGTGTGAGAGCAACAAGGCAGAGGTGCTGCAGACATGAGTGTGGGAGAGCAACAAGCAGAGGTGCATGTGAGAGAACACTGCATACATGAGTGTGGGAGAGCAACAAGGCAGAGGTGCATGTGAGAGAACGCTGTATTCATGAGTGTGGAAGAGCAACAAGGCAGAGGAGCATGTGAGAGAACCCTGCATACATGAGTGTGGGAGAGCAACAAGGCAGAGGTGCATGTGAGATACAGCTTCAGACATGAGTATGGGAGAGCAACAAAGCAGAGATGCATGTGAGAGAATGCTGCATACATGAGTGTGGGAGAACAACAAGCCAGAGGTGCATGTCAGAGAACGCTGCAGACATGAGTGTTGGAGAGCAACAAGGCAGAGGTGCATGTGAGAGACAGCTGCAGACATGAGTGTGGGAGAGCAACAAGGCAGAGGTGCATGTGAGAGACAGCTGCAGACATGAGTGTGGGAGAGCAACAAGGCAGAGGTGCATGTCAGAGAACGCTGCAGTTTTGAGTGTGTGAGAGCAACAAGGCAGAGGGGTTTCTGCAGACATGAGTGTGGGAGAGCAGCAAGGCAAAGGTGCATGTGAGAGAACACTGCATACATGAGTGTGGGAGAGCAACAAGGCAGAGGTGCATGTCAGAGAACACTGCATTCATGAGTGTTGGAGAGCGACAAGGCAGAGGTGCATGTGAGATACAGCTGCAGACATGAGTTTGGGAGAGCAACACGGCAGAGGTGCATGTGAGAGAACGCTCTATACATGAGTGTGGGAGAACAACAAGCCAGAGGTGCATATCAGAGAACGCTGAAGACATGAGTGTGGGAGAGCAACAAGGCAGAGGTGCATGTGAGATACAGCTGCAGACATGAGTGTGGGAGAGCAACAAGGCAGAGGTGCATGTGAGAGAACGCTGCAGATATGAGTGTGGGGGAGCAACAAGCCAGAGGTGCATGTGAGATACAGCTGCAGACATGATGTACAGAGGTGCATAGGTGAGGGCAGGTGTACAGTGGTGCAAGGGTGAGGCCAGGAGTGCAGGTGTACAGATGTGCATGTGTGAGGGCAGGAGTGCAGGTGTACAGAGGTGCATAGGTGAGGGCAGGTGTACAGTGGTGCAAGGGTGAGGTCAGGAGTGCAGGTGTACAGAGGTGCATGGGTGAGGCCAGGAGTGCAGGTGTACAGAGGTGCATGGGTGAGGGCAGGAGTGCAGGTGTACAGAGGTGCATGGGTGAGGGCAGGAGTGTAGATGTACAGAGGTGCATGGGTGAGGGCAGGAGCGCTGGTGTAGAGGTACATGTGTGAGGGCAGGAGTGCAGGTGTACAGAGGTGCATGGGTGAGGCCAGGAGTGCAGGTGTACAGAGGTGCATGGGTGAGGGCAGGAGCGCAGGTGTACAGAGGTGCATGGGTGAGGGCAGGAGTGCAGGTGTACAGAGGTGCATGGGTGAGGCCAGGAGTGCAGGTGTACAGAGGTGCATGGGTGAGGGCAGGAGCGCAGATGTACAGAGGTGCATGTGTGAGGGCAGGAGTGCAGGTGTACAGAGGTGCATGGGTGAGGGCAGGAGTGCAGGTGTACAGAGGTGCATGGGTGAGGCCAGGAGTGCAGGTGTACAGAGGTGCATGGTTGAGGGCAGGAGTGCAGGTGTACAGAGGTGCATGGGTGAGGGCAGGAGTGCAGGTGTACAGAGGTGCATGGGTGAGGCCAGGAGTGCAGGTGTACAGAGGTGCATGGTTGAGGGCAGGAGTGCAGGTGTACAGAGGTGCATGGTTGAGGGCAGGAGTGCAGATGTACAGAGGTGCATGTGTGAGGGCAGGAGTGCAGGTGTACAGAGGTGCATGTGTGAGGGCAGGAGTGCAGGTGTACAGAGGTGCATGTGTGAGGGCAGGAGTGCAGGTGTACAGTGATGCATGGGTGAGGACAGGAGTTCAGGTGTACAGTGGTGCAAGGGTGAGGGCAGGAGCGCTGGTGTAGAGGTACATGTGTGAGGGCAGGAGTGCAGGTGTACAGAGGTGCATGTGTGAGGGCAGGAGGGCAGGTGTACAGAGGTGCATGTGTGAGGCCAGGAGTGCAGGTGTACAGAGGTGCATGGGTGAGGGCAGGAGTGCAGGTGTACAGAGGTGCATGGGTGAGGGCAGGAGTGCAGGTGTACAGAGGTGCATGGTTGAGGGCAGGAGTTCAGGTGTACAGAGGTGCATGGGTGAGGGCAGGAGCGCAGATGTACAGAGGTGCATGTGTTAGGGCAGGAGTGCTGGTGTACAGAGGTGCATGGGTGAGGGCAGGAGTGCAGGTGTACAGAGGTGCATGGGTAAGGGCAGGAGTGCAGGTGTACAGTGGTGCATGGGTGAGGGCAGGAGTGCAGGTGTACAGAGGTGCATGGGTGAGGGCAGGAGTGCAGGTGTACAGAGGTGCATGGGTGAGGGCAGGAGTGCAGGTGTACAGAGGTGCATGGGTGAGGCCAGGAGTGCAGGTGTACAGAGGTGCATGGGTGAGGGCAGGAGTGCAGGTGTACAGTGGTGCATGGGTGAGAGCAGGAGTGCAGGTGTACAGAGGTGCATGGGTGAGGGCAGGAGTGCAGGTGTACAGTGGTGCATGGGTGAGGGCAGGAGTGCAGGTGTACAGAGGTGCATGGGTGAGGCCAGGAGTGCAGGTGTACAGAGGTGCATGGGTGAGGGCAGGAGTGCAGGTGTACAGTGGTGCATGGGTGAGGGCAGGAGTGCAGGTGTACAGAGGTGCATGGGTGAGGGCAGGAGTGCAGGTGTACAGTGGTGCATGGGTGAGGGCAGGAGTGCAGGTGTACAGAGGTGCATGGGTGAGGGCAGGAGTGCAGGTGTACAGTGGTGCATGGGTGAGGGCAGGAGTGCAGGTGTACAGTGGTGCAAGGGTGAGGTCAGGAGTGCAGGTGTACAGAGGTGCATGGGTGAGGCCAGGAGTGCAGGTGTACAGAGGTGCATGGGTGAGGGCAGGAGTGCAGGTGTACAGAGGTGCATGGGTGAGGGCAGGAGTGTAGATGTACAGAGGTGCATGGGTGAGGGCAGGAGCGCTGGTGTAGAGGTACATGTGTGAGGGCAGGAGTGCAGGTGTACAGAGGTGCATGGGTGAGGCCAGGAGTGCAGGTGTACAGAGGTGCATGGGTGAGGGCAGGAGCGCAGGTGTACAGAGGTGCATGGGTGAGGGCAGGAGTGCAGGTGTACAGAGGTGCATGGGTGAGGCCAGGAGTGCAGGTGTACAGAGGTGCATGGGTGAGGGCAGGAGCGCAGATGTACAGAGGTGCATGTGTGAGGGCAGGAGTGCAGGTGTACAGAGGTGCATGGGTGAGGGCAGGAGTGCAGGTGTACAGAGGTGCATGGGTGAGGCCAGGAGTGCAGGTGTACAGAGGTGCATGGTTGAGGGCAGGAGAGCAGGTGTACAGAGGTGCATGGGTGAGGGCAGGAGTGCAGGTGTACAGAGGTGCATGGGTGAGGCCAGGAGTGCAGGTGTACAGAGGTGCATGGTTGAGGGCAGGAGTGCAGGTGTACAGAGGTGCATGGTTGAGGGCAGGAGTGCAGATGTACAGAGGTGCATGTGTGAGGGCAGGAGTGCAGGTGTACAGAGGTGCATGTGTGAGGGCAGGAGTGCAGGTGTACAGAGGTGCATGTGTGAGGGCAGGAGTGCAGGTGTACAGTGATGCATGGGTGAGGACAGGGATTCAGGTGTACAGTGGTGCAAGGGTGAGGGCAGGAGCGCTGGTGTAGAGGTACATGTGTGAGGGCAGGAGTGCAGGTGTACAGAGGTGCATGTGTGAGGGCAGGAGGGCAGGTGTACAGAGGTGCATGTGTGAGGCCAGGAGTGCAGGTGTACAGAGGTGCATGGGTGAGGGCAGGAGTGCAGGTGTACAGAGGTGCATGGGTGAGGGCAGGAGTGCAGGTGTACAGAGGTGCATGGTTGAGGGCAGGAGTTCAGGTGTACAGAGGTGCATGGGTGAGGGCAGGAGCGCAGATGTACAGAGGTGCATGTGTTAGGGCAGGAGTGCTGGTGTACAGAGGTGCATGGGTGAGGGCAGGAGTGCAGGTGTACAGAGGTGCATGGGTGAGGGCAGGAGTGCAGGTGTACAGAGGTGCATGGGTGAGGGCAGGAGTGCAGGTGTACAGAGGTGCATGGGTGAGGCCAGGAGTGCAGGTGTACAGAGGTGCATGGGTGAGGGCAGGAGTGCAGGTGTACAGTGGTGCATGGGTGAGGGCAGGAGTGCAGGTGTACAGAGGTGCATGGGTGAGGGCAGGAGTGCAGGTGTACAGTGGTGCATGGGTGAGGGCAGGAGTGCAGGTGTACAGTGGTGCATGTGTGAGGGCAGGAGGGCAGGTGTACACTGCACTCTACGCCAAAGCGCTCTAAGCCACTGCACTCTGTGACTCTCTACTGCACATGACGCCACTGCACTCTATGCCACTCTACTGCACTTTACGCCACTGCACCACTCTACTCTATGCCAACACTCTTCATACTCTTATGCCACTGCACTTTACCCTGTACCACTCCACTCTGCACGGCTCCACTCTATGCCACTTCACTCTACATCACTTTAATCTACAACACTGCTCTCTCTGTCATTGCACTGTATGCTAATCTACTCTGCTTCACTCCACTCTACACCAATGTACTCTACGACAATCCGCTCTAAACCACCCTAATCTACTCTACGACACTCTACTGTATGCCATTCCCCTCGACGCCACTTCACTCTACTCTGAAGCAATCTACTCTACACCACTGCAGCCTACAACACTCTATTCCACTCTACGTGTCTCCACACCAAACCAGTGCACTCTATGCTACTCCACACTGCGCCCCTAAATGTTATACTGCAACACTTTATGCCACTGCTCTCTATATCAATGCTCTCCACACCACTTTACTCAAAACCAATATACTCTGCACCACCGCACTGTACGCCACAATACTCTACTCGAAAACACTGCACTCTACATCACTTTACACCATTGCACTCTGTCACTTTACTCTACACCACTGTATGCCACTTACATTCTAAGCCAATGCACTCTACGCCAGTCTACTCTACAACACTCTACTTGGCAGCACTGCGCTCTCTGCCATTGAACTCTATGCCACTCTACTCTATGTCACTCTACTCTGCGCCACTTTACTCTACTCTGCACCACTCTACGCCACTCTACTGCCCCGACACTTCAGTCATCTCCTGTCCTGAATGAACGGGAGGCTCATTGAACCCTGAAACCAGGCACCTTTAGTTGTATCTTAATCAGTGGCGGCTGGTGACATTTGAAAGTGGTAGGGCGTAAAATAATTGGGGGGGGGGTTAATATCATTTATAAAGAACATATTGAAGACGTAACCTTCATATTCATTCAAATAAATCCTCCAGATAATCTGGTAATAGTTTATTGAATTCTGCATTGAGCTTTGCTACATAAATGCTTTTCTTTCTTTTGGACTGCTTCAGTATATGGGTCTATTCTCAGCCAGGCAGATAATTGACACATTGCGAATTCTTTTTAGGCCACAGTTATATGCAATACTATGGAGCGGCTATGACAAGAATTCAGCAACTATTCACAGCCTGACGTAGATAGGATAAGCATAGTTTTCTAAACTGAGGAGCTTCCGTCCAAACACTTGTAATAGTAAGTACAATGGCAGTGATGTATCTGGGAGATGCACTGCTCAAGAGAACAACGATCCTTATTCTAAATCGGTGTCGTCCTTTGACAAACATATATTCATTTATTTAAGCATACAAAAGCTGTTCAATGTCATTCAGAAAACTAGCTAAACAAAAGCATCTTATTTGTTGTGAGTTAAAGCTGACATAACACTGTTTTCTGTTATTTAAGCTGCATGCATGAGTCAAGTAGCACTATAGGAAACCCACAACAACCGTATTACAAATTAATTTAAACCATCTATGCAGTCATAGTAGCTCAGTAAGTTAAATATTCGCTGCTAAAATGTGAGTGTAATTAGCTGGTAACCTGTTCGAATCCATGCAGGACAAACTCATTCTTCCGATATCATTAGTTTGAGTACGAATAAATTGTAACTGTCACCTAGGTCCATGCACGATCCCTGATAGTATTCCCTCAACACCTGTGTGTTTTGGTGCCCCGAGGAAACACGAGTGGCACAAATAGAGCAATCAGTGTACAATCAACCCTGGCGCTGCCGTGGGCGCTCCAGCGGACATGGAATGTGGTCTCTGCAGCTTGCATTTCATAGGGTCCTTTGTGCTGCTATCAAGCCGAAAATACAAACCGGGGTATTAAAAGGGACATTTCAGGCCCTGCTTGTTCACGGAGGTTCGGCAGGTGAATAAGTGATCAGAACCCCGCCCCCCGTTAAATTACTTGTAACTGAAACTTCCAAGTTAAACATTTTAGGCACTTCTTGTACATCTCGAGCCCCACACCTCCATCACCGGGAAGAAGTAAAGACAATGTCACACAAAACGCAGGATTGTTCCTTCTTTTTATTTGCGCACTCCAGGCATCGTGATAGTGGTCTGCCCGGAGGGACGGTAAAACGGAAACACACCTTTAATAACGCCCTCTCTAATTAACTAAACAAAATCTATAATTCAATCGTGCACAAAACACTTTAAAATTCTCTTGTACATATAATTTATAAATCAACCAGGCCGAAACAGTTAACTTACCTTAGGCTCCGCTTCCCGCCTTCAAGTCCTGACTCCCGCGGCGCCGTCCTGTTTGAAATTTCCATGGTGCTCGACTCGTCGTGACGCAGCAGGAAGGCTGCAGGCAGCCTCCCTCCCCTCCCCTCCACCACAGCACAGCGCTGTGATAGGTTCGGCCGGCTGCCCCCTACTGACGTCATTTCTCTCTGTATGCTGCAGCACAGCAGCATACAGAGAGCAGGGAGAGTGGGAGGGGTTACGCGAGGGCAGGGGGGAGCGGCTTGCCTACACTGTAAATACTGTATGTTTGGGTAGCCTCTCAGGCAGCCCAAACAGACAGTATTACCAACAGTGGGCAAGCCGCTCCCCCCTGCCCTCGCGTAACACCGCCCACACAGGAACCAAACTTCTGCTTTCTCTTCTCGCCGTGCGCGAAGGCAAGGCAGAAACAAATGGTAGTTATTATCATTGGTAATAACTACCTTTGTTTGCCTTCTCGCACGGCGAGAAAACAGGGGGGGCGGCGCCCAAACGCCCCCATGGACCAGCCGCCGCTGATCTTAATTGAAAAAGTAAGAAAGCTCCTGATTGGCTGAGCGCACTAGCTCATAAACTATTTTGCCTGGTGATGGCAGGTCACAGGGCAGCATGAAAAGAAAGGGACAACAGACTTCTTTTATCAGCCCGGGCCACAGAGGTGGCATGCTGGACATAGCACAGCAGGATTCAATGGTTCCCAGGGCAGCCAAGGGCTGAACACTGAATAACGGCATTTATTTTCACTCTGGTCACGAAGCATGTGATGGGATGAGGCTGACCGCGAGTGCACACAGTACTAAAGATGAAAAAAAATAGTGGGGTAATTATGTTTTATATAAAAGTAGAATTCAGTTCTCCAGGTGAAATATAAACTATAAAATGTAAGATTTCACCTCAATCTTCTGTTTTCTTTCTTATGTAAGTGGGAAACCCGGAATACAAGTCAGACACCCTCCCTCATACAAACAGAGAAACAGGAATTCGAACTCGAGTGTAATGTTTCGGATAATATATCCGAGGCACAAATCGGTGAAGAGGGTCACACGGTTTGAGAAAGCAGGAAAGTGGGCTTTGCGCGCAGACAGCGCCAGAACACGTCTTCTTTCTGGAATAATAAACCGGGGAGCAGAAGTTAGGTTTTTCGGTGGCAGATTGATGACGTAACAATTTTGATTGTTGCAATTAGATGCCCTAAGCGCTGGACAGAGCAGTAACTTTATGGAGTATTGTGAAAGTAAGTTTGTGGCAGGGGCTTTGTGACTTTTATGCAAGGTTAATCAGACTGAAAGTGTTGAGGTACAGCACACCATAGGTCCATAGCAAAATAACACAACAATATCAACACAACAAACACCCCAACGGGACAGAAAACTGCACTAAAAATCATGACACGTTACTGTACTGCACAACACAACATACAAACACAATAAGACATTATAGCACAGCACTGACACAAGAAAACACAATACACAAGCACAAAACACTTACATAACAACAGCATAACATCACCACAACTCAATATCTTTTTTTAAAACGAAAGTATCGAATCCTCAAAATATAGAGAAAATACAAGAATAAATTGCAATTAAAATATAAAGTTCACGCGCATGATATGTCTACAGATCCATAGGCTAAAAAGCAACAATTTTGCAGCATCAAATTAAAACATTCCTGGAACATACCTAGGAATTAACACCTGGACCCACTGGATATCCTTTTTATAAGCTTTCTGCTTCTTGAATGGTTTTGAAAAATAGACATTTCTAGACTACAGATTTATTAATTCCAGCCACCAAGCTCCTTGATCTGGAGGATCTTTTGGTAGCCACAGCCTAGTTACACCAAGCCGGGCAACACCGATGGCAAAACATTAAACTCCTGACTTGGATTGGGGATCTTTAAGGAGTGACCTAACATAATCATTTTAATATCACAGACAGTATCCACCCCCATTATCTAATTTAATTGATAAAAACAAACAATTCCAAATCGTAGTACAGGTCACAAAGATTTGTGTAATATCAGCTTCGGTACAAGAACCGCGCAAACACTCCGAAATCTCCCTAAATCCCCGCTGATAAAGTCGAAAGGTAGTACGAAAGAAATCAATCCATAAGTTAAAATGGTGAACTCTGATACCAGGGTTATTAAAAAATGATTGAGACAATGAGCTACTCATTTCAACGATAGGGGGGTGCGCCAAGTAATGAAGTCCAGTAGCCAGCGAGTAGTGTCAAGAAAGTTCTTTATTTCTAATTCACAAATCAATTCAGTAATACGTAAAGCTAAGCCAATGCGTTTCATTCCCTCAAGGGGAACTTCATCAGGGCTTATATGTCAATTCTGAAAGTGTTCAAAGGCTCAAATGGTCGATGCGAAGGTTTAATTCCAGAGTGCTGTGCTGGAACTCTCCGGTGTGCTTACAGACCTGCATTAGGAGACCTTATATGTCAATACTGATAATGCTCAAGGGTTCAAATGGTCATTAAGAAAGTTCTATTCCAGTGTATTGCACTGGGACTCTCCGGAGTGCTTACAGGCATAATAAAGCCTGCATAAAGAGACCGACACACAGGCTCGTCCGGTCGACACTCTGTACTTACGGAGTGTCGACCGGACAAGCATGTGTGTCGGTTTTACTAAGCCTGTAAGCACACCTGAGAGTTCCAGCACAGCACACTGGAATTGAACCTTCACATCGACCATTTGAGCCTAGAACACTATCTGGATTAACATATAAGCCCTGATGAAGTTCCCCTTTGAGGTTGCTTCCTCAGTTAAGATTCGTCCGCAGTAGAGCTCCAGCTGCATGGCTACTCAGCCCTGACAAGTACTGTGCATCAGGCATTAGACTAACGCATTTCAGTGTGGTGCGCCGCATCTCCGCACTGAAATGCATTGTCATGCATTTATAGTGCCTCATCAGCAAGCGTCAGAGTGCTGCTAATTAACACCACACTATTACAAAGCTCATAGACGGCGCACATCCACGCTGCTTGCAGCCAGCAAGCTAAGCTTGGTAACTGTCTCGCTCTCGGCTGGCTGCGATGTTTTACCCAACACCGGTCACGAGAGTCAGTTGTGATGAGTTGTCCAATCGCAACAGTGTGACGGGCGGGATCGCCACATTTAACCCCTTCGATGCGTCCGTCGGCCAACGGCCGTCGCAAGCACTCCCTCCGTAGTGCTGCGCACGTCCGTTGGCTGACGTGGCGCCGCCCACTCAATCAAACTGCCGCGGAATTGCCGCCACGGTTAAGGTGTTAAGAATCATGGCAGTCTGAGCCAACTTGAGGTTGTCCAATCACAACAGTGTGACGGGCGGGCGTGGCACATTTAAGTACCATGGCAGTCTGAGCCAGCTTGAGGTAGCCCTCCACTGCAGCGTGCACCGCGTTGTGCTGTGGCCAGGGGCTCCACGGCATTAAGATTTAGACTTACAGACGGTCCGACAGTCATTCCCCCGCCACTGACCCTACACAGTGGTGTCACTTCACTGAACAGATCTCACTCTCTGTGACACAGCTGCCGCCTGTCGGAAGTCTGGCATATCTTACTTTTCTGAAGGAGGCCTGGAAGAACATGGTGCCCGCACGCACTAGGACGTTCCTCTCCTGCCACAGTGGCCTGATATGAAGGTATGCATCACTGCAGGGCCTGGGTGGGTCAGCTGAAACCTTTCGCCAGCCTGTATTTATTTCCCAGTCACTCGGCTGGAAGCTTTCACTCAGATTGGGACCAGTGCTTTAAATGGAAAAAGAAAAGTGCCGGTACTCACCAAATTTAGTGGGATGGGTCTTGAGGGTCTCGTAGGGGCGTGTCTGGGGGCGTGGCTTCGAGGCAGGTATTTAACAATGGTGGCATTTCCTTATTGAATGCAAAAGTGCTCTAGTGTCCTTCGGCCAAGTTTCTTCATATGTGCACGTCGTAATTGGTGTTTTTTGCAATTTTATATTGTGCAAACTTGGCCAGAGGCAATAAATCTTTTTACTTGAGAAGCAAAAGTTTTACATGAAAACATATTTTTTTTGTTTTTATGGTACGGGAAGATCACCCAGATGTTGAGTAGAAGCTGGGATTTCATCTCTCTGTGCCATAAAAACAATAAAACTATGCTTTCGTGTAGAACTTGCACTACTCATTTAAAGTGATTTAATACCCTCCTACCAAGTGTGCGCTATATATAACTGCAAAAAAGTACTCATTCATTCAATAAACTTTATTTCGGTCAATATGACCTCAAAAGTACAATAAAAATACATACAATAGAATAAAAAAAAAAAAGAAAAAGAATACCCTCATGGTACATTTACATATTAATAAAAGAAAAAGAAAAACAACTTAAGAAAAAAATGTCACTATATACATTGATATTGTACAATAAAAAAAAGTACTAATTGCGCACTGTACACATGAGCTGAACTTGGCCACAGGCATTGCGCGCCCTGACAGTGTATTCCAGTGCTGCAGCCTTACAATCTAACTGACAACGCAAAAGTTCCAATGAGGGTAGCTCTGTCTGACAGGCCATATCTCCTTACTCCTATCACGCTGTCGGTCAGCGTGTAAGGCTGCAGCAGCAACCTGGCACTGGAATACACTCACTGTTGACTGTCAGAGCGCCTCACAGACACGCTCCTCCCTGAAGGTATTCAGCAGCACCTGCGCTGCATGAAATCCCATATCCCAGAGCCCGACCCGAACTTGCCTCTATGAGAGCCGGTACTCTCTTGACACAAGGAGAAGTTACGGAACGCTAGGGGAGAAAACTGAGAAGTGCCGATACTCAGTACCGGTGAGTACCGGGCCATTTAAAGTACTGGTCTGGACTCAAAGATTAATCAGACAGTGTTCTGTTGCGCACTATCCGAAGTGATTCGGGCCCAAGGCCGCCGAGTGGTGCTAGGTGCCTCAGCAGCCTGAAGGGCCTGCACAGCGGTCCAGTGCAGCAGAGTGAATGTAGTCGCAGTATCACACTGTGTATAACTTTTTTATTTTATTTTTAAAATCGAATAAAGCATATTGATTGATTGATTGATTGATTGATCGACTAGTAGCAGCCTCAAATGCTGTTTTGCCCTATTATAATTGTGCAATGCCTGTAGTGCATGCATGTCTGCCTCTGCCTGGCTTAATGTTCCTATCTGTGTGTTGTCTGTCTGTGCACAACAATACTTTTAAGTCTGTCTTTACAGGTATGTCTATGTAGGTGTGCCTGTTTACCAAAGCTAGTAGATATGGCTTTAATGTGCTAGCATGTTGGCTCAGGTATCCACGTTAGCTGTTTACTTGTGTCACCAATTACACCCAGCCCTATTGACTTTGCAAATGCTTGTTTTTGTTTTATTTGCCGATACTGCTCAGCCTCAGCAAAAAAAGCATTGGCAAAGCCAGTGGTTGAACAAGGCAAGACCTATTGGCTTTGCCAATGCTTATTTTATGACTGCTGGCATGATGGAAGGGTGATCTCATATGTACTTTGCCATAGTGCAGTGCTGATACCACTAGCAATGACACCTTAACATTCTCACACATAATATCGTCCCCTTCCAGGCTTCCACAAGTGATGACGGGTGAACTTTCAAAAAATGGGGTGGAAATGACCAACTTAAAAGAGCACATAACTTGCTCCCTGCAAATGTGACTATTTTTCAGATCAGGATATACTACATTTTTTGTTTTTCTGTCCCTTTTTTAAGAATGGGAGGGAAAGATATATTAAACCAATTCTGAGAGGTTTTGTGCAGGTTAAACCAGCCTTATTGTACCTACAACTCATGGAAACTTCAGTAGTAATGTATGGGGTAGCTAATTTTTTGACTATGTCAATCCGGTCAAAGCAAGCAAGATTAAAGTCAGATAATCAATGTAATTTAACTGCTTGTATTGAATAACTGGCCATTGCTTATGTAACCATGAAATGTGTCAAATATGAACTCATGAACTGCACGTTTTGCACTTTACCCCCAGGCGGCTAGCATTTTTGTACTAGACATTCTAGTTTGCACTATATTTATATTCTGAACACTGTCAAGGGACTATAAGATTGTGATTATTGTAAATATGTTTGTAAAGATGATTTTTAAATGAATTTTTCATGTGTATAGCAATTTTTAACTTTTTAACTTGTTTTAAAAAAATGTTGTCTGTATGATTGAAAATGGTTCTGTAGCATACTTTTATGATTTTAAAACAATCGAATAAAGTGTTTCTGACTTGACTTGACAATAGCCCGCCTCCCCTACTCCACCAAGAGAGAAAGAACATCTCAACAAATTGTGCATTTTCAGCACACATTTCTTAAGCTCAAGAGACTGGTAAAATAGCAGATGTTTACAGGCAGTATCAGGTCTGTGAGACGGATAGTCTCAAGGCTGAGTCTGATGAATTCCACTCCTAAATCAGGTTTGAAAACTTAGCCCCTGGCAATGCATTTTGCAACACATCTTACACAATTCCTCAAAAGGCTGTACATTTGATAAGAAATTCAAATAATCCAATCATTCCACTTGACATGTTCTTCTGTCATTGTTCAGATGGTGTAAAGCATTGACTACCTCACACGAGATAATTCTCAGTAATACACTAATTAAAGGCTTAGAGGGAACATGTAAAGTACACAGAGAAATTCACTAGAGCGATCCTTCAGGTAGACAGATGTCACAGGCTCACACCGCCCTTATGGACAGTTATAATATACTCCTAAAACGATATGAGAGTGGACCATGGCATTCTTCCGTCTCAGTAATTAAGTGCCCCGAAATGAGCTTTAAATATTGCGGAAATGCTTCTATTAGGTCCTAGAATATTGTTTTCTTATTTCCAGTAAATAAACGTATGTTACACCAGGCTTTAATATCAGTTTGTCATTTTCTAAAAAAAATATACTCATTGCCCCAAAGCACTTTCATGTTGGATAAAATAATTTATAACCAAGCAAAAGTTTCTAATAACACTCTTTTCCTCCGGTACGAAGTTCTGAGTCCATTTGGCACTGAACGAGCAAGTCCTCGTGCCAGCTCCCCTGCGACTGTTCTCCTGTCTCGCTTGCCGGCTGTCCGCTATCCTCTGCTGCCCTAGGTTTGGGCCTCCTCTTTTTGTTTTCTGCTTCTTTTCTGCTCGCTTTCTGCCTTTTTCTGTCCAATTCTGCCTTCTATGATTGCCTCTCTCCGCTCTTTCTGACCATTATTTGGCCTCTTCCTGCTCATTTCTCACCAGTATTTTCCTCTTTCTGCTTCTTTCTGCCCCTTATTCTTAGGTTTCGTCTGCACCGCGCTTGCGCTGTGCTTGAGAAATCTATTATTATTAATATAAACTTAAAAGGGACTTACATCCAGCCTCCTCTCTTTCTTGGCTTCTCATTGGTTCCTGTGTGTGCCACTTACCTTACCTCCATTTCTATTGGCTGTAGCATATTTTCTTGTATTTACCAATGCTTGTTCCTCGACTGCTTCTGTTATCAGTTTCCCGCAGCAGAAATACTGTTAACATCTGCTTTGGTGGAACTATATTTTCATAAAGTTTTGCCTTTTACTCTTGAAGCATATTTATATCATTATTTATCATCCGGAGAGATTAAGTGATTTGCATTGAATCACAGGATGTTGCGCAGCGCCGCCAAGACTTGAACTGGGATTCCCAGCTCTTGAGTCTGCAGCTCTGGCCACTGCCATATCTTCTCTACTCCCGTGTTATGTGTCAGGGAGCTTTTTCCTTCCCCCAGAGGATGATTGATGAAAAGAGCTCTTTATTCATTGCATAGACGAAACCGATGTATTACCAATGCTTGTTCCACTTTCTGCTCAATAATTGCCATTATTTTTCCTCTTTCTGAAAATTTTTGACCATTATTTTTCGTCTTTCTGCTTGTTTCTGACCTTTATTTTTCCTCTTCTGCTCATTTCTGCTTGTTATTTTTCCTCTTTCTGCTCGTTTCTGACCTTTATTTTTCCTCTTCTGCTCATTGCTTCCCTATACATATGGTAATTGATTGATTGATTGATTGTGGACTGACTGTCAGTAAATAAACTCAATTTGTCCTGCCCAAATTTCACCTTGTCATTTTATTAAATATCCTAGATTAATAGTATTAATTAATCAAATTTGTTCCCAAATATCAGTTTACCAATCTGAAAATACACCAATTTCTCCAATTAGCTTGCACTTTTTAGTCAATAAAGAACCTTCTTCCCCAATTACCTTTTTGTTTTCAGAAAATACACTAAATGTGCCCAAAGTATCAGCTTGTTATTTCTTATCAATATAACGAATTTGTTGCCAAATACCATTCTATGATTTTTGTAAATGCTAACCCTGGGTGTAGTTTGCGTAGTAGCGCTACGCATCGCTATGCGAAGTGCACTTCATACTGCACGAGCTATGCATAGCTACGCGAACTGCGTAGTGCGGTAGGGAAAATGCTGCTCGCACTCATTGCATAGTGCCGGATGCTTGTCCGCACTGTGCAATCATCGCAAACAGCATCTTGCACAGTGCAAGCAGTAGTTTTCTGCCGCTCGAGTAGATTTGTATTCGAGCTGCAGCTCTCTCAACGTGGACTGGTAGTTTCTCATCGTGAGCGTTTGCGAGCATACGCGACCACTCGCAATGAGAAACCTGATCTCCCTGCGTTGAGAATCTCGCCAGGAGGTTTATTTTCCACACTCGCGATCGGCAAATGATGTTGCTGATCGCAAACAAGGAAAAAGTCTCGCCAGGATGTTGATTTTGCTCGCTCGCAGTCACCAACATGACGTTGAGGACCGCAAGCAAGCAAAAAATGCCTGCTACGCATTATTGCACTGTGCTACGTGCAATTCGCGTAGTGTGTAGTAGCACAAACTACGCATGCTCCGCGAGTGTATCGTAGTTCTACGCCCAGGGTTAGTAAATGCTCATTGTCATAAAGTTTGAAATGATCCCCAATATTCTGTGTGTGACTGTCATCATGTGTTCAGCACATACAAAATCATATAACAGTCAATGCCATCATGTGCCACGTTGTGACCCATCCTATACCAGTCAATACCATCTGTTCTCATACCTCCCACATATCAGTCTCTACTATCATGTGCCCAAGTATGCCTATGCGTATGCCAGCCACTGCCATTTGCCATGTTCTCTGGTATACCCCATTGTTTGCCTGCCAATGCCCTGCAGTAGGTATGCGAGGTGTGCGTGTCTATACTAAGTGTGTTACTAATTCTGGTTGTACTGATGCCTTTATGTTAGAATGTACATATCTCACCATTGCAGGAGATATTAACGTGTAGGTAGAAACCCTTGACTTATCTATCAGGAGGAGTTTGATAATGAGCACAAAGTACCTTTCGATCACTCACTTGTTGCTTGAACACACAATGCAAATAACACACTGAGCTTATTTTCTGCAAGTAGAATCAACATATTACCCGGTATCCCCAAGTTGCATTGTTATAAACATGTAATTTGGGAATTTACTTTGAAATTCCTTTGATGAAAAGTTATAACATTCAACGAAAGGTCCAAAATATTTGTAAGACATTGGATACAAATTGCGGTCTGGATAATTTAGATGCTCACCCCTTTCTACACAAATGTCTATCTGGGTATCATCCGTGCACATCTGACATTTTTTGCTCTAGTCCAATATCTACATGTTTCCAGGGGAAACATGTAGATATTGAAGAAAACGGTCTGTGGAATAACCCTTGTGGGACTCTGCGTTATACTTTATTGGAAGACTGATTAAAACATCTTGGACCCATTTGTTGACTCATCATGAATAAATGAGTGAATAGATTTAAGCGCCATCTCTAATACCCCAACACATCCCTTGAGCCTGCACAACAGGATGATGTGGCCTTCAACGTCATGGGCACCGAGAGGACAAGGAGTATGAGAGCTGCTTGTTCCGCTTAGTTATGGGCGATGAGGGATGCTTCTCAGATGTTTACCAGTGATGCTTCTGAGTCTTGGTAAAATCTGAACCCAGACTGGCGATTGTTCAGGATGTGTTTTTGTCCCACATATTCCTGCATTTGACTGGTGACTTCATTTTCCAAAGTTGTCCTTGGATATGGGCAGTTTTTTGTTGGGCAGTAGATGGACAGAACATGTAGGTCTTCTAAAGGTTTCTTTATGAAAGGGTGATGATTGGGTGTTTTGATCAATCAGTACCTTCTCCTATTTAATCAATCAATCACAGACTTGTAAAGCGGGACTACTCACCCGTAAGGGTCTCAAGGCGCCTGGGGGAGGGGAGAGCTGCAGGTCTGTTGAGGCGCTGTGGTTCAGCCAAAGAGCCAAGTCAAGAGGTCCTTCCTGAATTGAGGCAGTGACTGTGATTGCCTGAGGTGGAAGACAGGGAGTTCTAGGTCTTTGCTGCGAGGTAGGGGAAGGATCTTGCTCCGGCTGTGGTCTGGCGGAAATGTTGGAAGTAGCTAGGGTCCGTTGGGTGGAGGAAAGGTCTCTGCTGAGTGCATGGAATGTGAGGCAGTGGTTGAAGTAGGCCAGTCCTGCGTCATGTAGGGCTTTGTAGGAGTGTGTGGAGCTTGAAGGTTATATTTTGTGTTGATTGGGAGCCAGTGGAGGTCTCTTAGGTGGCTGGTGATGTGGCTGTAGCGGTGGATGTTGAGGTTCCCCTATTAGAATGGAAGTGCTGCTTATGCTTGTAATGTTCACTTCAAGTGATAGGTGAACTGTCTTTATGAATGCAGCTAAATGGAGTTCTACTGTAGATTGGAGACTCCTGCTCGGCGGTGAAACTTGCTCCTCTGACGTGTGGGTAAAGTGGAGGAAGATGATTGGAGACGTAAAGGGAGGTGGTTGAAATGGTGATTCCACAGTGTTGCTAATCATGGATTCACGGACTTTTAAGAAATTCCTTGGATCTTTGCAATTCTGGTAGGCAACGCTAGGTACCCGATGTGCCAATTCATGCATCCATGTGTTCAGGTGGACTCTGGCCAGGTAATGTGCATTCATTAGCCGGTCATACACACAGAATTGAAATACACTAGCAGACAAACACAAACATGCATATATCTACCTATAAACAGGCACACACACTTATACAGACGCAAGAACATGATCACTGATTTTCTCACTTAGTCGCCCGCCTCCTTCCACAGTCTCTCTTACCTCATGGCAGACTGACGGTGTTTTCTCCTCCATCATTTCCATGGGTCAAGCCCTGCAGGTTACAAGCTGGGGATCAGGTGAAGGCAGCATAGCCCCCACGCATTAGATCTCCCTGTCGGCATCAGACACTCCCCCAACCTCCACACCTTCAGGAAGAACGTTAAGACCTGGCTTTTCGACTGAATCGGAGCTGCACCCCTCTCTGCCCCCTCCCCCCACAAGTGCCTTGAGACTCTCACAGGTGAGTAGCGCGCTTTACGAACCCCCTGATTGATTGATTGATCTGAAAGAGCAATCACACGGATGTATGACGTTACAACGCATGCTTTTACCACGCATGCCTTTACAACGTGGTTTTTACAACCCAGGCCTTTACAACGCATAGTGCATTGGGGCGCTGAATAGTGAATAGTTTAATTTACTATTCCAACTTCAGTCCCCGTGGATAGTATGAGGGTGTTGGATAGTACATTAAACCTATTCCCTATCCTAGAGCGCCCCCCAGCGCAATGCGTTGTAATGGTTTGCGTTGTAAAAGTTGCGTCGTAATGGTAGTGCGTTGTAAAAGTTTTGTTGTAAAGGTTGTTTACCAATCACACATTCTTACATACATTGTAGCTGACTAAGACTGCAGCATATGGACAAACATTATGCTGCTTACCCTATGCAGTGTGACAGCTGGCTATGTTTTCAAGCCCTGTTCTGTCAATCAAACTCTGCAGACGAGCCAGCTTGACCAGACAACCAATCAAGTTGCTGCAGCTGCTCTGTGATTGGTAAGTTGGCCTGAGCGTCTTCAGAAGTCCCATTTCTAGCCCATTGACAGAACCCGAGTGCCTTTTCACTCCTAAAAATGAGAAGCTGCGTGATATTGAGTGATGGGGCACGCGCGGTGTCACGCATGCATAGATTTACGTGGCCACTCAGAGGACAGGAGCTGGACGCCTTCTAAATTGTGCAGGACAATACACAGCTGTGGCCCCGCCCCTCGCAGGACTCCTCGACAAGTCTAGCAGGACAGACCCCACACACAGAGGAGCCTCTGGCCCTCACTGCCTCGTCGCCATGGTTTGTCCCCTAGTATTGCCTCAGGAGCCGATGTAAGAAGTAGATTTTAAGAACTTATTTAGGACCCAGCTGCCTCCCAGCCCCATGTCCTCTCCCGTTTGTGGTCTGGAAAGGAGCCAGGTTCTGTCAGCCGGAGGCCTCCGGGGCCACCGTCCTCCTCTCGCCCTGCTAGCGCGCGCGGCTTCCTTTTCATCTGTAAATATTTCCTGATTGCTTTATTTCCAGTGCCAGGGCAGGTTTGGCTCGTCTTACAATTTCCTGCCATTGTTCCCCTCTTTACCCTTTGACCTCGGAGCGCTAATTGTCAGGCTCAGATAAGCCTTGTGTAGAAAACTCGCCTCAGTCCAGGGTTTTGGTGATAAGTGACAAGAAGCCGTGGCAAATTGTTCAAACCAGCCCTGCTCCCTTCTTACCCCTCCCTTACCCCTCCCCCGTGTCTCTCTTCCATTTATTTTTTGTCTCCCTCCCCACGGACATCTTAAGGATTTGGGCAGGGCCGGCTCTAGGCATGTGCAAGCTGTGCACCTGCACAGGGCCACCAAACCCCAGGGGCCACCACACCAATATATATCCCTAATATATTAATCCTCTGAGGATGGATACACATTTGCGTGGTGGCCCCTGGCAGGGATTTAGCGGCCTCCGGCTCTGTTCCACTTCTAAAGTCCCTGACCCCCTCCCCTCTTTACTGGCCTCCGCGCTCCGCCCCGCCCGGACCCCTTCTTCCGGGCCCCCTACCTACGCTCCCTGCCCAGGGCCACCATGAGCCTAGAGCCGGGCCTGATTTGGGGGGCTCTGGGCCAAATGTATTCTGGGGGCCTCTGTTCAGAAAAGCTTTACATGTATTATCCAATTTCAACTCTTTAGCACCCTCTTTGGCCAGGCCACTGACAGTGCACAGGAACACAGGTCCAAATGTTAAATATATTTGCATCTCATATTCGGCGATAGTGATGTGTATATTCAATATTGTAACACAGCAGCAGTTAACGAACATTACTGCAAATAATTTCTAATGCACCCTACCATTTCTCATATGTGAGGTCCTGTTTGTATCTAAAACACTTTTTTATGTATGTTGCATGAAACATAAACACATTTTCCTTCTAAATGTATGTAATAGATTCTCACACATCACCCACATTAAAAATAAATTAACTCCTTCGCCGCAGGGCTAATTCCCCTGCGGCGCTGGGATGAGGGGATGCGCGCGCAGCGCCACGGTGCTTGTGACGAGCTTAGCTCGTCACGCTGCACGGTGGCGCTGTGCTCATGACGAGCTGAGCTTGTCATGACCACGTCAGTTTTTCAGAACGTTCAGCACAGCGGGGGAATTAGCCCCGCGTGTGAACGCCGCGCGTGTCATGACGAGCTCAGCTCGTCATCAGCACAGCGCAACCGTGCCTCATGACGAGCTGGGCTCGTCATGAGCACGGGAGGGGTTAAAGGAAAACGGTCTAAGAATTATTGAAGGTCACCAGGGCGAGTCAATTTGCAGAACAGAACTATCTCTACCGGGGTGCCCCTGAGAGGCAGGGGGCCCCCTGAGAAGCTGGGGCCCAGGGCCAGAGCCCACTTTGGCCCTGCCTTAAGACATTTCTATCTCTCCCCACTCTTCTGTATGATCTCTCTTTCCCCTCAAGCCCCCTCTGCGCTTTCTGTAATTACTCTGAGGGAGGTCTCTTGTAGCTGCATTGCACTGCCTCACAGACCTACAATAAAACAGAAACTGATTAGATAACAGCTCTGGAAGCATCTGCCCATGGAATTCCTTGAAACACTGCCCTGGACCCACAGCGCCCACAGGGGACCAGGCGGCGATGGAGGGATGTAGCTATCAATAGTTCAGCAAGTGCAGTGGCACATACCACGCCAATGTAGCTCCTTTGGGTGAGGTGTGGTGTGAGACAGTTGTGGAAGTTCGAGGACCAGTCTGACTGCTTCGTTTTTGGATGGTCTGAAGTCTTTTTGTGAATTGGTTGGTGATTCTTGCCACAAGGGTGTTCCCATAGTCTTGTTTGCTGGTGACGAGGGCCTGGGTGATGGTTTTCCTGATGTTGTTAGGTAGTCACTTGAATTTCTTTTTCAGCATCCTAAGGGTGTGGAAGCAGGCCGAGGCGATGGTGTTGACTTGGGTGGACATGTCAATTTGGTGTCGATAATGATCCTCAGGTTTCTTGCCTGTTTGCCGGGCGAGTCCTAGTTCTGTAGGATATTAACTGACAACTGTTATTGAGCACTAAAACATTCATCAGGTAAACACCTTGTCATTCATAATTAAGACTCCTGGTTTTCAGCTTTTACGGATTTTTACAGATAAATACAGACAGAAAAGAAATCTGTTTTCTGCCTGCATTTATTTTTAAAAGTGGATAAATACAGAAAATTGGCCTTAAGTCACTCTGTGCTGCCTTTCATGAGCTATGTAGTATTATGTAGACATCTGCCTCACTGCCTGAATCAACGCTCCGTCTATCATGTGGATTTGTATATATTTATGCTGACTGTTGAAATTAATTGTTTGAAATTATCAATTTGAATAATGCATCCTTAATTGTTGAAATGAGAACGGAAATATGAACTTTACACAAAAAATAAATAATTAAATGTATCATGATACCATTTTTCTTCATGTGTACATATTGTTAATATAGGGTTCCTTTTGAACAAATAGTTTAAATATAGTACACGTAGAGAGGTATTCTTATTAATAGTTCTTCTCCTAGCGATAACATTTTCATACTATTTCATGAACTATGGGCCAGCGGCTGAGCAGATGGAAAGCACGGGAAATTAAAAAACACACGATGCAATTTCATTAAATAATGCTATGTGTCAACATACATTTGTGGTATATTGCTAATATTTACCAGTGTATGTTTTGTTATATAATGTGTGGCAGCTTAAATAGCTCAAACAGACAGACTTAAAAGTATGAGCTCACGTCTATCAGTTAAATAAATATGGAAATGTACAGTTTTACCACTTTGTTTATCCACAAAACACTAAATAAATATGGATAAGTACAGATAAAGTGGGCACAAAATTAATATGGATAAATACAGACGGAAATGATAAAAAAATGAATACCATAAAACCTGGAGCCCTATTCATAACTAAGACTCCCTGTTTTCCGTTTTTCAAGGGCTGCCATTAGCATTAGTTTTATCAGTAAGGGTGCCATGCTATATATTTCAGTACGGCGCCTTCTTTTTTAGGTCTCGTGGCGATTACAGCACGAAGCGCTGTCTCGCCAGAGACCTATAGTTACCGGCTCTGCTTCCCAGGAGACAGGAGATGGGCACGCGCACGCTGCAGGCCGGAATTGGATCAGGTCGCGCGCTCACCACGTACAGGCAAGCGTTGTGCCCATCTCATGTCTCCCTCGCAAGCCTCCAGCACAATGGCATTTTCCTCGCGCCACTAAGACCGCCTCCCCGGCTGCGACCAAGCCAGCTCTCCCCCCCTCACCAAGCCAGCCTGCCCGTCCGCCTCCGACTAAGCCAGCCCCGCCCTCCGACCAAGCCAGCCATCCCCCCCCCCCGCCCGCCGCTCAAGGCAGCCAGTCATTTTGCGTTTTTGAAATGCAGCGGCTGGATATCCATACGGGTGACGAGATGCGTTCCACAAATCTACGAATGTATTGATTGTGCTTTGTTTCCTCGGGCACCAGTGTATTACCCAGTCTCTTATACTTGTGAAATTAATGTGTATATTCGCAGGGATTAATAGTGGGAGAGGCCCCCTGTTGGTTAGAAGCTTCCCTTCCATCTCCGAGTCTGTATTTACACGTGAGCTCTGGCTGTATATGACCCATTCAAAGCGTGGCCTCGCCTGATCTCACGTGCTGGTCGCATTCCTCAACCAGGAAGAGTTGAGGTGCAGAGCAGGTGAAACATTAACTCTGTACCTTCCATCCAGGGAGGTGGAGACGGGTGTGACGTCTCTTGCATTTACACAGTGTGATAAACATCTGGTGATCTGATTGCGGTCATGGCGTCAGTGCTTTGAGGTTTTAACTGGTCCAATAGAGTTTTGCACAACACACGTCATGAGTATATTTATCGTACCGGAAGGTCAGTGTGCATATCATTCTCATACTCGCTTGCCACAGCTTAAGGATACACACGGAAAAAAATTGCAAATGTACAAGATGTAAAGTCACACAGAGAGGAGATACACGTAGATATACTCTGAGAGTCACATAGGAATGGTAGATAGTATAAAGGTCTACTGCATATACTAGCGATTAGAGTTATCTCTATATACACAGGGAAGGGATATGACTGGATATACTCTAAGAGTCACATAGGAACGGTAGATGGTACAAAGGGCTACTGCATATACTAGTGATTAGAGTTATCCCGATATACAAATATATACACACATAGTAGATATCCTCAGGCAGAGTTCCCCTAAGTGGGGTCGTAGGGGGGACGTGGTCACAACACCAAGGGAGGGTGGGAGGGCCCTCTCTGCCCTCACTGCCTCGTCGCCATGGTTTGTCCCCTAGTATTGCCTCAGGAGCCGATGTAAGGAGTAGATTTTAAGAACGGATTAGGACCCAGCTGCCTCCCAGCCCCAGGTCCTCTCCCGTTTGTGGTCTGGAAAGGAGCCAGGTTCTGTCAGCCGGAGGCCTCCTGGGCCACCGTCCTCCTCTCGCCCTGCTAGCGCGCGCGGCTTCCTTTTCATCTGTAAATATCTCCGGATTGCTTTATTTCCAGTGCCAGGGCAGGTTTGGCTCGTCTTACAATTTCCTGCCATTGTTCCCCTCTTTACCCTTTGACCTCGGAGCGCTAATTGTCAGGCTCAGATAAGCCTTGTGTAGAAAACTCGCCTCAGTCCAGGGTTTTGGTGATAAGTGACAAGAAGCTGTGGCAAATTGTTCAAACCAACCCTGCTCCCTTCTTACCCCTCCCTTACCCCTCCCCCGTGTCTCTCTTCCATTTATTTTTTGTCTCCCTCCCCAAGGACATCTTAAGGATTTGGGGGTCCCTGGGCCAAATGTATTCTGGGGGCCTCTGTTCAGAAAAGCTTTACATGTATTATCCAATTTCAACTCTTTAGCACCCTCTTTGGCCAGGCCACTGACAGTGCACAGGAACACAGGTCCAAATGTTAAATATATTTGCATCTCATATTCGGCGATAGTGATGTGTATATTCAATATTGTAACACAGCAGCAGTTAACGAACATTACTGCAAATAATTTCTAATGCACCCTACCATTTCTCATATGTGAGGTCCTGTTTGTATATAAAACACTTTTTTATGTATGTTGCATGAAACATAAACACATTTTCCTTCTAAATGTATGTAATAGATTCTCACACATCACCCACATTAAAAATAAATTAACTCCTTCGCCGCAGGGCTAATTCCCCTGCGGCGCTGGGATGAGGGGATGCGCGCGCAGCGCCACGGTGCTTGTGACGAGCTTAGCTCGTCACGCTGCACGGTGGCGCTGTGCTCATGACGAGCTGAGCTTGTCATGACCACGTCAGTTTTTCAGAACGTTCAGCACAGTGGGGGAATTAGCCCCGCGTGTGAACGCCGCGCGTGTCATGACGAGCTCAGCTCGTCATCAGCACAGCGCAACCGTGCCTCATGACGAGCTGGGCTCGTCATGAGCACGGGAGGGGTTAAAGGAAAACGGTCTAAGAATTATTGAAGGTCACCAGGGCGAGTCAATTTGCAGAACAGAACTATCTCTACCAGGGTGCCCCTGAGAGGCAGGGGGCCCCCTGAGAAGCTGGGGCCCAGGGCCAGAGCCCACTTTGGCCCTGCCTTAAGACATTTCTATCTCTCCCCACTCTTCTGTATGATCTCTCTTTCCCCTCAAGCCCCCTCTGCGCTTTCTGTAATTACTCTGAGGGAGATCTCTTGTAGCTGCATTGCACTGCCTCACAGACCTACAATAAAACAGAAACTGATTAGATAACAGCTCTGGAAGCATCTGCCCATGGAATTCCTTGAAACACTGCCCTGGACCCAGAGCGCCCCCAGGGGACCCGGCGGAGATGGAGGGATGTAGCTATCAATAGTGCAGCAAGTGCAGTGGCACATACCACGCCAATGTAGCTCCTTTGGGTGAGGTGTGGTGTGAGACAGTTGTGGAAGGTCGAGGACCAGTCTGACTGCTTCGTTTTTGGATGGTCTGAAGTCGTTTTGTGAATTCGTTGGTAATTCTTGCCACAAGGGTGTTCCCGTAGTCTCGTTTGCTGGTGACGAGGGCCTGGGTGATGGTTTTCCTGATGTTGTTAGGTAGTCACTTGAATTTCTTTTTCAGCATCCTAAGGGTGTGGAAGCAGGCCGAGGCGATGGTGTTGACTTGGGTGGACATGTCAATTTGGTGTCGATAATGATCCTCAGGTTTCTTGCCTGTTTGCCGGGCGAGTCCTAGTTCTGTAGGATATTAACTGACAACTGTTATTGAGCACTAAAACATTCATCAGGTATACACCTTGTCATTCATAATTAAGACTCCTGGTTTTCAGCTTTTACGGATTTTTACAGATAAATACAGACAGAAAAGAAATCTGTTTTCTGCCTGCATTTATTTTTAAAAGTGGATAAATACAGAAAATTGGCCTTAAGTCACTCTGTGCTGCCTTTCATGAACTATGGGCCAGCAGCTGAGCAGATGGACAGCACGGGAAATTAAAAAACACATGATGCAATTTAATTAAATAATGCTATGTGTCAACATACTTTTTTGATATATCGCTAATAATTACCAGTGTATGTTTTGTTTTATACTGTGTGGCAGCTTAAATAGCTCAAACAGACAGACCTCAAAGTATGAGCTCACGTCTATCAGTTAAATAAATATGGAAATGTACAGTTTTACCACTTCGTTTATCCACAAAACACTAAATAAATATGGATAAGTACAGATAAAGTGGGCAAAAAATTAATATGGATAAATACAGACGGAAATGATAAAAAAAATGAATACCATAAAACCTGGAGCCCTATTCATAACTAAGACTCCCTGTTTTCCGTTTTTTCAAGGGCTGCCATAAACATTAGTTTTATCAGCAAGGGCGCCATGCTATATATTTCAGTACGGCGCCTTCTTTTTTAGGTCTCGTGGCGATTACAGCGCGAAGCGCTGTCTCGCCAGAGACCTATAGTTACCGGCTCTGCTTCCCAGGAGACAGGAGATGGGCACGCGCACACTGCAGGCTGGATTCCGATCAGGTCGCGCGCTCACCACGTACAGGCACGCGCTGTGCCCATCTCCTGTCTCCCTCGCAAGCCTCCAGCACAATGGCATTTTCCTCGCGCCACTTAGACTGCCTCCCAGGCCGCAACCAAGCCAGCTCTCCCCCCCACCAAGCCAGGTGACTAAGCCAGCCCCGCCCGCCGCCCAAGCCAGCCACCCCCCCCCCGCCCGCCGCCCAAGACAGCCAGTCATTGTGCGTTTTTGAAATGCAGCGGCTGGATACCCATACGGGTGACGAGAAGCGTTCCACAAATCTAAGAATGTATTGATTGTGCTTTGTTTCTGCGGGCACCAGTGTATTACCAAGTCTTTTATACTTGTGAAATGAATGTGTATATTCGCGGGGATTAATAGTGGGAGAGGTCCTCTGTTGGTTAGAAGCTTCCCTTCCATCTCCGAGTCTGTATTTACACGGGAGCTTTGGCTGTATATGACCCATTCGAAGCGTGGCCTCGCCTGATCTCACGTGCTGGTCGCATTCCTCAACCAGGAAGAGTTGAGGTGCAGAGCAGGTGAAACATTAACTCTGTACCTTCCATCCAGGGAGGCGGAGACGGGTATGACGTCTCTTGCATTTACACAGTGTGATAAACATCTGGTGATCTGATTGCGGTCATGGCATCAGTGCTTTGAGGTTTTAACTGGTCCAATAGAGTTTTGCACAACACACGTCATGAGCGTATTTATCGTACCGGAAGGTCAGTGTGCATATCATTCTCATACTCGCTGGCCACGGCTAATGTCTGTGCACAATTACCCAGCACCTGTACCGTTTACCAAATGTGACCCCCTGCTAAGCATACTCTATAGGACGAGCAAATTCCTCCTGCAATATGAGTTATACAATATTTAGATAAGATAATTTAGTAAATATGAGCGCAGGTAAAGGTGCTTTGCGTAAAGGTTCACCAGTAACTAATAAAAAAGAAAGAAAACAGTGTCATAATAGTTGATTATTATATCGAGATCTTCTATTAACATGTTCATCTTACTTGCCTACTGTCGGGCCCTTTTCGGGGAGGGTGGGTAACATCAAAAGCAGGGGCTGCTGGGATCGCTTGCCTGTAATGTACCGGGGCCCATCCTACTATGGCAAGTGCTTTCTCATTTGCATTAACTTGAAGTTTAATGTTCAATTTATCCATCATATTATTTCTGGTTCAGAAGCCCATCTGTGCATCGGAGTGCTGTGCAGGAGTTCTGCGTGACTTTGTCTAAGTTTCCTCTCTATTTCTTCGAATCTTACGGTCTTGGTTCTCTTATAGAAGGATGTATTCTCCCTTTCCCAGGCCATTTTTCAGCACCATACACTGAGGTATTGATGTTTTTGTACTTTTTCCCATACAGATCTCATTTCCTTTACCAAAGAACCTCTAGATATCCCTGCATAGTGCATAGGTGTTGTGCGATTACCGTTTATCTTAGAAATCTTGTCGCTAACCATTCACAAACAATGTTTATATACCAATTGCAAATTAAAAAAAAATTAATGCAAAGCATTGTCATTTACAATGCCAGTAACTCAAACTTTAATGCTGCGAGACCTATTGCATTGTAAATGTTTGTGTATTTGTGCTGCTTTTATCTTTAGCATAAGTATTACTTTTATCAGCGGAAACGGACACCATAAGAATTACTTTTATCTGCACGAGAGCTGTGCTTTATATTTCAGCACAGTGCCCACTTTTTGTCCCTGTGCTGCCGATCTCACCAGTCCTCGGATTTTGGGACTTTCCAATGAGGCAACAGTCCGGGCCGGCTCTGACAAAGAGAAAACAAAAGTATTCTGCCACTTCACGCCTGCGATTGCTACAAAAGTAAATAAAAATGTTTAAAAATGTGACAGCACCACTTTTGTTTTAATTTCTTTACTTTTGTTACAAAGCACGGGTGCTGCTATTGCTTCAAATGTAACTAAATCGAAAAAGAAACATTTGCACTACAATAGGCTTGCATTACGGAAAGTTTGAACTATGGGGGTTGCATTATGTGTCTTGAGTGCTCCAATACTATTATGTCTAATGCGATACAGGAGGGATATGCCATGCGTGTGTTAGTTACCCTGTTTATTGATATTTTGGCATCAGTTGTCCAATAGTGTATGAGCATACATGATAAAAAGAACTACTTGACGTGTTGGAGCATGCAACTGTAGTTCCATAGTTGTCTAGCTTTTTGTACGAGAGTTTCTTTTAAGGTTCCATATGATAAAGCAATAATATCTTTTGCTGGAAAAAGACTCACATCTTAACTGGCAAAATTGAGATCTTATATAAAGGTTTCCCTTCAAACATTTTGAAATGTTTGTTTACTAAATTCAACCATACTCGCTTCCTACATAATTTAGGACCGGATTTATTTACTATTCTAATTTCATTCTTAGCATATTTTCGGGGCATGTGCTTGATTATAGGATGTTTATGTTTTAAGTCAATTTTTGCAAAATTTGCTTCTGATATGTTGTTTCATAGCCTACAGCATTTATCCTTTTACTCTTCTATTTATTAATTACCCTACTGTTTTCCCTGATGCTCTTGTGACGTCTGCTTATAGAGTATGATAGATTGGAAAAGTGCATCAGAAGCCTGTTTGTTAGTGTTAAGACAGCCAATCGAATTACATTCTAAATACTCTTTTAGCATTTCAGACAACTGGCAATTTTTTGAGTAAAACCGAACTTGCTTCTCAAAAAGTTAAGTGCTGAATAGTAACTATGTTGCTGTCCCAATTTCGGTGGCACAGATGCAAGGCTAGCTTGTGCAAACTCCAATTTCATTACACTCCTAGGGCCTCAATTATGAGGCCATGCATCACTTTTACGCCGCCGGTGTGTCACTTTTTGTGACGCACCAGTGGCGTAAAAAAATGCGCCTTGTTGTGCCATATTTACAAAGTGACGCATCTAGGTAGATGCGTCACTTTGTAAACCCCTGCGCCTGCGCCACATTGTACCTGCGCCAGGTATAATGTATGCAAGGGGGGCGTATTGACACAAGGAAGGGTCGTAGAAGTGATGCAGTGAAATCTATGAGATTTCACTGTGTCACTTTTAAGACGCCGTTGCGTCAAAATCTTGCGCCTGCCTCATAGCAGGCGTAAGACTGATGCAGGCCCTTTCACATGGGACTTGCCCCATGTGAAAGGGCGCATTGCTGGAGTTGCGTCACTTTTGTGACTCACTCCAGCAATGCGTCACTTTTGCGCTTACAGATACGTCAGAAATACTGACGTATCTGTAACTCCTTGCAACGTGATGCGTCATACATTAAATATGACGCATCGGGAATGTCGCAAGGAGTGCGCACTGAGAAGTGACGCATCGCTGCTTTCACGCAGCGATGCGTCATTTCTCATAAATGAGGCCCCTAGTGCTAAAAGGGTGGCATGCAAGGCAGTGAGTATGTTGCCTGCTCCCCTTTTTACAGAACTGAACTGGATGATGTTAACTTCCTCATTTCCCTTTCTGAGTTATGGATGGCTTGCATGCTTGCCTCCAACCATGTTTCATCTGTTGCATGGCGGGACAGTGCTTTTCCTATGACTACACAGGGGTAACAGGCGCTATATAAATGCAAACCTTTCCCCCTCTTCTACCCCTCCGCTATCCTTCTGAATCCAAATAACTGACTAACCTACCCACCACTCAAATTACTTTTCATATTTCACTATACTAATTCAACACTAATCCTTTATGGGTTCCGGAGTAGGGTGCTACTTGCCGAAAAAGCGATTTGACGCCTCGTCAGGGGTAGTATATAAATGCAAATACAATACAGAACATTTATTATTAGCAACGACAATAGCTCAAACTTTCACTAATGCAAGACCTATTTCATTGCAAATGCTTGTTTTGGCATGGCAGTGGGGCCAAGGTGGGGGGTGAGGGGGGCAGGACAAATAGAAATGAGCCAGCCCCCCTCTGATTCCCCTCAAGAGGCTCCCGCTGTGGGTTCTCACAGTCCTGCTGAGAGTTGCAATTAAAGAAGAGTTACAACACAGTTTGGCTCCATGCCGCCCATAAAATCCAAATCATCCAACCTTGCACCCTTACCTACCCACAATGCAATGCTTTATTTACCACAGCCTTGCCAGCATCAGTGTCCGCCAATGGCGGAGCAGCGTGTAGGGAAACAAAATAACTTTCACATCAGGGAAATGTGAAGCGCATGCGCTGAAGACAGCACATCTGTTCATAATCTATTTTATCATATTCATTTGTGACCATCTGCACTCAGCACAGACCCCACCAGGTTGGCAGCGAAGCACTTCTTTAATCATGATGCAGAAATGGACTACAGATGTAGAGAATCCGCGTAAAAAAAAAACCCAATCCGCTTTAATCTGTTCCTTCCCATACATGTCTTTAGAGCATATCAAGAGTCGGACAACAAACCACGTGGGTCGTGATATTATCTCTCATTTTTATTGTGTTTTTTACACTTACAACATAAGACAAATAACATGTATTCTTCATCGCATTTGTACTACATAATTTTCAATATAGCACGACATCGGTTTACAAGAACATTTCAGCTGGTGGACAATGGACCCCTCTTGGCTGGGGTGGAATGGGGGTGGCTTGTTTGGGTTGTTGGGTTGTTGGGTTGTTGTTGGGTCGAGTATTAAATCCCCAAGACATGGCTGTACCAGCCCTTCAGTGACAGCAGCTTGAGGTCACTCTGGCAGCACCCCCACTCCCCCCCTAAAAAAAACCAATGGCCCACATTCGGAGACTGAAACCTTTTGTGAAACATTCTGGGGCAGATTTATGTTGGTAATGCGCCACGTTTGCGTCACGCAACTGCGGCGTAAACGTGGCGCATCCTTACGACCCATTTACAACGTGACGCATCTAGGCAGATGCGTCACGTTGTAAAGCCCTGCACCACTTGTGGGCGTTCCGGCGCAGGGTGGGCGTTCCGGGGCAGGTGTGCCTCGCAAAAGTGGCTGAGTGAAATCTATAAGATTTCACTCAGTCACTTTCAGGCCAATGCTGCGTCAAAACCCTGCGCCTGCTTGAAGCAGGTGTAAGGCTTGACGCAGCCTTGGACAGATAGGGCACCCCCGAGCCTTGCTGGAGCTGCGTCGCGCTTGCGACGCAACTCCAGCAATGCGCCACCTTTACGGCACAGATGCGTCACGCATCTGTGCCGTTTTTGCCCCATGGTGTGCCGCATTGTAAATGCGGCGCACCATGGGTGGCGGAGCAGCGTCGCAAAATAACTGGCGCATCCCTTGGGATGCGCCAGTTATCATAAATAAACCCCTCTGTCACTATGCACATTTTGGGGGGAGTAACATTAGTCAGTAGTGAAAACACCTATGGGTGTCCTAATGCTCAACTTTAGGTCTATAAATGTCATTCTCCTCTTAGTTTTCTGGATGCACTGCTAACCCTCAAGACTCTATACCATGGTTAATCCCGGCTTCCCTACTTAACCAAATTGTGTGATCCTAGGCAATTGTTTTAGTTCCCTTTACCTCCTTTATCTTCATGATCACATATAAGTGGATCTCAAAATACATGACTTTAGTATGTGCGTTGTACAAAACCCTTTTCTATGTTTGATTTAGTAAACTATAAAGATGTTCATGTGTAATAGGAACCCAAGTCACCCATAGATACAGGTAACATTTAACTTGCTTCTTCGTTCACTATTGGCATTGCTGTCTGGGTGGGTGGACGAATGAATGTTTCTAAATTCATGTTTAAAAACGACTTAAAAGAAATACTTCTCAATGCACTGATATAACCTGATATACTAAGGTGAAACGGTTCTGCATGTTAATGATATAAACTTTTTGAATTTTGAAGAGACCTAATCATATGACGCTATTGCTACAAGATATCTTTAAAAATGAAAGTGTTTTTAAAGTTAAGGGGTGCAGGACACCCTATTTACTTCCGTTTATTTCAATTAACGATTAAATAAATACCTGCCTGTTTTTTTTAACCCTTTCCGTGCGCCCGTCGGCCAACGGCCATCCCGAGCACTACCTCTCTAGTGCTACGCATGTCCGTTGGCCGACGTGGCCCAGCCCATTCAATGGAAAGCCCCGCAGCACAGTGGAATTTTCGCTGCGGTTAAGGCATTAAAACATATTATCAATGTTAGTGCTGAGTGGAGTAAACAGCAACCCAGTGCTGCTGTTCACCAGGGGACTGCATGTTAAGGTGAGGAGGACCACCTGTGGTCCTGGGCCGTACGTTGAGTATCACTGCTCTAAGCCCTTGCTCACCCTTAAATACCTGAACACCAGATCCAGCAGCACACCCTAAGGATCTTGCTCATCATGGGGGGCCCTGGTAGGCCCCCACGGGACCATGCTCATCCTCAGGTATGCAAGCGTTTGTTCTTCCTCAGGGACCCGTGAACCTGCTCACATTGAGTTCCCGAGACCCCCCTCACATCGAAGCCCCACAGGCTCCCACCAAGTCTTATGGTGCCACCAAGGGTGCATCTCCATTTATGTCCACGATGCCCCCGATTCTTGAGACTCCTGTTTGCCCCAGGACCCATGGGGTTCCTGCTCACCTTCAGTTCCTTCAGGCTCCTGCTCAGTCTGAGGTTCCTGCTTCAAAGCTATCTCCCCACCCTCAGTTCCCTGAGTCTCCTCTCCCACCAGTGTTTCCCAATTCTTCTCCTCAAGCCTCAGTCCCATGGGGTTCCTGCTCACCTTCAGTTCCTTCAAGCTCCTGCTCACTTCCGTTCCTTGAGGCTTCTGCCTACTCTCAGTTTCCGGAGTCTCCTCTTCGCCCACGGTTCCTCACGGCTCCTGCTCTTATTCTGCTTCCTGGTAAATTTTACTTCCACGGGGTTCCTGTTCATCCTCATTTCCCTGATGCTCTTTTTCATGAGACTCCTGCTAACAATTCCCCATGACTTCTGTTTGCAATCATTACCTTTGACCTTCCTAACACCCCCTCAGTTCCATGAGACTCCTGCACATGCCAGTTCCTCAGGGATCCTAATATCGTGCAGTTCCTGGAGGCTCATATTTGCCTCTTAGTTCCTTGAAGCTTCTCCTCGCTCTCATACCTTGAGGCTTCTATTCCCTCAGGCTCCTACTCACCTTCACATCCTTAAGCCTCTTACTCACCCTCAGTTCCTTGAGGCTCCTACTCACCCTCAGTTCCTTGAGGCTCCTACTCACCCTCAGGTCCTTGAGGCTCCTACTCACCCTCAGGTCCTTGAGGCTCCTACTCACCCTCGGTTCCTTGAGGCTCTTACTCACCCTCAGGTCCTTGAGGCTCCTACTCACCCTCAGGTCCTTGAGGCTCCTACTCACCCTCAGGTCCTTGAGGCTCCTACTCACCCTCGGTTCCTTGAGGCTCTTACTCACCCTCAGGTCCTTGAGGCTCCTGCTCACCCTCAGGTCCTTGAGGCTCCTGCTCACCCTCAGGTCCTTGAGGCTCCTACTCACCCTCAGGTCCTTGAGGCTCCTACTCACCCTCGGTTCCTTGATGCTCCTCCTCACACTCAGGGGCATATGATCAAGGGGGTTTATCTCCGCTTTTTTGGCTTTAAAAGCCAAGAAAGCGGAGATAAAATTATCTCCCTATTACCTAGCTGTCGCTAACACCAGTTAGCGACAGCTAGTAGGAGATAGCGACCATCTTGGGCCCCACTTTGTATGTCAGAGAAATGTATCACTAATGACATGCAAAGTGCCGTCAGTACTTTGCTTGATTTTTAAACCGGAGTCCAAGGCCCTCCTTTCTGGAGTGTTTCTCCATCTTTTTTTTTTGTTTTTTGTTTTTTTGCCAGGGTGTTTGAAGGCAGTTGCTCGCTGGTTCATGGCTTGGGAGCAGTGTTGTCACCCAGCGCCTTGGCCAGGAAGGCTTGAGGCATTCACAAGAAGGACTATGAACTGAGCTCCCAGACCACTGCAGGGCATTCTGGGGAGGATGGAGGTGCCCTTGCATGTTATGTTCACGACATTCCATCGCCCTGGTTTTTAAAACTATGTAATTTCCTTAGGTGTTTTGAGCAGGGCCTTGTAGAGTAGGATGGGCTCAAACGAGGGCTCTTGAAGATGTGCTGGGGTGTCCACCATATGACATGGAGGGCTGGATACATGCGACAATTCAATCATACTTACACAAGATTATTTGACATACAATGACTCTAAATGGAACTTAGAGGCATATTATCGAGCAGGCCGATAGGCAATTATCGTCTCTTTAGCGGCCGTTTTCGGCCGCTAAGCGGCGATAATTCTATCGCCCTATTAGCAAGCTGTCGCTAACTGATGTTAGTGACAGCTTTTAGGCGATAGCGAGCGATTTGGGGCCCGCTTTGCATGTCAGCGATGTTTATCGCTAATGACATGCAAAGTGGGCGTACCCAACCAGTTAGCGACTGAAAGCAGTCGCTAACGTCGCTATCGCCTATTAGCAAGGCAGGCGTAGCAATGGAAATATTTGCGCTAAGCGCGAATATCTCCAAATACTAACACCTGCCCAGACCAGTTCTTAGTCATGTTATCCAATGGGAGGTGGATAACATGGCTAAGAGCATTTCGTCACTAATACGTGAATATCGATATATTCTCAGCGATATTCACGCATTTCGCCGCTATCGCTGGATATTTTAGCACAATGGAGAAAAACGTTGCTAATAGCATGTTTTCTCCGCTAACGTATCCAGCAATAGGCAGCGATAAAAAAAAATGAGCTAAGCGCATTTTGCGATAAATATCGCTATTCCTTGGTAATATGCCCCTCAGTTACTTAGTCAGTAGTTATCGTGATCATCTGGACCATTGCTGGACACCCATATATTACAGTTCCTTCTATTGCAGAATGAGATATAGATTCATCAATTAAAGGCTTGAACTCAGAGAAGTTGACACCTGTGCTCACATGAAGACAAAGTAGGAGTCTAGAGGGAAAGACAAAACTAGGACGCCCTCCACTCAGTAAGTCACCAAACAACAAATGTCCTAGTTTTCAAGGCAGTTCTCATTTATTGATCTGCAGACATCATTAGTTATAAATCAATTATACCAAAAAATCTCTTGTCATGGCGATGAAGGATGTCTCAGTCTATTGCCTTTATAAAAACAGCCCAGCTCTGATCAACAAACTTAGACCAAAACAGAACCCACAATCACCTTAAATGACAACAGAAAAAGGTGAGGAAAGCAAGATGGCACCTCACGGGTGCACCACCAATGGGACCCCTGGCTGGTACTCACCAGGATGGCCCTGTTCTCATCATTGGTGCCATCAAGCCTTAACGGAAAACGTGTCTTAAACCCAAAGCAAAAAAGACAGTGAGTGGTGCAGTGGACACAACTTATATGTGACAAAACCTACAACATTAAACATTTAACATCTAATGTACTGTGCAACCAGGACAAAAACTTTACTCATGTTCCTTTTCTTGTTGCAAACAGTACACACATAAACATAAAAAAGAAAGATGTGAATACTACCAATCGATTCACACCTTACCTACAGCCGACATGTTTCATTGCCTTGGTTTCTATCAGGCAATTTCCTCAGGGCAAATCAATTTAAATGCCACTGCAAAGGACACTGGGCTTTACGTGCCTTCAGTTAGCTAAGTTAGCTGTTTTTATAAAGGCAATAGACTGAGACATCCTTCATCGCCATGACAAGAGATTTTTTGGTATAATTGATTTATAACTAATGATGTCTGCAGATCAATAAATGAGAACTGCCTTGAAAACTAGGACATTTGTTGTTTGGTGACCTGTGCTCACATAACAGAGCTATGTGTGTACAGCGGGCAGAGAATAAGCACCCCTCACACCTGCCATGTCTGTTGTAGTATGGAGCCCAACACTTATGTCTGTGTTTCCCAACAGGGACATCCTGGAACAAGGCGGCTCGGCTGTGGACAGCGCCATCGCATCCCTCCTGTGCTGCTCTTTGATGAACCCCCAAAGCATGGGCCTGGGGGGCGGAGTCATCTTCACCATCTACAACGCCTCCTCGGGTAAGTTTATAGAACCCTGGCCTCGCGCATCCTCCTGGAAGGGCTGGGAGACTTGAGGGAACGCCCGTGTACTGAGCCCTCTAGTCAGAAACTGACGCACGAGCACACCAATAGGCTCGCTCAAGCTCCGTCACGCGCTTTGTGCGTGCGCATAGAGCCCTTCCACAAGTTCCCACATAAGTTAGGGCCAGATGCATCAAAGGGTTTTGCCCATTCTATGTCTATGGGAGAATGTGTTGATGCATATGGTTAGTGTCAAAAGAGCCCCACTTTTCGCATTCTTTTTAATGTTTGAAAAGAGTTATTCTAAAGATATTTGTGGAACGTACTAAGTCATCCAAATATAGACAACATTTTATTCTGAACTGTAGTGGGAATATACACATTAGCATTATTACCACATCTTTATAGTTAAGCATGTTTAATGGATACACACACATTGGACTGAGCCTATAGTAACTTGGGTACACATTTCAACAATAGCATTTAAACACCTTTTAGTATTCTGAGTGAGAACCAAGGGGTTTATATATGGGGTGACCAGACATACCGGATTTTCCCGGACAGTCACGATTTTCAGAAGACTATCCCGGTGTTCTGACACACTCCTTAATTTTAAATAAATGTCCCTGTTTTTGGGGGCAAAGGTCAAGTCATCCTTCAAAGGAGAATTAAAAGGTATGCTTGTTTTAAATGATGTTTCTGTTTCAGGCAGTGCAGGTTCAGTCTACTGCATGCATGCTGCAGCAGAGGGGAGACAGAGGGGAGGGCAGGGGTACTCAGGATAGAGGCCAAAAGTAATTACTTAGCTAAGGTTATGTGTGTGGGTGAGTGTGTGTGTAGGTATTTTTTGTGTGCAAAAATAGGCACAGGACAAACACAGAAATAAGGTTGAAGGCTTTAGTCCTACTTTTATTTCTGGCCTGTCCCATTTTTTGCTTCTCATAATCAGGTCACCAAACTTATATACTCAGCCCTGTTGACCAAACTCGCTGTTTCCCTGTTTTGGTAAGCATCGAGGGACCCACCACGCTTGTGCTGGGGACCGATGAACATTGCTGTCGTCAGTGGGCATCACATGTACGCCCTGTTGAGAGCGAACGTCCCGACATGTTTTTTCCTCTCTGCAACCGTCAGGGAAAGCCTGGCCGTCAGGACCAGGAAATACAATGAATAACCAACCCTGACTGGGAGAGAACTCCCAGCGTGTCAGGGACAGTATGTTTGTTGCTTTAAAACACATTCCTGCTTTGTGAGTTTGTTTTTGAAAAACAAAAACCTTTGCTTTGCGGACACATTAAAGATGGCGCCCACGCATCAAAGCTTCAGAGCTTTCCCGCGCAGTGGGATGTGACAAGAAAACAACAATCTGATAGGCAGTGCAGCAAAACACTTTCTCCCCATATGCCATACTATGAACTCACACCCTTAAAACCAAGTGCATCTACAGAGAAGTGTACAACCTGTCTGCCGAAGGACTTCGGCAGTTTTTAATGAGCTCCGGAGAACGAGGTGAGCAAAATAACGTGTAAGAGAAAGAGGACAGTCAAAAATAATGCGTATCATAAAAAGGTAAGCCAAAAACAAAATATGTATCATAAAAGGTAAGTCAAAATGAATGGGTGGTAAAATGTCAGGAAAACGGAGTGCGCAACGCAAAAATCTGAGCCAAAAGGAATATGCAATAGATATAGATGAGAGCAAAAAGACATGCACAATCCAATAATGAGAGCCAAAAGAAATGTGTAATGTAAATCAAAAGGAATGTGTAATGCAGAGATGTGAACCAAAATGAATGGTTACCAGAGAGAGATGTGAGCCAGGAGGGCGGTGTAAGAAAGCGGTAAGACAAACTGAATGTGCAGTCCAAAGATGTAAGGCAAAGGGAATGTGAGATAGAAAGAGATTCCAGGAAAGGGAACTGTGCAATACTTAGAAGTCGAAAGGAACATACAACCCAAAGATGTGAGTCAAGTAGAATGCATCTAATAGTCTCTTCAAGTTTATACAGAGGTTTGATTCAATATTTGCTTTAAGAACACAGCTGGCCATTTCTAGGATTCATTATTTCAGGCAATGTCTTACAAGAACTATAGGATTTATTTTCATAGATGTAATTTTCACGATCATAACAGAAACAATTCAATGTTAAACGGTATTATTTATCTAAGATGCAAATCACCCTTACAGAAGTATTCAATACAATTATATGTTCTAGTTTACAAAATAAACATACACCATCCCCTCTGGCTCAGTTTTTAGATTCTTTTAGTCAGAATTGTTAATATTGACTTTCTAACCCTATTAAATACCGAGCCAGTGTTCAACATAAGGGCAAATATTCCATTACTAAATACCTTATATTTTAATATTGCTAAGCAGTCACAGGAGTGCCATTCCATGAGCCTAATTTTTGTATGAATCAACAGACCTTCAGAGACCTCTGATTGTGGGAATCATCCATTCGCCATAGATTAGCCGCATTACTGTAACTGACATAACGAAGAATATAGTACCAGAATAGCGACTTTAAAGAACTGTGGTGCAAAACTATCATAGGCAGAATATTGATTACAAAGACATTGTGAATGTAAGTACTTATATATAGTAGGTTTATATTCTTAGTGCCACAAATCGGTGTCTTGACTATATCTTAAGGTATATAGAGTTGGAGGTAGAGGTAGAGTTAAGAATAGTATTCAGTGCTCACACACACATATATCTATATATATATATATATAGGGCACAAGTCCTATATAAAGAAGTGAGGGGACTGACAATATGCAAATGACCCCATGATGTCACATGCTCAACGTGTCCCGGTGCCTGAAAATGACACCGGGACACGTTCAGCTTATTTCTGTGGGGCCCAGCTTCTTGGCAAGGCGTCCACCCATTGAAAAGTGTGGGGGATGCCGTCCACCCCACGTGTACCCCCGACTCGAGCCCTATATATATATATATATATATATATATATATATATATATATATATATATATATGGAAACCCTCAAACCACTTCCTGAGTTCTCCCAGCGGCAGTCAGGCGAGGAAAGAGACGCAGACCTCCGGAGCTTTTCAAGTGGGCAATATTTTATTCAGTGACCCAACACAACGCGTTTCAAGCCCGTAAGCCCTTGATCACGTGTCACATATATATATATGTATATATACACATATATACATATTACTTCAGCTTCTTCTCTCCACGATTCCCGCAGATGAAGACACGGCACAGCAACAGGTAAGTTCTCACTTGATTTATTTACACACCATGTGCAAAATAAAAGTGCATCAGAAAACGGACGGTCTACGCGTTTCGGCTCCTTGCCTTCAACTGGACCATAGAGTCCTCGAGTCTAGACCTGATTTAAATATAGTGCTGTGTATAAGTACCCTCTTCCCTTTCCATGGTCATCTAGACCTTCAACCCTGCACAGTACATATTGGCTGGCTCATACTCGGGGCCATTTTGTATTTACAAATTACTGTGAAGTACTCATGTTCAAACAAGCCTATACAAACCAAAATAAAGTATTTACAATGATGCTCATTTCCCCACCCCTTCCTATATACAGTGCAAATCATACAAAAGAGTTTTAACTAAAACCTATTGCATTTCACCTTTTCAGTAAGATACCATTCTCTTCTCAGGGTCGGCTTATTCCCAAACAATTTCTCAAGTTTGTCAAATTCTTTAGCCATACAGAAACTCTCATAGATATATGTACACCATTTTCAAATCATAACGAATATCAAAATATCACTATCTACAATTATGTACATAATCAATTGGTTCTAGCTTGTGTGGCCAGTTATACTAGACTTGGGTGGTTGGTTTATTCATGATGTCTGTGAAGTACTATATCAAACAATTCCATGTCCCATATTGTCTCCTGAGCACTATGTTTGTTGTTTACCTTCCCTGATTGTATCCTGTATATAGAAGCAGTGGGGTTATTGTATGGTTTGATTTCCGGTATGTGCTGTTCCAGTATCCTACACATCTTTGTACATAATTCATCATATTCATTATATACATTAATAAAAAAACTCTCTGCAATGAAGAATTCAGTCTCACAGTTCATATCACATCAATTTCTATCTACAGATGTACATGTAGTTCGACATCCAGATTGTGCCCAAACGGCACCTCAGTCCCCATACTCAATATCATTCTCGATTCAAGTCGTCTTAGTTGTACAGTTTGATCACCGCCTCTCTCTGAGATTTTGCTCAACTTGATCCCTGAATATTTTAATAGGGCGGGATTGTTCTTATGATATTTTGCAAAGTGTGTGGCCATCGGGTAGCACGGGTCCTTGTTCTTAAAGGCCCTTAGATGTTGAAGTATTCTTAATTTCAGTTTTTTTATGGTGCTCCCGATGTAAGACTTGTCACATGGACATTGTAGTCTATAGACCACACCTTTTGAATCACACGTGATATGGTCCTGAATTATATATATATATATATATATATATATATATATATATATATATATATATATATATATATATATATATATACGGATCACTGACATAATATCGACTACAAAAATATAGGCATTTAAAATATATACTCCAAAATATCGAGTACAAAAATATCGAAGTCCTATCTACAAACAGGTAAGTACAAAAATATCGAATCAAAAATACTTTGTAAAAATATCGAATTTATTACAATTAATGTAAAATTAAAAAAATATTAAAACTAAATCACTACAATATGCTTAAAAATACTTAAATAACCTTAAAAATATTAAATAATTAATTTAAGTTATAAAAAAAGAATACAATTTCATTTGTTAAAACATATATATATATATATAAACATAATATTATAAAAAAATATACAATATTATTACCGTAGCATAGCAAAAGTGTTAAAATTACTATTCCCAATCCAATGAGTGCAACAGTAGGGAAAGCGTTGGATAGAGTAGGGGTAAAAATAACTATTCCCACTCCAAAGAGTGCAACAGTAGGGAATGCGTTGGATAGCGTAAGGGTAAAAATTACTATTCCCACTCCAGTGAGTGCAACAGTAGGGAAAGCGATGGATAGCGTAGGGGTAAAAATTACTATTCCCACTCCAGTGAGTGCAACAGTAGGGAAAGCTTTGGATAGCGTAGGGGTAAAAATTGCTATTCCCACTCCAAAGAGTGCAACAGTAGGGAAAACTTTGGATAGCGTAGGGGTAAAAATTACTATTCCCACTCCAGTGAGTGCAACAGTAGGGAAAGCGTTGGATAGCGTTGGGGTAAAAATTACTATTCCCACTCCAGTGGGTGCAACAGTAGGGAAAGCTTTGGATAGCGTAGGGATAAAAATTACTATTCCAACTCAAAAGAGTGCAACAGTAGGGAAAGCGTTGGATAGGCAAGGGGTAAAAATTACTATTCCCACTCCAAAGAGTGCAACAGTAGGGAAAGCGTTGGATATCGTAGGGGTTAAAATTACTATTCCCACTCCAAAGAGTGCAACAGTAGGGAAAGCGTTGCATAGCGTAGGGATAAAAATTACTATTCCCACTCCAAAGGGTGCAACAGTAGGGAAAGCATTGGATAGCGTAGGGGTAAAAATTACTATTCCCACTCCAGTGAGTGCAACAGTAGGGAAAGCGTTGGATAGCGTAGAGGTAAAAATTACTATTCCCACTCCAGTGGGTGCAACAGTAGGGAAAGCGTTGGATAGTGTAGGGGTAACAATTACTATTCCCACTCCAAAGAGTGCAACAGTAGGGAAAGCGTTGGATAGCGTAGGGGTTAAAATTACTATTCCCACTCCAAAGAGTGCAACAGTAGGGAAAGCATTGGATAGCGTAGGGGTTAAAATTACTATTCCCCCTCCAAAGAGTGCAACAGTAGGGAAAGTAAATACTTCATATATTATTTTAAAAAATATAAATTAATATCTATAAAAAATTAATTAAAAGTAATTACCAATTTAATATAATATAATAATGAATCAAATAAAATTACAAATTAAACTAATGCTGCTCTCGTCCTGGGTAAGGAACAGCAGGGTCGGATTTACGACGTCGGCGACAAGGCTGAGAAATTGCTGACCTCGCTGGACAAGAAGGAGAGGGCCAGCCGTGTCGTCCCTGAGATACTGGGAGGGGACGGAGTGGTGGTCACTGACCCGAGTGCCATTGCTGAGTCCTTTGCGGAGTACTTTCGGGGTGTCTACGCCTCTGTCTCGGACCGGTCTGAGCCCGATTCGATTGCTTTCCTTTCCGACATCAATCTTCCGTGCTTGTCGGACGCGGATCGGGATGCTCTGGATAGGGACGTTTCCGTGGATGAGGTCGCACTTGCGATCCGCTCTTTGAGGTCTGGCAAGGCGCCTGGTCCCAACGGTATTCCGGTTGAATTGTACACGATTAGACCGGATGTGGTGTCCCCACACTTGCGCAATATGTTCCTGGAGGCACGGGCGAATGGTTTACTTCCCCTTGACCAGAGGTTGGCCACCATTGTGGTCATCCACAAGGAAGGGAAGCCGAGGGATTTGTGCCGGTCGTACCGTCCCATCTCTCTCCTGAACGCAGAGCCTAAGATTCTTGCCAAGATGCTCGCCAATCGTCTGATTGGCGTTATCGGCGACTTAGTGCACCCGGACCAGTCGGGCTTTATTCCACACCGCAACACTGCTCTTAACTTGCGTAGACTTCACGGTGCCCTGGCTAGGGCCCATACGCTTTAGGAGCCGGCTGTCCTGGCGTCCTTGGACGCCACGATGGCCTTTGACTCCCTCGAGTGGAGTTACCTGTGGGCAGTGTTGGCGAAGCTCGGTTTTGGCCCGGAATTCGTGGGATGGGTTAAACTTCTATATGCCGAACCGCTGGCTAACGTTGCCGTTAATGGCCGTGTTTCGGCAACTTTTGCTCTTCGCAGGGGCACCAGGCAGGGCTGTCGTTTGTCGCCTCTCCTGTTCACACTTGCGCTTGAACCACTTGTGGCCCTGTTGCGGACTCACCCGGATCTGCATGGTATCAGGTGGGCCCCTGGTTTTGAGGACAGAGTCTCTCTATACGCAGATGATATTCTGCTGTACCTCACCTCCCCCTGCACATCTCTTATTGTGGCCTGTGATGTGCTGCGGCTTTTTGGTCGGTACTCTGGCCTTGTTATCAACTGGACCAAGTTGCACCTGTACGTCCTGAAAGGGGGAACACCGCGCCACCCTAGGGGCTGCGGCATCCAGGTGGCGAGCCAGGGCTTCAAGTACTTGGGGATTTATATCTCCGGTAATGCGAAGGTGCGCTACGAGCACAATCTGCTTCCCCCTCTTCTCCGCCTTCGGCGAGACGTGGAGGGATGGCGCAAACTCCCGCTCTCTTTGCTTGGGCGCGCGGCATTATTTAAAATGATGTCCTTGCCCAGGTTCCTTTATGCCTTGCAAAATACTCAGGATCGGGTCCCAGCCCGGTACTTCCGGGAGATCGAGAGCCTGCAACGTGCCCTGCTTTGGGATTGCCGACCCCGCATTTCTATCACGAAGCTCACGCTTCCGTGGTACGATGGGGGGATAGCGCTACCCGACGTGCGAAGGTGCTATTGGGCCTCCCAGCTAGCGGCTATCAATCACGGTCTGTATGGTCCGGAAAACAACCCTGGATACGCCATGGATAGATGGCTTCTGGGCGGAGGGATTTACTACAGGGCGCTCTACTCGAGGTCTCTTGATAGGCGGATGTCAGGTCCAACGAAAGCCGCGGTCCATACTTGGAGGGCAATTACCAAAGCTCAGGGATGGAAAAATAGACTTACTAAATTGACCCCATTATACGACTCGGACATCATGGGCACACTTTGGCATACCAAGGGTTTTGACAAGTGGGATCTGATAGGCATTTCCAGGGTGGAAGACATGTTGTCGAGAGGCGAGATTAAGACCTTTACCCAGTTACAGGAGGAATTCCAATTGGGTGACTCGGAATTTTTCCGGTATGCTCAGTTACGGCACGCATTGCTGTCTGCCAAACCGGAGGAGGGGGCGATCCCTGACAGCTCCCCATTGGAGGATAGGGTGCTGGACGGCCATATGCCGGACAGCGCCATCTCACTGTCCAATAAAAAACTCATAAATGTCCGTACCGACCTCCTCCTGGGTGTGAGGGACCAGTGGGTGCGTGATGGGTTGGGAATTGATGATGAGGACTGGCAGAGCGCGGTATCCTCCCCTAATGGAGGTTGCCGTCTCTTCCCGTCTCAGACTGGTGCAGCTTAAGATCCTGCACAGGGTTTATGTGACTGGTCCCCGACTCGTGCATATGGGCTACTCTGTGGATGGGCTTTGTCGTCGTGGCTGTGGTGCCCTTGCCACTTTCATGCACATCCATTGGGAATGCCCCGCAATAGCTTCCTACTGGCGACGCGTGCATTCGATCATGGGCGAGGTGACTGGGGTAGCGGTGAATGCGGAAGCCAGGAGATGCCTCCTTAACATCTGGGATCCGACGGACCACAATGTGGCCCAGACTCAATGGGTAACCCTTGGCAACATGGTGGCTAAACGTGACATCGCGCAGAAATGGGGAGCTACGGCAGCTCCTAAGGTTGTACAATGGAAAGCCAATATGGATTGGTGTATGTTTCGGGAAAAGACCGTTTATGTTGCCAGGGGTAAACCTAAAAAGTGGCAGAAATTGTGGGGGGCTTGGAATGCATACAGGGGGGACATCTGCATACCCCCAGAATCCGCTCCGCTGGAGGAACACCTGTCGCCGTAGCCTGTGACACCAACTGTACTGCTGTATATATGCTATCCTGTGTTTTCCTCCCTCCCCGTTCATGGCCTTTTTTCCGGTTTTCATACTTGTGCTCCATATACCCCCCCGAACCCCCCACAACACCTCACTGATCTTCATACTCCATTGCCTATGTCTTTGCGCCTGATCTGGCGCTTCTCTTCATTTCTTATTTTCTCTGTGTTTCTCTTATAAAAAGTAACCTTCACTGTTCTGCTGTACTGATTCTTGCACTATTGTTTTTCTGATTCAAAATGCTGCCTTGCCTCCGGGATGTCATGCTGAATAGCTGTGTGCACTGTTTTTGAATAAAGGTTTTAAAAATTAAAAAAAAATAAAAAATTACAAATTAAAATTAATTATTACAATTAGTTACCTATTAATACAAATTAATTACAAATTCACAATTAATTAATTACCAATTAAAAATTAATTAACAATTAATTCAAATGAAATACAATTAAATAAATTGAATTATTTAATTTATTATAAATAAATTACTTCCCACCCTATTCCCCTATAAACCCACAACCCGCTACAGAAAATAAATTAGTACAATTAACATAATTAGCAATTAATCAATTCATTAAAATTAATTGCCAATTAAAATTTTATTAATTACCAAATATAAATTCATTAACAATTAATTAAAAATGAATACCAATAAATACATTTACATATTTAATTAACTATAATTAAATTACTTCCCACCCTATTCCCGTATAAACCCACAACCCGCTACAGAATTAAATTACACAAACATTTTTAAAAAAATCATTAATTAAAATAAATATAATAACAAAAAAACACTATAAAAAATTCGATATTATTTAAAATTCGATAATTTTCATAACCTATATTATATACTTCGATATTTTAACTTTCTATATTTTTAACATTCGATATTACATTACTTACCTTAAAAACGATATTTTTGATGTCTATATTCTGTCAATTCGATATTTTGCCATTCTATATTTTAAACTCAATATTATGTCCATTCGATATTTTTTACTCGATATTTTGACTGTTTACCATATATACATACACACTTTACTTCCTGAACTTGTGGTAGTTGGTACTCTGGCCGTGACATTTTTATAGCCTGATATTTTGTGCACAATAGGTTGACAATTTTTGTGCTCAATAGGTTGACATACAATCTAGCCTGGGCCTGATAGGCTTTCGTCAGTGTAACTAGAGACCAGTTACCATACAACGAGTTAAATCTACAGACGAGAAGGGTTGTTTTGAGCTTTAAATTACTGAGGCTTGATTCAGAGTGATAAAGGTTTCTTGGATTAGTTGAAGAAAGGGTAAATCTTCAGTTGTAGGATTCTCAGAGATGGAGAATGCCACAGCAGAATTAACATCATATTCTAATGCCAGATGCAATTCTGCTGGGGGATTTTCCCATCAGAGGATTTAATAGTTGCTCTAAAAATCAGAGGATTTTCTGTTAACATTCAACTCTCCATCAGGTTATGAGACTCAACTCCATGTCAGGTTCTGAGGCTCAACTCCACGTCAGGTTCTGAGGCTCAACTCTACATCAGGTTCTGAAGCTCAACCCTCCATCAGGTTCTGAGGCTCAACTCTCCATGAGGTTCCTAGGCTCAACTCTGCATCAGGTTCTGAGGCTCAACTCCACGTCAGGTTCTCAGACTCAACTCTCCATCAGGTTCTGAGGCTCAACTGTACCTCAGGCTCTGAGGCTCAACTCAACACCAGGTTCTGAGACTCAACTCTCCTTCAGGTTCTGAGGCTCAACTTTCCATGAGGTTCTGAGGCTCATCTCTCCATCAGCTTCTGAGACTCAATTCTCCATCAGGTTCTGAGACTCAATTCTACTTCAGGTTTTGAGGCTCAACTCTACCTCAGGTTCTAAGACTCAATTCTCCATCAGGTTCTGAGACTCAACTCTACGCCAGGTTCTGAGACTCAATTCTCCATCAGGTTCTGAGACTCAACTCTACATCAGCTTCTGAGGCTCAACTCTACCTCAGGTTCTGAGGCTCAACTCTACCTCAGGTTCTGAGGCTCAACTCTCCATCAGATTCTGAGGCTCAACTCTACCTCAGGTTCTGAGGCTCAACTCTATCTCAGGTTCTGAGGCTCAACTCTATCTCAGGTTCTGAGGATCAACTCTATCTCAGGTTCTGAGACTCAATTCTCCATCAGGTTCTGAGACTCAACTCTACATCAGGTTCTGAGGCTCAACCCTACCTCAGGTTCAGAGGCTCAACTCTACCTCAGGTTCTGAGGCGCAACTCTACCTCAGGTTCTGAGACTCAACTCTCCATCAGGTTCTGAGGCTAAACTCTACCTCAGGTTCTGAGACTCAATTCTCCATCAGGTTCTGAGACTCAACTCTCCATCAGGTACTCAGGCTCAACTCCACGTCATGTTCTGAGACCCAACTCTTCATCATGTTCTGATGCTCAACTCAACCTCAGGCTTTGAGGCTCAACTTTACCTCAGGTTCTGAGACTCAACTCTCCATCAGGTTCTGAGGCTCAACTCTACCTCAGGTTCTGAGGCTCAACTCTACGTCAGGTTCTGAGACTTAACTCTACATCAGAGTCTGAGGCTGAACTCTACCTCAGGTTCTGAGGCTCAATTATACTTTAGGTTCCGAGACTCAACTCTATATTAGGTGCTGAGGCTCAACTCTATGTCGGGTTCTGGGGCTCAACTCTCCATCCAGGTTCTGAGGCTAAACTCTACCTCAGGTTCTGAGGCTCAATTCCACTTTAGGTTCTGAGGCTCAACTCTACATTAGGTGCTGAGGCTCAGCTCTACATCAGGTTCTAAGGCTCAACTCTACATCAGGTGCTGAGGCTTAACACAACATCAGGTTCTCAGGCTCAACTTTATGTCCGGTTCTGGAGGCGCTAGGGGGCGCACAGCGGAATGGCTGGTTAACACCGCAGCTCCGCCGGACAGCCGTTAACAGAAAGGGCTTTCACCAACCAAATGCCCTCAGAATGACCGTCGGAGCATAGTGACTTGAATGGGAAGGTATCGTAGACCCAACGCGACGCTTTTCCACTAACAGGATTGCCGATGTCACGGTATTTCGACCAATTTGCCTTCCCGTAGCCAGCAAGCATCCAAGATGGCGACGCCGTCACGGACAACTCCTGGGTCGCGTAACAGACGGTGGGTGCGCTAACAAATCCACTAGATGCTGCCCGGCTTGCCCCACGTCCATCGCAGTGACCCTTGCGCCACGTTACTCGTTGAGGCAGAGTTTTGAAACAAGACTGTGCAGAGCGAGGCATCTATCACAATCACGGCAAGCTCTCACCAAATGGCGGCGCCTATATTATCAGAACTGAGTGATTCGCCGATGATCACCGCAATTAGCCCCAAGTGTGTATTGCGGCGTGTGGAGCATCATTACTAAAACGCCCCAGCCTCTGTACCTGAAGCAGAGTAATTACTGTGTTACTGTGCGAGCCCTGGTGATACCGACCCTGCAACACAACACAGAGCACGGATACGAATGGCGCGAACACACAACATAATGCTCAATGCTGTACTCTGAACGCAAACTGTACCACTAATCCGCAGCGCTGCTGCGTACGTGCACCCTGTTCAACTTGAAGCAGACCAGTGCCTTACAACTACATAAAGCGCGCTCGGCCGATATTCTACTTCAGCATACAGTGCCCACTGCAGGACTAACCAGCAGGGTGTCCCAAAGCAGAACCCCACTTCAAGGGACGTGTCAGGTTTGCTCTAAGTGGGCACTCAAAACCCACCATCTACCGCAAGCACAACAGGTGCTGAGTTTCTTCATCTCACGGCCGAGCACTTGGAGGCAATTAGCTGCTATAATATCACCATATAGACGACGAATACTCTCACGACCAGGGTCACGTCCACAATCACTGGCGCAGCAGCAACATCCTTAGCAGAAATGGTACGTCCAGACAGGCAACAACCGAAGATAAATTTCGAAAACAAAAAGGCGCCAAAGAATACTGAAGAAATGGCGAGCACCGCCACAGGTGCCGAACAGACACCAACCAACAATATGGAGAAAATACTCCTAGCTATTCAATCGAACTTACAGGACATCAATGGCAAGCTAGACAGCCTGACTAGCCGCGTGGATAGCATGGCGGCCAAGTTGGGGACGCAAGGCGAACGTTTGGAAACGGCCGAAACGCGCACCTCCGCAGTTGAAGACGAATCCCATTCTACCACTAACAGATGTACCGGCATGGAGCGAGTATTGGATGTCATCAAAGCGAAAGCAGAGGAGTTGGAAGCGCGTTCAAGGCACAATAACGTACGCATCGCAGGTTTGCCAGAAACGACAAACACTGGTCGTATGGGACTGTACGTGGAATAATTATGTAAAGAAATATTCGGAGCTGAAGCACTATCGCCTATATTCGTCGTGGAAAGAGCCCATCGATCGCTTGCGCCACTTCCACCAACAGGAGCCCCGCCCGACCCATAGTCGCCAGAATATTGAATTATCGATATTGTGACACTCTCCTGCGGCTGGCGCGTGAAAAAGGCGCAATCACCCATCAAGGGAACCACCTTCAATTCTACCCGGACCACACTGTAGCTGTCCAACAAGCGCGGAGGGAATTCTCGGCTGGGAAGGCGAAGTTTTGCGATCTGCACATAACTTACTCCATGCTGTACTCAGCCAGATTGCGGGTGATCTGGGAAGGGAAGGCGGTCATACTGTCTAATCCAAAAGCTGTGCAGGAGTTCGTTAAAAAAGTTGCGAAGCAAAAGAAAGAAACGGCACGCAGAGAACAACTACAAGACTCTGAATGAACACGAGCTACTGACTTGGCGGGTTTGATGCCCACGCGGCGGTAAGGTCTTCTTATCTTTATTGTTTGAGCAAGGTGCTGAGGCATAACAACCTCCTACCTCTGCGCCATTTCGACTGTCTACACCCTATGCTACTGGCAAAGGAACTTTCTTATCTAAATACAACGTCCCTACCTTTCTCCTCCTGGTCGCATATCCGCATGCCAGCGGTTGACATGGGCATGATGTGGCACGGCTGAGACTCTCCCCCGAACTTTATGTGTGGACTTAACATGCTCGGGTCACATAGCCACAGACTGTGCCCTACACGCTAATGACCACAATGTGCCCCAAGCATTAACTATATAAGTAAGACTGCCACTATAGCTGCTGGGATGGCACATGTTCACTATATTCCAAGGACAAGGCATGTCATTGCACGTACAGATGCGATGAATAGACCTTTGCCTTGCAGTTCATGGTTGCTTCTATAGCTCTATCGTCGCTGTCTGTATGTAAGGCTTATATTGTCTTTGACGACTGTTGCTGCCAATTAGTTTGTTGCACACATGACTCAAAGGTGGTTAACTATGAATGTTTTGAGTATATATGATATTACGGTTATCCCTACAATGTACGATCAATGTTGCTGCTCTTTAGAGCTGTCCACATCCATTCAGTTGGATGGTGAGATGTGCCCCAAGCGGTCCTCCACAAGGGTGATCCCCAACCCAGTTATGTTATTGGGAGCTGTTCTGATGGGTGTCAGGTTTCAGCAAGATCCCCTTAGAGTTATGGTTATCAAAGGAGTTTGTTGGGGAATATGGCTTCGGCATAGTTGGGTTGCTGAAGTGGGTGGGCCTGGGATAAGTTGGGGTTTTGTTCAACGATCACTGCCAGGGCATTTAAGATGCAATTCTCAATCTATGTATCCAGTACAGAATATTCATACATGCAGACTATCTGTGCCGGGTGTTGTGTCAATAGATCCTCTGGTACAGCCACTACAATTATATTACCTACACTTCCAAGGATATGGCTGGCACTAGAAATTTAAACCTATTGTCTTGGAATGTTCGGGGCATCACTAATCCGAAAAAAACCAGACAGATTTTTGCGGGGTTTGACAGACATCACATAGACATCGCGCTATTACAAGAAACCCATATAGCCCCGACGATGTGCAGGAAGATTGGATCGAAATGGGCCGAATTCTACTACTCCTCCACATACTCTTCTTATTCCAGGGGGGTTATGACGCTAGTCAGAAGAGGCATTAACTACAAAATTAATAGATCCATCCTAGATCCTAATGGCAGATATGTGATCATCTCTGGTGTGCTGAGAGGCCAACGCCTGACGTTAGTAAATGTGTATGGCCCAAATACAGATGTCCCTGACTTTTTTCAGGAGATTTGGAATCACATGCTGGAATTTACTGGGACGAATATTATATGGGGGGCGATTTTAACGTGGCATTAAGTGATTCACTAGACCGTTCTGGATCCTCCGTGGAACCACACAAGCGGGCAAGAGGGAAAATATGGGACATGATGGATAGCGTTCCCCTCAAAGACATCTGGAGAATTAGAAATCCTGTGGAAACTGTTGCCACTCATGTTAATGTGACACACGGTAGTTGGTCCAGGATAGACTACTGGTTGGGTTCTGATAATATACTTTTATGGACGACAAAACTGACGACACTACCGAGAACCATCTCTGACCATAACCCGATCAGATTGCAATTGCAGATACCACATTACACGCCACCACCATTCAGTTGGAGATTTAATGCTAAAGCACTTTTAGACCCACTATATGCAGACACCATTACCACCGCAATCAAGGAATACTTCCAGTTGAATGTAGCCTCAGTGGATGACCCAGGTATACTGTGGGAGACGTTTAAAGTGACTTTGCGTGGGGTCTGTATTAGCACCTCAGTTGGGATACTGAAGGATATCAGACACCAGATAAAGAAATGCGAAGCCAAACTGAGAACGCTTGAGAAGGCCTATGAGCAGACGCAGAATACTACCATCATGGGTGACATTAGACAGGTATACACAGAATATGAGACGTATGCCACTGATGAATTGAAATATATCACTAAACGTCCTCTGGCTAGGCAGTTTGGGGAGAGTGGTAGGCCGGGTAGGGTACTTGCATTGAAAATCTGTGAGGGTAAGAAACCGCAAACAATTACACAAATATGAGATGCAGGGGGCACACTATGGACACAACCGGAGGACATACTCTGCTGATTTGTAGACAACTATAGTGCACTGTATAAATCCAAACACACACCACCCCCCGAAGAAACATTCGAATATCTGCGTGATGTTGCCATTGCCTGGCTCTCAGATCAGCAACGTGAATATTTAGCGAAGCCCATAATGGTAGAGGAAGTAACAGATATCATTAAGTCCCTTCCTAATGGCAAGGCACCTGGCCCAGATGGGTATACTTGTGAATTTTACAAGACATACGTAGACATGTTAGCCCAATACTTAGTCGACATGTATGGTAACTCTTTGGATCAGGGCACATTTCCCTCGTCACTACGTAAGGCCATGCTAATAACGCTCTTAAAGCCTAATAAGGATCCTGATCTCTGTGAGTCCTATCGGCCTCTATCCTTACTAAATGTCGACTCCAAAATATTAGCCAAACTACTAGAGGTCAGACTACAACCTCTGATGACTAACCTCATCCTACCGGATCAGGCGGGGTTCATACCCACAAGGTCAACATCCCACAACACCAGGACGCTGTTTGCGGTCTCCCATTACTTAACACCCAACACTAAAGCGGTGGCCGTTATGCTTGACGCCGCCAAGGCATTCGATTCGATCGAATGGTCCTATTTGCTCACGATGCTCAAACAAATGGGTTCCCCCTCTGGTTTCATATCATGGGTCACTCTCCTTTACACCAATTCAGGGGCACGGGTGCGTGTAAATGGCTACGTATCCGACCCCTTCCACATCGAACGTGGCACCAGGAAAGGGTGCCCACTGTCTCCCTTATTATTTGCCCTTGCGCTGGAACACTTGCATGTATCATCAGGCAGACACACAATTATTCTGCGCTTCATTTCCCTGGCAGGCCACTGCACATTTCCATGTACGCAGATGATATGCTTTTATATATCAGAGACCCTGAACAGAACATGAATCCTTTACTCCGCGAATACATTAAATTCGGGAGACACTCGGGCTTACAGATCAATTGGGATAAATCTTCAATAATCCCACTCACCCACGGCACGCCACGATACAGACTTCATACTGGATTGGCAGACCGACCCTATCAGATATTTGGGAGTGTGGTACAGTAGGAACCCCGAGGAGATTATCCGAACCAATTATGGTAAGGTATTAGATAAAATGGCAGAGAAGATTGATAGGTGGATACAATTGCCACTGTCGTTGGCTGATCGCTTTGCCATAGTAAAAATTAATATCCTGCCCAAACTACTGTACCTCTTCTACAATATACCGATCACACCTCCAAAGGCAGTGTTCAACAGCATAACCACGTTGGTTCTGAAACTCATTTGGGCGGGCAAACAAGCACGCATAGACTTACGCACACTGACCTTACCGTATGAAAAAGGCGGCTTCTGTGTCCCAGACTTCTACTTGTACTATCTCTGTGCGCAGGCGCAATATACAACATACTGGTACCACAAGGTCCCGTATTTGATGCATAGAGCGGTCGAGGGGGGGGATGCCTCTCCGATTCCACTAACAGCTATAATTACACATAAACGCCCGCCACTACATACGGCAGATATTAACACAGTCGATACAACTCCTGCCGCCTGGAAATCACTGGCCAGGCTGACACACAAATCACCACTTTATGCACCGGCACTGCACCTGCACCATCACCCCCAGATCTCAGGCCCTGCTGAACAGGTGGGGGTGGATCTCCTGAGACAGGCGGGTATAGACACATTTGGAGATCTGTACTGCAATGGCACTTTCATACACGTAGACGATCTGTCCTATATCAGCAATCAAACCACACTGTTCCGTTTCACCTACTATAGATTGCAAAGAGCCATTCGGGATCTCTACCCGAACTACTCAAAGGAACCCCCCTGCTTAGAAACACTACAGTGCATCATTACATCCCCCAACACGTCACATTTATTTTCGCAACTGTATAAAAAAGCCCAGAGCGAGATTCCGTTCACTTCCATTAAAGCGTGGACACGCTGGAATGAGGCATTACCAGACCCGCTTTCTGAGAAAGAATGGTACACGACCTGCGCTCTAATTAGATTGCTCACTCCCAATGGGAATTTACGCATCCTTCCTTTAAAATATATACATCAAACTTACCACACCCCATCGCGCCTTCATAGATTTGTGTTACGAGTGGATGCCAAATGTAACCGCTGTGGGGAACAGGAAGCAGACTTTGTGTATCTGGCCTGGTTGTGTCTGAAAATACGGGAATACTGGGGGAAAGTTACTACGATACTTCAGAAAATGGTGGGGGTAGAAGTCGAATGCTCTATAAAGGTATGCATACTAGGTCTTCTGCCCACGATCAAGACAGGGAGGCGTACGTTTTGTGTTATTTCACTACTCCTAGCCAAAAGGCAAGTGTCACTGTGTTGGGGAGGTACAAGGGCTCCAAGCCCGAGACAATGGTTACAGGCTTTGGCATACTGCAAAACTCAGCTGCTGACATACGAGGAAGAACTGCCGGCCAGATCTCGGCCAAAAGACTATTGGATTTATTTAACAACTTATTTGAAAGACAATGATGTCACTGACACATTGTGAACTTGAATACGCCAAGCATTACACTGTAAGGGTACAATACCTAACTCAGGTACTATGTTATACTGCCTATGTCTCAACTGTACTGACCATATTGATTTTCCTTTTGGTCTTTTCTACTATTTCATACAAGATGGGATGAAGAATGCAGAAATGTACTGGTGTTTGTTGTATTTCCATTTCTCAAATGGTTGCATTTGATATGTTTCTGAAACTCAATAAAAATAATTTAAAACTTTATGTCAGGTTATGAAGCTCAACTCTAAGTCAGGTTTTGAGGCTCAGCTCTACATCAGATTCTGAGGCTCAACTCTACACCAGGTTCTCAGGCTTACCATCCCTATCTCATTTCTGATCCTCTGCAAATGTGGCATCCAGGCAGCAATAACATTTATCTTTTTTCTAGCGGATGGCTGTAAGAATTGAAATAGTTTTCTGGTCCATTTACAAGTTATGGACATCACATTGGCTTTAGTAAAATTCACCAATACTTAATTAACCTCACTGAGTTTATCAAGCCCACTCGACTAAGGTAAAAGTTCCAGTCATGTGTAAAAGTGGATAGCCCCCCACTCAAAGGCGGGCTACAATACATTTGTGTCCAACTCCTTAAGCAAGCGTGAGTAGACATGTTCGTACATGTGTGTACGCCCTACAAGGATCTGTGAGGTTACAGTAACCGGAACCATGAACCCTAAAGTAACCTGTATTTGTATTTATAAATGTGGAGTCTCTTGAATATAACAATGTATCTTAGAGGGGAGTGAGCTAAGAGATGGTGTAAGAAAGATGTGCAGGGGTCGAAGTGTAAAAGAGAGCGCGAGAGGTGAGCAAGTACAATGGGGATGTGTAAGACGGACTGGAAGTGAACAGTGGCACGCACCCAATAACGTCTCAACTCCTTATTTCTAGGAGCTGTTGAAGTGATCAACGCCCGGGAGACCGTGCCAAAGGATATAGCATCCGACCTATTGGATAGATGCAAGGGCGCAGAACATTCCTTATACCCAGGTAATCAAGACGGGAAGCTGGTGGTGTGACAGGTCTGTTCCATATATTGTGGATGAGACTCATATATACACACATATTGTGACGGTAAATGTATATAGCATCGAAGAAATCACTCTTTTCGCAGCTCTTCGGGTAAACTAAAAAGACTAAAAAGCAGTCACTATTTATACAAACCTCCGCGGTCTCTACAAACATAGGGGTCTATTCACTCATCTTTTATGCACGGTAGGGCAGCAAGCAAAGTTAGTGAAATGGGGCCTGCATTATGTAATGGATGGTTTTTGTATAAATTTTGTCCTGGAAGGGACATCTTCCTGCACTAAAACAATATTTAGAGGCATTTTCCTCTGTCTACGCGTGATGTGCAATATTTCTCCTCATTACGCCTCACTGGGGACGCGTATCATTTTGACTCATTTCCAGGTTTATTGGCTTCAGTATATCTAGGAATGTGCCAACATCCATGGGCCAGATTCACAAAGTGAAACTGAGACGAAAATCTAACTTTATGACTTTGGTATTCACAAAGGGCATTTTTGAGTCGTAAAGTTAGACTTTTATCTCAGTCAAACTTAAGTTTCAGTATTAAGTTTACCTAAGAGCAAAAGTCCTGGTCTCAGTTAAACGTAAGACCAAACGTATGTTTAACCGAGACAAAAGTCTTACTTTACGACTCATAAATGCCCTTTGTGGATATCAAAAGTCGTAAAGTTAGACCTTCGTCTCAGTTTACCTTTGTGAATCAGGGCCCATGAGTGGGTGCATGGGGACGTCTAAGCTCCGCTCATGGAATGCCTCCGAGCTTGAAATGTAAAGTCACACAGCGCAAGGCTGCCGCGATGCACGGGCAACGCAAAGGCTTTATAAATCTGTGCAATGGTGTTTACGGCTTGACGGGCAAGCAGCATCACTTGAGCACTATTTGTTACAGTTAGAAAGCGTTCCTTTCCCCCAAAATGCGATAATTAGTTAAATGCTTAACTCTATTGTGGCACAATGACACGTGTGTGCATGGACAGTTGATGTCTCAAATGGGGAAGTTTGGCTTGTGTATATCTAGGGTCAGCACACGAGGAAGGGGACCTGCAGAGATATGATTGTGTCATCGGAGGGACACCAGGTTAGGAAACAGATCTGGGTGAAACCTGTGTTGCAGCGACATTATCTTGAGTAATTTTGCAATTACTCTTTTTATGTGAAATTCCCCAAATTATACAATTAAGCGGTTGCATAATTACATGCTATTTCATGCCCAAATATAGTGACAAATGCCAGTTTTGTGTATCACATAATTACATGTCATTTTGTATACTTTTTCAAAACAATTGTGCAATTACGCGAAAGCAAATTCAGCCCCCCCTATGAGGAGGTCACAGGATGCTAGTTTAAGTTTACACACACGCACACATATTTCGCATGACTGGCCCAGTTGTGTTTTTCATGAAACTTCCGCAATAGGTAAGTATAGATTTATGTTCCTTAAATGCATATCTACATACCAACTACTTGGGGGCTTATTCACAAGCACATTGCGCTGCTTGTGTGTCACTTTTATTGATGCGCAGGTTGCGCAATGGGCTTCTCCGTATTTACAAGACCATTTAAAGTCACCCTACGTGAACTTTCATGACATTCTAAATATGTTTCCCTATCTTGCATAACTCTGCGTGAAAGGGGCATTCCATGGGTGTCGCTGTGGGTGTTCCCATGCAACATCCATGGAACTTGAGGCATTCCCAGTTTTACAACATTTCATAAACATGGGTATGTGTCAGAATCCTACGCCTCCCCAGGGGAGACACAACAAGGAGTAATACTTTTATTTCTCCTAATTTTTTCCTCTTTCTCTGCGTGCTGCAGAATGCAGCACACATAGAAAGAGGAAAATACCTTTAATGATTGTTTTTGTGAATGAAGGTGTCCCTTCCTGCACAAATACAATCATCCCCTCAGCGCAGGCACCCTTGCAAAATGACGCACGGGTGTCTGTATTGGTGCACGGCTGCGGTTTGTGTGCTTATAGATACAGTGCATTCCTGCCCTTTTATTTTGACGCACGGCAGCACAGCTGGAAGGCTGGCTGCACTACCATGTGTCAAAATATTTTAAATGAGGCCCTGGGTATGTAGATGTGCATTTAAGAATATAAACCTATAATTACCTTCATGATATTTTTGTTCTCAATAGCATTGTTACAAAATCTGTATTGCACAGTTGTTTCCTCATGTTCTCGAGGGTGGTGCCAGTGTTCCAGAAGCACTGAAGGGAGGGGGCGAGCATTTTTTAATATCACTATCAGCGTAAGTAAAAGCAGGAGGTGCACGGCATACAAGTAAAACTCCCCCCCCTTCCCTGTAACAGATTCACCCCAAAAGTCTGGATCACAGCTTCTCTTTATTTTGGAGAGGGTCTGGGGTGCTCATAGCCTTATTGCCTTTATCTGCAGGGCAATACCAGCTTTAACCCCCCCCCCATCCCCCCCTCCCCCACACACACTGTTCTAGATTGGGCCTATAAATGCAGGGGTGGTAACTAAGAAACATTATTGCCCATTGGTGTGGGCAATAACACTGAAGCAAAAGCCTTTTGTGGACTTTGCAACAGTAACCTTTCGGTATTCACAAACTCAGAGTGTAAGTTACTACTAAGAAGAAAATCAGCTGGAAGCTCAGCACTAAACATGGCAACACTTCCTTCGGTTCCTTCAGGTGGAAAAATCAGTATTGCATCTGATTTGATCTGGTTTTTCCAATGGAATATAAATGTAGTATACCAGCATACAAAAATGCTCGTCAAGATCGAGTCATGCACAGTTTTACAGATTATGCCCCTTGCATATCTTAGATCTTAAGAGTAAAAATATAGAGGGGGAATTGTTGATCTTGGCTAGCTAAGCATGGACAAACCCTTTCTTCTGAAGTGAGGAGAGATCGACTTGCACTGATGGTCTCCGATGGTCACTGAGCCAGGGGAAGACATAGTGCTATGCCCTACTCTTCAGAGTATGGACCGGTTTGTGCCTCATGTCACAAATCAATGTTAAGATCTGAGAGTTGATACCTAGAAGACAGAAAAAGACAACTCCGCAAATTTCCCAATGCACAGAGCATCCAGTAAGAGTGAATGCTCAAATGAGGTCTGCAGGAGTCCACCAGTTCGGGAGCTTAGAGGTAGGTGTAACGGATGTAGCATACCCCCTCACATCATCAGGATTGAGGGGTCACTGCTGGGCCTGCTTGCAAGAATGCCTAAGGAAGGAGCATGAGCAGAGCTGCGTAGCAGCGGGTCTGGCTAAATGCTTTGCCCAAATTAAGCTACATGCCCACTATGTCATTTGGTTTCATTTCAGAAGTGAAGTGGTTCAGTGGCATAACCCGCAGTTGCCTTCTGCTGGTTGGAAGATGCTCCTGGTGCCAGGATCTGCCACCCGCCTCTTCTGCCTCCTCCTTCTGTTGGCTTGAGGATGCTCTGGAAAAACAAGATCTGTCGCCCGAATCTTCTAACTCTGGTTTCAGTTGACCAGAGGGCTCTCCTAGTGGACAGGACGTGCTGCCTACCTCTTCTTTCTCCACCTTCTGATGCCCTCCACCACCTGCACTCACTCTGTCTGCCTTCTGTTTCTTTGTTTTCTATTGGCCATAGATCCTCCTGGCAGACAGAATCTACCGGCTGCCTTTTCTTTCTCTACATTCTGCTGGCCACAAGTCTTCCTGGCGAACAGGATCTGCTAGCAGTTCTTATTGTTCTGCTTTCTGTTGGCTGGAGGATGCTCAGAAACAATAGGATTTGCTGCCGACCTCTTCTTTCTCTTCCTTGAGTTGCCATCTGTCTCTTCTTTCTCCACTGTCTGTTGGCTTGCGAATGCTGCTGGTGGGCAGGATCTGCCACCCACCCCTTCTTTCTTAACCTTCTGTTGACGCCCGTCTCTTATTTCTCCGCCTTATTTTGCCACTCGCCTCTTCCTTCTCCACCTTCTGTCGGCCACAGGATGCCTCTATCAAACAGGATCTGCCAGCTGACTCTTCTTTGTCTGCATTCTGTTGGTCATCGATTGCTGCTGGCGGACAGGATCTGCCACCCGCCTCTTCTTTCCTGCCTTCTGTTGGACATGGGATGATCCTGACAGACAGGATCTACTGCCTGCATCTTCTTCCTCTGTCTTCAACTGGCCAGAGGATGTTCCAGGGAGACAGGATCTGCCACGCATCTCTTTTTTCCTGCCTTCTGTTGGCCAAGAATGCTCCTGAAAAAAAGGAACTACTGCCCGCATCTTCTAACTCTGTCTTCAGTTAGCTAGATGATGTTCCTGGCATGCAGGATCTTCTGTCTGCCTCTCCTTCTGTTGGCTGCAGGATGCTTCTGTTGGGCAGAATCTGTCAGCTGACTTTTATTTATTTTCCTTCTGTTGGCCACCGCATGCTCCTGGCAGACAGGATCTACTGCCTACCTCTTCATTCTCCACTTTCTGTGGCCATTGAATGCTCCTGGTGGATAGGATCTATTGCCTTTATCCATTTTCTCTGCCTTCTATTGACCATCGGATTCCCCCTGTAGCTCAAAATCCTCTTCCCGCTTCTACTTTCTCCACCTTCTGTTGGCCATAGGATGCTCCTGGCAGACAGGATCTACTGCGCGCATCTTTTCTCTCTGTCTTCAGTTGACCTGAGCCTGTTCCTGGCAGACAGGATCTTCTGCCCACCTCTTCTTTCTCCACCTTCTGCTGGCCAATGGATGCTTCTGGCAAACAGGATGTATTGCCTTTACTCTTTTTCTCTGCCTTCTGTTGGCCATTTGATGCCCCCAATAGGACAGGATCTACTGCCCGCCTCTTCTTTCTCCACCTTCTGTTGGCCACTGAATGCTCCTGGTAAACTGGAACTGCTGAGAGCATCTTCATTCTATGCTGCTGGTGAAGTGAATGAACCAAAGGGTCATTGGAGTTGTGTCTCACCTAGAGTCCCCAGATCCATCATCTCGGCAAGCACCTTCTTGCCTAGTCTAGAGCTGGGGAGGGTTGGTGTTCAGAGAGGTTCGAACAGTTGAATGACCTTGTCTCTAACACACCTGGAAAAGAATGGAGCGTATCAAGACTCTTCTTACCACACTGGGGCAGGTGGCAGCACTTTAGAGAGGAGCAGGCTAGAGTGGAGGCTTGTGGGTAGTACTGAGGCGTGCACAGGAGATCTGGAGTGTCTCTGGATCTAAAGCAGGAGGCACACGTCAACAGCTTTACTTAAATAAAAGGGGACATAATCTACTCGGAGAGTCCATGCCTCAACCTTAAAGAGGGCTGCATACTTTGCAAATGCATGTGGTGATAAGTGATTCCAATAGTAGATGTGCCTATGCAGTTATAGACGCCAATTAGGGATAACATGAGGTAGCAGCTGCTACCCTAAGCTTGCCCTTTTGATGTCTTGCACTGACCCTGCCTTCCCCAGTCCCAGGGAGCTATGAAAGTGGCAAGAAGAACAGACAGAAATGGGTTCCAATAACTATTGACTTTTTGCAGTTCCAACTCCCTCCATATCTTCTCAGCAGCAACCCATATGCCGTTGAGTGTAAGGGTGAGGCACAAGTTGTGATGTTATTTGTGCGCCAAGGGATGCTTGACGTCACTTCCGCTACCCATACCATTTTGGTGAAAGAAGGCCCCTGGAGTGAGCTCCACATCTTTTCAGCAGAGACTCATAGAGGGCACAAGCTCTTGCTGGTAAAACAGTGTGTGTTTTTGTCATTAGAAACAGCATCCTAACAAGCCCTTAGGAGGACAAATATAATGCATAAAACTTTAATTTGATATACTTAGAAAACTATGAAAGTCATGCATAGGGACGTTCAATTTCTCTTTATGGAGGGCTTGTATGTTATTATTTATTCACTCTCTTATGCAACTCTTGTGCGTTAAATCTGCATACTAATAAGTGCGGGCAGGATGCAGGAGTTCTTGTGCTGGGTCATATGGCTTGTGTAGCATCAGCATACGCTGGTGCTCATGGAGGGTCTGTCATTTGTGGGCATGCATCATACATTTCTGGTGCTGGTGGAGGGATTGTGGTGCGAGGGTAGGGGCCATGCGCAGGTGCAGGGGATGGGTGTTGGTGTAGAGACGCCATAGAATGGTAGGTTCCATGCACTGGTGCAGTGATTTTTATAGGATGGTAGTTAGCACTCGCTGGTGCTCATGGAGTGGTTATCATAGGATTATGGGTTGCATACGCTGGTAGAGAGATTATTGTGCAATGGTGCAGTGCCATGCACAGAGCTTGTAGGGTGATTGTCTTAACATGGTGGTTATTATGCACTGATGCTCATGGGCTGATTGTCATCTAATCGTGAGTATCACAGGCTGTTGCTCATGGAGTGATTGTCTTATGATGGTGGGTAGCATGCACTGATACTCGTGGGGTGTTTGTCATATGATGTAGATTAGCTTGCCCTGGTGCTCACGGAGGGATTGTTGTACAATAGTGATTTGCAGGTGTTGAGAATGTCATACTGTGGTGGGATTCAGTTGCTAGTGTAGAGATTATTGTATGATGGTGGTTAGCACACACTGGTGCTTCTGGATCGATTTTCGTTCAGTGGTGAGTTGCTCGTGCTGGTGCTCGTTGAGTGATTGGATTGTTGTACGGTGCTGGGTTGCAGGCGCTGGTGCTCATGGAGTGATTGTCGTATGATGGTGGTTTGTATGTGCAGGTGCTGGTGGAGAGGTGTTCATGCGCTGATGAGTTGCATGCATTACACCTCTTCCACCATGGAACGCATGGGCAAGCACACATACAAAATTAACTACCCATCCGAGTTCTTAAAAAAAAACGCCAAACGCTTCAAACACAACTTCCTGAAGGCCCACCCTGAAACCCCGTTTGTGGACACCTACTTTTCACTGATCAATGGAGCCACGAGCACTGATATCATCCTCTACACTCTACGTAGAGCACAGTGGAGGAAAGCGTTCCTCTCCATTCTCACTATCTCCACCACCAGAAAATCCGCTCATGGCCTAATGCTTTCTATCACTCCATCCCAAGTTTTCCCAGGCAGAGCCACCATCACCATCTACAACAACGGGACCATCCTATTCCAATCCACTGATAGGAACCTTGACCTACTCGACAACCTGTTCCCCATCTTCATAGAACACATCTCCAACCGGCGGACCTCCATTCCTAACACCTCAGGCTACACAACACCCTCCACTTCCAATCCTCAATCTAACATGCCTAACCTATCACAACAGCTGAACGACACACATCTCTCCCATCCCCCCAGCGCTGTAGTCAGTCACCCACCCGATGTAACCTCTCCACACCCCTCATTCACTGGCGAAGATCACTCCCCCTCATACATCCTCCATACCCCCACCTTCCCTACCCCACACCTCACACCTCCTACGAGTCTCGCAGAACCCACCACCGCCCTGAACTTATCTCCCCCTCCCCGCAGCAGGTCCATCTCCCACCCTATCCCCCCCCACTCTCACTCCCCACTACCCCACTCTCCCAACTAGACTCACAGAACACACCACCTCCCTTACCTTACCCCTCCTCCTCCTCTCTCCCCCCCATTCTCAGCCCCCTCTACCTTCCTTGCACCCCCACCGTCTCCAGCCTACACTCATCCCTCAACTCACTTGCGCCGCCTCCCACCAGCATCCTCACCTATGCCTCCAACCTCCCCCCTACCTCATCCACACCCCTCACCCACAAATTCTCTCACCCATCGAATGCCACCCCACTTACTATTACCGCAGAGCCCTGCACTAACGCTAGCATATCCCCCCCCCCCCCTACCAAGTTCCCTTTCCAGCTCCCTACTCAACAACTCGCCCACGGCTCTCATCCCCAACACCATTCCCAATCCACCTCTGGACATGATTATATCCACCCTCCTACAAGTCAAAGAAGATCTCCATAACATCAAAGAACTTCTTTTCACACACCCCAGACACCCCCTACCTACCACCACTTCCTCACCCAACAGGTCCCCCACCCTCGCTACAGACCCCCTCAATCAATACTCCCCGCGTTGGCCCTCTATCCCCGCTCGCAATCACACCTACCTCCCCCGTCAGGCCCTCAACACCCTTTCGGACCACGACTTAGGCACCCTCCTTCGCTCATTTGGCCCAGGTCCCTTAAAACACACAACCACCACACACCTCCCCATACCCACAATTCTCACAAATCCCCTTAGGCCCCCTACTCTAAGCAACAGAAGTTCCATCCCCAATAATCTCAGAGAGTCCCCCTCTCTCAAGAACACTCGACCACCCTTCTCACCCCCAGACTCAAATGCATCCTACTCAACTGCAGATCGGCCCCGAGACACTCCTCCGACATCGCGGATCTCATCATAAAAATGGATCTTGACCTAGCCATTCTGACTGAAACGTGGCTAACTGAAACTTCTACACCTATAATGGACATACTAGTCCCCCCAACTACCACATCATTAGACTCGACAGGACCGGCAAGACGGGCGGGGGAATCGCATGCATTTTTAGGAGCAACCTCTCTGTTACTAAAGTCACCTCCCCCTCCCTCACTTCCTGTGAACTCTTCTGCCTCGATATCTCCAGTGAGGGCAAACCTGTATGCTCTTTACATGTCATCTACCACCCGCCCGGGGACAACCTCACCTTCACCCAACAACTCATGGACACGATCTCATCCAACGCCGGTCGGCAGATCACTCAAATCTACCTGGGTGACTTTAATCTCCACTGGAACGATCAGAAAGACGCAGTGGTGAATAGTCTCAAAACTTTCCTTAATGCGCTTGACCTCACCCAAATCTGCAACAGCCGACACACGACAAAGGCTCGATCCTTGACCTTATCATCGCCAAAGAGGACTCTACCCAACTGGGGGCGATCCAACCCTGTGACTGGTCAGACCACCACATTATCACTTTCTTCATCAACGAAAAAGTTAAACTTAACCCGGCTCAACCCACCAAATCCAAGATCTGGAAAAGGGACATGAAGAATCTTAACCCTAACTCCTTGCCTTCTCGCACCGGCAGTCTCCTCCTTCCCCCTTCGGGCGCCTCTGATGTTCAATCATTGACCGACCTCTACCTCTATTCTATGAACTCAATAATCAACGAAGCTGCCCCCCTGCAACTGTAGAGAGCCTCCACCAAGAACTCGAACCCTTGGTATGATGGTAGACTCAATGAAGACAGGCGTGCTATGCGAATGGCAGAGCGCACCTGGAGATCTGACCCCTCAGCACTGCACCTTAAAACGCTAAAGAACAAGAGAAATGCCTACTTTAGGAAAATCAAGAGCTCGAAATCTGACTTCTTCAGCCTCCAGTTGGACCAAGCAAAAAAACGACCAAGAAAACTGTTCGAACTAGTCAAAACTCAAACCAAGATGCAACCCTTACAATCAAACAGCACAACAAGCGATATTCCACACTGTGAAGACTTTTCTGCTTTCTTTAAGCTAAAGACCGACAACATAAGAAGTGATCTCCTCAATGATGTAAGCCGATACTCCAGCCCCATCAGCATGACTACCACTCAACCTAAAAACAACGCATCATGGACGTCCTTCGACACCTACTCTGAAGAAACAATCCACAAACTGCTCGGCACCTTGAAACCCTCTAATCACTTCACAGACCCCCTACCTGCTAATGCTGTAAAAGACTTCACCCCCCTGCTCCTCCCACGCTGGACTAAAATCATTAACAGCTCCCTTCAACAAGGACTCATCCCAGACTCCCTCAAGGTGAGGCAAGTCACGCCTATACTCAAGAAACCTACAGCTGACCCGGCTGACCTAAACAATTACCGCCCTATCACCAATATCCCCACCTTGGCCAAACTGCTGGAAAAATGCGTACAACTCCAACTGATAAAACACATTGATCAGTTTGACCTCCTCAACCCTCATCAATCAGGCTTCCGAGCGAAACACAGCACGGGAACGGCTATGACGCACATAATTGATGACGCCCTCCAAATCCTTGATCGCAATGATTCCTGCCTCCTCATCCTTCTTGATCTCTCCTCAGCATTTGATACTGTCAAACATGAGAACCTACTGGAGCTGCTAAATACCAGAATGGGTTTATCCGGGACTGTTCTCAAATGGTTCACTTCCTTCCTACATAACCGGTCTCAGAAGTTCAAGATCAACAACGTGCTGTCCTCACCTGTGCCTGTAACTTTAGGCGTCCCACAAGGATCTTCCCTATCCCCCACATTGTTCAACCACGTCATGGAACCACTCACCACCTTGCTTCAAGCATCTAAAGTACACTTGCATATGTACGCCGATGACACTCAACTTTACCTCAAGCTACAATCCCCGTAAGACATCAAACTTCTGAACTCCACACTCAGAAACACCCAATCATGGTTGGCCGATAATCACCTCAAACTAAATGCTCTGAAAACTGAGTTCCTTCTGATCTCACCTCCTGCGAAAATTGCAATCACCCAAATCTGGCTCAATCACCTAACTGCGCTCAATGTCCAACCCACCATCGTGGAATCTGCAAAATCCTTAGGCATCACACTTGACGCCAAGCCCAACATGCAGCAGCACATTAGCAAAGCAACTAAAGGAGCTAATTTCCAAATCAACACTTGGAGGAAACTTAAACCCTTCTTCCCAGCTAAGGACTTCCAAACTGCTGTACAAGCCCTAGTCATCCCTCGCATAGACTACAGAATTGTGGCCCTCAGCGGACTCCCCCTTTCAACAACCGCACCCCTAAGAGCCTCCTTGAACGCTGCCGCGAGACTCATCACTGGTTCAAGAAAACAATCGCATATATCCCCTGACTTAAAATCCCTGAACTGGCTGCCTTTTGAAGCCAGAATACAGCTGAAAATTGCCGTTATGACACTCGGCCGTACACCACAAGTCACCCAACTACCTAACTCAAAAGCTGACGATATCAGGAGGATCGAGATCCAATAGAAGTACAAAAAATCGACTCCTGAAACCTCGTAGATTCCGGAAGGAAAAAACATACAAACGCTCCTTCTCTGGAATGGCACCCAGGATCTGGAATGCACTCCCTCCTGAAACCAGGCTTATCTCCTCCACTGCATTTTTAAAGAAAGAGGTAAAAGCCATCCTTATGGCCAAGTTCACCTGAACTCGATTGTTGCTGGATCAAAGACTTTGCACCGTTTTTGTATTATTGGTTACCTGATTGTTTATTGGTATTATATTTGTACATGATTGCTATCCTATTATGCTACTCACTTACTACCGACTACTATATTGTACCCAATAGTTTGTTTAACCACCCTCTTGTTGCCCCTACCCCTTGCTTCTGTAATTCTTAAGAAAGAGGTAAAAGCCATCCTTAAGGCCAAGTTCATCTGAACTCTATTGTTGCTGGATCAAAGACTTTGCACCGTTTTTGTATTATTGGTTACCTGATTGTTTATTGGTATTATATCTACATGATTGCTATCCTATTATGCTACTCACTTACTACCGACTACTATATTGTACCCAATAGTTTGTTTAATCTCCCTCCTGTTGCCCCTACCCCTTGTTTCTGTAAAGCGCTCTGATATCTGCAAGGATTTTGTTCGCGCTATATAAAACTTTGAATAAATAAATAAATAAATAATTAAAATAAGTGCTGCTTTAGAGATTCCGTACAATGGTGGGTTGCATGCAAAGGTGCTTGCATAGCTGTTGTATTATTCCGCATGCTGGTGCTTGTGAAGTGATTGTCACACGATGACGGGTTGCATGCACAGAACTTAGTGTAGGGATTGTCGTACAATGGTGGGGTGCATGCACCGGTGCTGGTGGAAAGATTGTTTTACGATGGTGGGTTGCATGCTCAGGTGGATGTGAAGAGATTATGGTACAAAGGTGAGTGTCCTGAAATATTGCCACTGCGGGGATTGTTCTACGAGACTGTGAGTATTGGCTGCCACTGATTACGGAAAAGCTTCAAACAGAGCATTCACGAATAATTGTGGTTTATTCTGTCTCTTCAGGCCCTCGTTGGATTGGGGTACCAGGCGAGTTACGCGGGTATGAAATTGCCCACAAGCGGCATGGCAAACTGCCATGGAGAAAATTGTTTGAACCAGCCATCAAACTAGCCACTGAGGGGTTCCAGGTGCCAGTGGTCCTCAATGCATTTCTCAACAATTCCATGCTGAAGCCTTTCTTTCTGAACACATCCATTTGGTAAGGAACTGGCGCTCAACATAATGTGTTCAGGGAGTTCATGAGTTGGCAGGGGGTCATAAACACTTTCCCGGGGATTGGGGACAGTAAAGGAAATAGACAGAGCACTCCAAAAGGAGGCATAAGCTGTCAGATCTGAAGAGAATTAGGAAGTATGCTTTCACTTGAACTCATGAGTAACATGGGTAAGGGGCACTGAATGCTGTTCTCAGCGTAGAGTTCTGGGAGTTGTTTATACTTGTATTTATTATATTTTGAATTTGACAATCGTTTCTCGATTGGTGCAGATTGTAACAAGTCCCAACGAAGAACTGAGTTACAAATTGTGCATTTATTCAGTACTGGAAAAAATGGGGATCCAGCAGCATCCCCGATTCCACAGTTAATACTGAGCCAAAACCAAGATCCAGGCGGCCCCGGGACTTTGCCCTGTTGTAGTTTACCGACACTGGGACACAGCAGTATGTTTCATGTGACCTCATTCAAAGGATGTCCAGTCATTGGGAAAGATTCTGCAAACTGTGATAGGAAAGGACACTTTTCACAAATGTGTAGAGATGGCAAAAGAATAGAGAAATTGAAAATGGCTCAGATCAGTCAGGATAGTGAAGTGGACATGGAGCGCTCCAGAATAGATAATATGATTTTGTCCTTAAGACGTATCATTAGTATAACTGAAGGGATTGATCCTGGACCATCCAGGTGTGTTATCGACACCACGAGGAAAAGCTTAGAGGCCATGGTGGGTGAAGGATCTTCATAAACTATTATTGCAAAGGAATATTTGAAAAAGTGTTATAAGGTATTGCAAAGAAACTTTTAAGAACCTTATGTAATGGCTGTGTCAATCAAGGGAAATACCTATGGGTACCTTTCCAGGCAGCATGAAATTCAAGAACAGATTGGCAGAGATCAATGTTTATGTTGCCTTACAGGGGGTGTGTTTGCTAGAACGGAGGTCGCAATGCATGTTGGGTGTTATTTTAGTTCCTTGGTCTCATGAGCAGGTTTTAACTATTAATGCTGCTGGTTTTTGTCAGACAATTGTAAAAGCTTACTCCTTTGCGTTTTTGAATGTTCTGGGAAAAATGGATAGCTGTCGAAACAGGATCACGCACAAAGTTAACTCTGACTGTGTAAAGGAGAAATTAAGGTTGTTTCTATTTTAGTTTAAAAAAAAGACTTGCAAAACATGAGGGAAGATATGCTAGTGCAGTATATTACTGAAGAAGTTGAATGAGCAGAATGGGTCTCCCTGATTGTTCTTCCTAAAAAGAAGGATGACATGCTTCGCTTTTGTATTGACCCTAGAGCATATACCAATTGTACATTTGTTGATAAGTATGAGTTACTGAACAATAATTACATGATAATAATGTTAGAAGGTGGCGATGGTATTCCTAATTTAGGAGCATTTCATCAGGTGGAGCATGCTCTTGAATTCAAGAATCTTACTATTTTTACTACACCATTTGGTTTATTTTACTTTAAACAAGTGAGATCTCGATTGGCCTCAGCTGCCGCTGCTATTCATAAGGTGATGTTTCATATTTTTAAAGGCTTAGATTTTCTTCTGGCCTTCTTTTAGGATGTTATATTTATTTTCGCCAAAAATGAGGCAAACCATGTTGAAGTTCTCAAATGAATGTGGCCCTGGGTGTCAAATAAAGGGTTAGTATTGTAAACGGAAAAAAGTTAATTTTTACAGAAAAAAGTAGGTTATTTAGGTCACTCAATTTACAGTGAGGGCGTTGCCCCCAAATTAAAATTAGCAGAGTCGATCGAAAATACACAGCCCCACCGACACTGCAAAGAAGCTATTATCTTTCTCTGGATTCTGTAAATACTATGATATGTTTGTTGAAACCTCAGATGAGAAAATGGAAACACTAAGGGAATTATTAAATATAGGCCACCAGTTTACTTGGGGTGCATGTCAACAAATTGCCTTTGAGTCAATCAAGGAAGCATTTGTTACAGCTCCTATTGTAGAGTAGTTCCTATATTCCCAATAGGCTCTGTGCATTGGAATAACATAAACAGCAGTGTAGAAGTAGGACTAAGGTTATCTAGGTCTCTACTGACTATGTTAGACTTAATTAGTTTTGCCAGCTAGCTCAGAGGTCACTAGAAATGTTCTTGAATGAATAGGGAGGGGTTAACTTCCCTGATTTAGACAAGAAGGGATTAGCTTCTGACAACCATATAACATGACAACTTTGATCCCCCAGAATAAGGAGTATATCTCCAGAGTTGTGTAGAAAAAAATAGACAGCTATTTCACTCAGTCAATCGTGCATGCTTAATTTCACCAGGGTGCAGAGAAATAGAGAGACTGGCGTTTTCAATAAAAGGTGTTATTTTATTGAGCAGTCTTCTTTCTCATGCAAGAGAAATGAATTGCCACAATTACAATACTTATCATGAAGTAAAGTGCGTACAGTAAAAGGAGTATTATGAAATAATACTGTAAAAGCATTAATATGGTTTCTTAGCCATATGATACTTTAAAACGGATAAAATAGTTACATACATAAAAACATTGACTAACAAACTCAACTGGTGCTTCTAAGATACGCCTACCCTGGTGTACCTGACCTAAGCCTAATAAGTGGGAAGGAGTAAGTAAGTTGCAGTTTTAAGTTAAGTTGGGTTCTTTTGCCAAGAATCTGAATAAAGAATTCGCTCTAAGATTTGAATCAGCTCCGTACCCTGGTCATAGAATGAAGGAGGTCTTGTATCTTGTTTCTCAGGACTCGATCTCCCAGTAACCCGCAAGGGTGACTGGAAACACCGGAGCTGGATTTCTCGGCGTGAGAAAAGGCAGCTTCTTTCCCGGTGTGTCAAAGGGGAGGGACGGCTTCCTTCTGCTCTCGCATCAGCTGGGCTTCAGATAAGTAGATAGCTGCTCTGCTCCACACCACCGTGTGTTGCTTAAGGCAAGTGTTGGTATATTTATACCTGGAAGGTGCCGTGTTTGACGTAAGGTTGGACATAAGACGTCAATAAAAGATGTCACTAAGAACTGACTGTTCCTTTAGTGCTCGCAGGAGTTCTATGACAAATCAAAACAAAGACATGGGGAATTCCCAGGTTGCTGAAGGTTTGGTGTATCGAAAGAACTCGTTGTGCTCTCTAGGAATCTAAGGAAGTAGCCTTGCCGTATTTGGGCTGCGTGGGCTATGACTAAATATGGGTAAGATTCTTATGCCTTCATAAGGACATGATTTAGTAGTTATAGAAAAGAAGCTGCTGGCATAAGTCTGAGCCATCAACCGCTTCAGACACTAAATGGGGCAACAAATCTCTGATTAGGTCCAACCATAAGCCATTAGTTAACATATATTCACTAGTGGAAGGGTGTTCCCCCACCAAAGCATTTCGCTGCAAAGCTCTAAACTACAAGAATATTATGCAAGATTTGTACCAGGCAAGAAACATCTCTCAGCTGACTGCTAATGACAACTTCCTGCTGCAGAACAATCACATCCAAAGGACACTGTAGAAAGGGAAACTCAGCTGCACTTGGAAGCTGTATATCAGTCTTCATGGAAAGTGACTAAAAAATAAGCTTTGGCAGCAGACCATAAAGGATGAGATTAAATAATCCATTAAAAAGTATCCGGTAATTGGTATTGCCACTGCCAGATTTTTAAAGGGATATTTTCAGCCTTTCTACCATCTGGCAAAATAATTGGACATGGTTGGCAATTTGGTCATGATGGGTGACAAAAGAAAATTTCTGACAGGAGTGAGCCTTAAACTTTTAGAAAGTGGGCACCATGGCCACACATGAATATTAACATTATAACATGTGGAGAGAACACCATTGGTGGCCCTGTAAGGACACATCACATTTGTCATAGCACTACACCTTTTTAAGATTCACAATGCTATTACCAAGTGAAATATTTCTACTACTGCCTCAAAGATTGCATAAAATTAGCATTCCTAGTTAAGTAATCATAGTCCAGAAGAATCTGAGAGAGCGTTTTGACCTAACGTATTACTCCCATTTGCTCACACGCAAACGTTTCTTCGTATCTCTAAAAGGTAAATCACCAACTTGTGTCATTGGTGGCTCAAGAAATTAATAAACAAGTCTGAACAGAGAACATCGAACCAAGATAAAATCAGTGTTAGGATTTACAAAAAACAACACAAATGAAGAAAAACATCTATATATGTCCAACAAATAAAAAAAGTACAACAAGCAGACATAAAAGTGTGTGAGTGGGTAAATGCTTTTCTCCCAGGGAGGGTTTATTAAGGCAAGTCCACATTTTCCTACTCCATGAAATTAGTGATAGTTAACAAAACCAGTGTGGCGACTCAAGAAAGAAAATGCTAGAACTTGAGGCGAGGCACCAGGTGGAGGGTTTATGAAGGACACCACCCATTGTGATGAGTGATTCTTCCTTGGGTCTGAGGTTGAGGAGGTGCGAGAATGGAATGGAGACTTATCCTAATAATCTTGCCACACGATACAACATGGCTTCAAGGTGTGTAATTCCACCACGTGAAAGCTCTAAACATGTCAGATTTTGTGATCAACCCTCTACTGACAATCAAGATTCCATTGCCATTAGGAAAGATTCTTGGAGAAAGTTAGGGCCCGATTCACAGAACTAACTTAAGACTATATACTAAACTTGCTACTTTTGGTATTCACAGAATGCACTTACTACTATTGGTATTCACAGAATGGATTTACGACTACTAACTTTACTTCCACACTCGGGCCGTAAATTCTGGCCCGGGGGTGGAGCTTCTGACTTGGAGGCAGAGCTTCCAGTCCGGAGACAGAGCTTCCGGCCCGGAGGTGGAGCTTCCGGCCCAGAAGTGGAGATTTCGACCATGGCTAAATCCCCACCTCTGAGCCAGAAGCTCCGCCTCCAAGCCGGAAGCTCAGCCTCTGGGCTACAAGCTCCGCCTCCAGACCCCAAACTCCGCCTCTGGGCCGGAATTTATGGCCCGAGTGCGGACATAAAATTAGTAGTCGTAAATCCATTCTGTGAATACCAAAAGTAGTAAGTGCATTCTGTGAATACCAAAAGTAGTAAGTTGAGGATTTTGTCTTAAGTCAATTCTGTGAATCGGGCCCATAAATTTTAAATCTGCCTTTTCTCCTGATTCTTGTGGTGGAATGTGGAGTCACTACTTGATCCCAGTCTAGTATATGTTTTGTTGCTTGAAGTTCCAGTCTTATTTGATCCTTGTCTTTGTAGTGGTAGGATGCGTTACATCATATATGTTCATTGGCCTTTAATGGCAACATTTTTCCCATCTCATTACCCTTATTTCTTTTTGTCCCATTTCTTCCACCCACCCTTCCTCCTTGGTTAGTAGACGGCTAGGCTCTCCTCTTTTGCTTTAGAACCATGGCAGATTCAGGATAATAAATATTACTGTTCAGACTGTTCTGTCTGGGATGCTGCTGTGATAAGATGCTTGTTTGCACCTGCTTTATACTAATAATCTGGATACCCACTTTGACATCTCAACTTCTTCGTCACAGCTGGGCATCTGTGTGCACAATTTCATGACTCCGCCATATTGATTTGCACATTTTTCAAGTACAAATTGTGGACTGACATTATATTTCCAAAATAAGCCACTGAGTTAGAATGGTAAGTCTATACATCCCGATAACGCTCACCTTCATGATACTTCATGATACTTTGGAGTCAATATATGCGCAGTTTGATATTTCTGTGTTCGATATATTGGTATACATCCCTTTCGATGAGCTGGTCTGCCCACTCTTAGCCTGTTTTTTCTATGTGCATTTAAGGGTGGGTATCATTTGCAGAGCTCTACTGGCCAATTTCTCCATCTTTGCCTCCCAAGCTTCTTGTGATGTCCCAAATGGTGGTATACATGATGTAGAGAAAGTCGTTGGAGATGAAAGACCTGCCGGGAGGAAGGGCACTGCACCCTCTGATCGGGGCAGGGACTGTTGCTCTGCTAGCAAGTGATACAACATAAAGGATTGTGTGCTTTGTCTTCACAGCCAGGTGTTCTGCAAAGATGGCGATGTGTTACGGACAGGTGACATTCTAAAGCTACCAGCACTGGCAGAAACCCTACGCCTGGTGGCAGAAGGTGGAGCCGATGAATTTTACAAGGGTGCACTGGCACAGAAGATTGTGAATGACAACAGGAGGGCAGGTGAGAAGCATCAAACTAACTTGTGTTCTATGTGTGGTTCTACCAGTGAAACCTTTCAAAAGAAATACTGTCCATTCTGGGCGCCAAGAATACCAGGGACTATGTATGGTCTGCTACTGACTGGCTAGAATACATTCCAGGTACTCTTGTCTCAGATTCAATTTTAAAAACCCTGTAGGAGGAGATTTTTTTTATTTCAAAAGATTTTATTAGAAAGAAATTTTTTACAATCACAGTACAGAGTCAGACAAAGATGAAGGCAATACTGGTCTTGCTGTAGCTACAAACATAGCTGTTGGTACATTCTGGTTTACAGAGATGCTTGAGTGATGCTTATACATAATCGACTTAAAACCTTGGCAGCACTTCAGCGTACATGTGCGTTGCCTCCTTAAGTAGGAAGAGACAATGTATAGAGGTGAGTAGGAGAAAAGTGAGAGGAAGAAAGAGAAAAATGGACACGAGTATGGAGAGTGGTTGGTTGCTAGACTACAGAGTTTACTGACGGGTGGCACCAGGGCGTTTTGTGCGAGTCAAGGTGTTTGTCCAGGGAGTGCCACATCTCGTTGCCCTGGGCGACTTGGGAGGTTTGGTTTTTTGTTATGTTGTCTGCTCCCCTTAGGAAGGTGACCCAGTTAAACCAGACTTTGAAGGTGGCTTTACCAATGTCCTTCCAGTTAGAAAGGATTGCCTTAGTTGCCGCTGTGAGGAGTAGCTCAATGAGGCTCCTGTCGTTAGTAGAGTGTATCTCTGGGGCCATGAAGGCGTTTATTAAGCTGAGGATGTCTAGTTGTGGTGTGTACCCCGTTACGTTATAGATGAAATCGCTTACCTTCCCCCAGAATGTCTTTACTTTGGGGCAGTGGATGATGATATGTCTCCTTTCTGTTTCTGGCAATTCCAACATAATTCGTTGTTTCTGAGCTCGACCGCCGCTAGGCATGCCGGGGTCCAGTACGCTCTGTGTAGGAACCAGAATTTAGTTTGTGCTAGTTAGTGGTGACTTTGTTTCTGCTTGCTGAAGACCAGAGGTGTGCCTTTTCTCTCCCGCTAAAGTGCCCGGCGTGCAGCGTTTCCCAGTACTCCATGGCCTTCCTGTTTAATTTAGTTGTCTTTGCGCTTAGGAGTTTATATAGGTGTAAGGTTTGGTGCCCGATTTTGTTGAGGTTGGTCAAGTATTGATGGATTGTTGGGACCTCTTTGCTTATGGCTGTTCTGGTGATTGCTGCCTTTATTTTAAGGAAGTTATATAGTTAGTTCTATGTCAGGGAGTTTGTGAGCCCGTTGTAGGCTGGTGAGGGTGGTGGGTGTTCCTCTAGTTGGGAAGGGGTAGAGATACCCCGCTGGGGCCATGAGGCTAAGGTAAGTATACTGTCTTTGTATTTTATTTTTGTGTTGAACCAAATAGATTCCCATTTTGTGTTCCTTATGCTCCTTTCCATTCCTTTGTCAACATATAGGAGGGCGTTTTTGGTGTTTTTGAGAATTGTGTTGCTTGCCTGTGGGTGTTTGTTGGCAGTGAGGAGAGCCTCTGGTTTAAGGCCACCCAGCAGAGCTCTTTCCAGCTCCAGCCAAGCCGGCGTATATCCCTGTTCAGGCGTGAGCCAGTGTATGCCTTGTCTGGCTAGGCAGGCTGTCTGGAATGTCTTAAAGTTTGTGACGTTGAGCCCCCCTAGGTCCTTGCTCAGCCTTAGTTTCTGGAGGCATATCCTGGCTTTCTTACCCCTCCAGAGGAACATGTTTGTCATAGTGTTTAGTTTTTTGTGAAAGTCCTCTGTGACTATTAGTGAGAGCATGCTTAGCAGGTAGTTAACCATGGGTGTTATCATCATTTTTATTGTTTCTAGCCAGCCCCACCAGCTGACATACTAGGGGGACCACATGTCTAGCCTCTCTTTTATCTTATTTATTATTGATCTTTCGTTGTGGTCAAGTGTTGACTTGAGGTCCCTGTCGAAATAGATACCTAGGTATTTTAGGGCCCCTCTTTGCCAGTGTAGTCCTGAGGACCCTATAACGTCCTTAGTGGTGTGAACGTTGAGTGGTTTACATTCGGACTTGCTTCTATTAAGCTTGTATCCAGCTACCTTTGCATATTCATCGATTGTGTTCATTAGTGCTTCTATCGAGGGCTCTGGGTCCTCTGTCATGATGAGTATGTCATCTGCATATGCTGCTAGTTTGACAGAATTGTCCTTGACCGTCACCCCTTTTATCCCGGCGTTGTTCCTGATCATGACCAGTAGGAGTTCTAGGGTCAGTAGGAACAGTGCCAGGGAGAGTGGGCAGCCTTGTCTGGTACATCTTTCCAAAGATAGTGCCCCTTATGTGCCCCCATTTACTGCTACTCGGGCTTTAGGATCCTTGTATAGTGCCATTACCATTGCCCTGTAGTTGTCACCTAGGCCGAAACTCTGCATGCATTGGTCGAGGAAGGGCCATGAGACACTGTCGAAAGTCTTTTCTGCGTCCAGCGCGATCATGACGCTGGTTTCGTGTTGGCAGAGGCGTAGTTTATTATGTGGCATAGGAGTCTCGTATTGTCTTGGGATAGCCTATTTTTGAGGTAGCCCACCTGCGTGTTGTGGATGAGGCTTGGGAGCTGTGCGTTGAGTCTCCCTGCTAGTATTTTCACGTAGATCTTGCAGTCTACGTTAATTAGAGAGATAGGGCGGTAATTCTGCGGGAATTGTGTGTCTTTCCCCTCTTTGGGGATGACTATAATGTTGGCCTCCGCCATTGAGTTTGTAATTTTCCCTGTTCTGATGCAGTGTGTGAAAACCTCTTTCATTGTGTTCTTAATTATGGGGGAGGAAGTGTTTGTAGAATTTTGCTGTGTAGCCGTCCGGGCCCGGTGCCTTGTTGTCCTTTAGGGCAGCCACAGCCATATCTATCTCTGCTCCTGTTATATCTAGCTCTAGGGATGCACGTTGTGCCTCTGTTAGCTTGGGTAGGTTCAGCTTGTCCAGGAAGGCAGCTCCCCCATCCGAGTTTAGATCTTTGTCCTCTTTGTACAACTCCTCATAAAATTCTTTAAAGACCCTGAGTATCTCCTTATTGGCGGTTTGGGATGTCTTGTTAGAGTCTGTAATTGCCCCAATGGCGTGTTGCCTCTGCTTACTTTTAAGATATGATGCAAGGGCTTTACCTGCTTTATTTGCTGAACAGAGGTTTATGGCTTTGTATCTGTTTATCCATGTGCCGGCCATCTCGCTTAATATTTTATTAAGTTCATATTTTTTCCTCGTTAGGGTCGTCAGTGTGTTTTTGTCAGCTAGATTAGTGCTATAGTGCATCTCCAGGTCTTTGATCTGCCTCTCTAGTTCTAGTATTGTTTTGTTTCTATCCCTGTTCATTTTAGACTTGATGCTTATTATTTTGCCCCTGATTGTGGCTTTCATGGCGTCCCAGAGTACTCCTTTGTCTGTGCCTGGCTTTTCGTTGAATTCTAGGTAATCTTTATTGGCCTCCTCTATGGCAGCTGCGCTCGCCGGGTCCCTAATGACATCGCTGTTGAATCTCCATCTACGGCTTGTTTGTTCGTTGTGGCTACCGCTAAGTGTTAGGCTGATGAGGGAGTGATCTGACACTGTTCTCGGTGCGATCTCTGTATGCTAAATAATAAATAAATAAATAAATAAAATATGCTCTATGAGGTGGGTGTGTGTGGCTGATATAAGGATGTAGTCTATTCTGCTGTACCAGTTTTGGGGGTGGGATTAGAAAGTGTAGTCTCTAGCGTCTGGGTGTTGGAGTCTCCATGGGTGTTTGAGGTGGAGCTTGGCACACAGGTTCTTAAGGGTGTGTTGTGCCTGAGTTTGGTGGCTGGCTCTTTGTGGGTGTCTGTCTATGGCTTGATCTAGAACCTGATTGAGGTCCCCGGCTACTATCAGGAGCTCATCCAGGGGGAGATTGCCGAGTTTGTTCACCGCCTCTCTCCAGAAGGACTCGTCCTCTGTATTAGGGCCGGGAATATTGGCGATATGTACTGTTTCCTCCCCACGCTTTAGACTGGTTATTAGTAGTCTCCCATCCTCATCCGCGTAACACTCGTGTAGGGTTAGTCTGGCTTTCTTATTTATTAGTGTTATTACACCTCTCTTTTTGTGTACGGCTGGTGAGCAGAGGGTTAGGCCTATCCAGTTCGCTTTCAGGCGTTGTGCGTCCTCTTTGGAAAGTTTAGTTTCCTGAAGGACGCACACGTCACTTTTTAGTTTTGTAAGATAGTCGATTACTTTCCTTCTCTTGATCGGGTGGTTAAGCCCTTTAACGTTAAGCGAGGTTACTTTTAGATATGAGAGTAGCTGGGAATGCCTATGTTGTGTCATGGTTTATGCTTATTATTTCCCTTTTTTGGTGTTGTCTTTGGGTAGTTTGCACCCCTGCATTTTGGTCCCCCCTGCCCCTCGCCGGTGCTACCTTATGTTCCCCCGATGGATTGCTCTGATAGTCTTGCTGGCTGAGTGTGTATGTCAGTTAAGAAGGTGAAAGTTAGAGAAAGATAGAGATAGATGTGTATGATCTGTACTGGGACGCCCCCCCGCCCCTCCTGCCCACCGCCCGCCCTCCCCCCTCCCCACGCATTTTGAACAGTGGACGTGCGTCAGCAAAGTTCCCTCCCCCCATCCCTCCCTCCGAGGTTTTCATAGTGAGCCGATCTTAGTGGCCGAAAAAGGTTCGATTACCCTGCAGACCCTCCATCCCCTCATGGGTCTTGGCCCCAAGTCCTTACATAATGTTCACTTGTAAAGTATGGGCCATGTATGAAAAAGTCTCTACGTAGTTGCAGGTCCCCCTGTCCCAGGGTGGGTGAGGTAGGCGTGCCTACCCTGAGGTAGACTCGGTGTCACGAGGTAATGTCAAAATCCACCCCGGGGACTGAGGTACATTTCCTTGTTGCAGTCTGAAGTTCGAGGTAGAGCTGTGCAATGAGGTAGAGTGGTTGCTTGAGGTATCGTTGTTGTTTCCCATGGTTGACCTTCCCTTGTGGCCGCATTAGTGACCTTGGCTGGAGTGGCCCGTAACGCCTGTGTTGTCCAGCGAAGCTCTTCTCTTTGCAGTACCCAAGAGTTGGGCCTCCATATCCTCTGGAGGAGGACCGCGGAGTTGTCTTCTTAGTTCATCCGGGTCGTCGAAGATCAGGGTACGCCCTTTGTCCATGATTCTCAGTTTTGCCGGACCTGCGAAGCTAAAGGTGATGTTGTCCTTCCTCATTCTTTCTCTCAGGGCTAGGAAGCGTTTCCTCGTGTCGACGGTTTGGCGTGAGAAGTCTTGTGTGATTATTATTTTGTTGTCCTTCCATTTTAAGGTCTGATTTTTCCTTGCCACTGCAAAGATAGCCTCTGTTTGCTGCGACCTTAGGGGTTTGCAAATGATTGGGCGCGGGCCACGACCGTTTTGGAGTTTCATCGCTGGCACACGATATGCTTTGTCCAGTTCGAAATGTCTGTCGAACTTAAGGCCCGTGATTTGAGGGATAAGCTCTTCTAGGAGGGCTGAGCAGGACCCTGGCACGTCCTCTTCCCCTTCCGGGACTCCGAGCAGCCTTATGTTTCCTCTTCTGGTGCGGTCATCTTGCTCAGCCAGCTGCTTCTGGAGGATACTGGTGGCCTTGGAGATTGAGATTAGCGTCGTATTTGACTGTGTGTTGGCATCTTCGATGTCGCTGATTCTCGTTTCTGCAGTGTCTATCCTGCTGTTTGTTTTGTGTTGATCCGCTCTTATAGCTGCTAGTTCTAGCTGCATGTTGTCAATTGTTTGTTTAGTGGACTTTGCAACCTCATTCCCTTTGTTGACTTTCCTGAGGATCATGTCCAGAGTTGTGTCGTTTTTTAGCTTTAGGAGCGAGTCTGGAGGGTTGTTTTTATATTTCTTTATCTCGCTGGCTCCTTTGCCTTCTTGGTTTGCCATTTCGCTGAAACCCCTTCTGGCTAAGTAACTTTCTAGCCTGCCACCTTTCCGCTGTGCTCCTGCTGCTGAGGTGGTCTGTTCTCCCAGCGGACCTGGTGGGCCTTTCCTTGTGTGCTGTCAATCTGTTCATAGCAGACCTGTCAAGGACCCTGGATGATATAAATAGTCATCCACCAAAGGTGGGAGGCACGGCATTAAGTAACCTTTTATATGCAGATGACCTGGTTCTGTTTAGCCTAACCAGGGTCGGGTTGCAAAGGCTCCTTGACACACTGTCCCGTTACACGATCATGAACCAACTAGAAGTCAACTTAAAGAAAGCCCAAGTTGTCCCCTTTGGGAAGAAACGATATGCCGGTGGCGGATGGACATTTAACAACACAAGCCTCGCCATAGGTCAGTCGTATAAATATCTAGGTGTCCATCTGGACACCATGGGTAACCTTATAAAACAGCGTAACGAGATTGTAGTTAAAGCCTCGACACTTGCGGTGTCACTAACCAAGCTCTCGAAAAATCTCTCAGGCCCAACTCTTTCTCCCCTTTTGGAAGTCCTGAGAGCGAAAATCGGCCCTACTCTATCGTATGGTATAGAGATATTCAAGGGTAAAATGAACACTGTTTTAAATCAACATACAACCAAAATTTATAAAAAAGGTTCTCCAGCTGCCAAGTTCTGCATCTCCAGCACAGATAAGATTAGAGATGGGGTTACCAAACTATGAAGTTTCCTGTATCAGTGCATATCTAAATCTTTGTCACAAGTTAAGACAGGCCGACCAAGGCACATTAGAATCTCTAGTCTGGCAAGAAATCATTGAGAAAAACCCAGGAGGAACGTTTGGTTGCCTTTTTAAGGACTACATCCAACAAATGTCAGCAACCGACCTATGGGCCCTCAATCCTAGCCAGACAGCATTTAAAGTCAGTATAAAAAATGTGTTAGAATGAGATCACTTATCCTAGACAAAGCACTCTTCTCAAAACGCAGTCACTTCTGGGCAGATGTTAATTCTTACAGTCGGCTAACCCCTGCCACTTATTTCTCCTGCACATTTTCACTGTATCTAAAACGCAGGCTTATAGCCATTAGAATGGGTGTCTGGCGTTTTCTGCAAAACTTACCCCCCTGGCGACGCACGGTGGAGGACTTATCCTGTAGAGGGGGCGGCAAAGCAGCTGAAACTCTGCTGCATGTGGTTTGCCTCTGCCCGGCCTTCAACCTCCAACGTAGGCGCAAACTTAGGGCTGAATGGAAAAGGCTGGGTGCTCGGACTTGCAGGCAAGCCATCATTGTGGCTCTGAGCCCTGAAAATACAGACTTAAATATAAGACTAACAAACTTCATTCAGCAAGTGTATCGTAATTTTAAGCAAAAGAGGTCTGTTAACGCTTCCCCCCTATCTTTTTAATTACACAATGCACTTTACAACATATTCCGAATCTTTAGGGAGGTCAAAATGAATAGAACATGCGTAGTACCCCTAAGCACATTGGTTTGTTTTTATATGTATGAAATTATAGATAGTGGAATTAACATAAAAAGGGGTGAAGAGGTTTGCACATTATGTTTTAAATTTCCCTCTGTTTGTCTCTCTTCTTTTGTGTTTTATCTCTTTTTAAAATGCTATGGAATAAGGAGGATTTGGATGTGGTAGATTACTATTTTTATTATGGCTGTCTAATTGATTGTTTCTGTTGTCCTCATTTTAATAGCCTGTATACAACATGAACTTGTAATCTTCTTTTAAAGATATTTGTTTTATATCTAAATAAAGACTTATACTAATACTGCTAGTGTGCTGTCGGTCGAGTCTGTATCTGCTTGGCTCCCGGATCGACCTTGTTCTGGTTTTTGCACCCGCCAGCTCTGCCTCGGGCTACTGGCGAGATGCCTTGTTTGCTGCCTTGTAACTTTCCTTTACTACTGCGCTTGCCTCGCCGATGTTTGCCGATGGTTGAATGGAATCTATATTGGCGTACCGTGGCCTGTTGTTCGATAGTGTCCCTGCTGGGTGCGGCCTAGCCTTGGCCTATGTCTGTTTGGGAGGTTTGGTTTTCTGCTTGCGCGGTGTGATTAGATGGCCACTCCCTTAAGCGGGGGCTACGGCTCCCCCGGCGGTTTTGTTGTCCCCCTTATTCGTGCTCTGGGTGGTCTGCTGTGCTCTATCTCCGTTGCAGCTCTTGGCTTTCTTGTTGGCCCCCTCGGTTCCGCTACGTGTCTTTCTGTTCACTCGGTTTGGTTAAAATGGCCGCTCCCTTAAGGCAGGGCTTTCGGTTTCATGTCTCTTTTCCGTTTTCCGTGCCAGTTTGGCATCCCAGGCGGTCTTATTTCCCCTCCTCTTCGTGCCCTGGGTGATCTTGCTGTGCGCTATCACCGCTGCAGTGCGGCGCTGTGTCCGCTGCTGTGTGCCTTATCGGTTGTTGATCTGCGTAAATGTTTCTCTGGTGCTTGGCTTCCCCAAGATGGCTGGCCCCTGTGTGCCTTTCAATTTCGCTTTGTGTGAGGGAATTAGGCGGTGGGTTACCTGGCTTGTTCCGCCTGCTTATGCATTCTCCATGATTGTCCTCCTGAGCTCTGCTGCTTCTGCTGTAGGTTGTGTGCTGCTCGTATGCGCCGGTACTACCGCAGCACTATTTGTGCTCGTCAGAGATTATGGCCTTTGGGTGGGTGGGCTCTGCAGCTAAAATGGCCGCTGTCCGTGTGTGCTATCAGTTTTGTTTCCACCGCATGCTTATTCTGGCCCCTTCGGCGTTTGCTGTTACCGCTTGCTGTCTCTGCTGGCACTTACATCGCCGGTCTGGTTGGCGGACGGCTCCGGGGGTGATTGGGATCTGAGCGCGGAGTGTCTTTGCAGCCTTTCTCCCCCTCTCGCCCGTTCTCTTTTACCCGCGGACTCAGCTGCTGTGTGGCTCCATCTTCTCTATCCTCTTATGCTTTGCTCGGTCCGGCGTTGTGGTGCTTTTATTCCTGCGTTGCAGCTTTCCCCCGCTGATCAAAAGTTCTCCTGCTCGAGCCCCCAGTGTTCCGACGTCCTTGTGTGTGGTTTGCTGGTCTTTCGGTTGCTCGTTTCGCTCATTTATTCAGGGTTTTTTTCTCAGGTTGGTGGAGGTAACGGACTGAGGCGCCCGTCCTGCTGAGTTGTCAGATAACCATGCACATCATCCGAACTCTATCCTGCCACTGGTTGCTCACGTGCCCCTTAGAAAGGTCATCTGAAGAGATAGAGTCCCCTCCATGCAAGATGTTTGAAAGACCTGTCCACTGCCTTCTTGTATGAATGCAAGCATGGTCTTTCAAGCAATCCTTTTGAGCCAATGGTTCATTGCCAGTGGCTGGGCATTACAAGCTTGAGTAAAGTACCAGACTGAAGAAGCACACACAAGTCGAAAACTCCTCTTAGTCGGCAGTGGTCCTGACAAACGAGAAAAAACATAAATGTTTGGTAGAAGCCCTTTGTACCAGTAGATGTTTCAGACAGTATGCGATACACATCCTGCTCTACCAGGACACCTTAAACTTCCAAGGGCATGCTGCTTCCCTAACTAAGAGACCCTTAAAGGCATGGGCACAGTCGGTCTTTGCCCAGGGCCCCGCCTTTCAAGGGTCTCCTGTGAAAGTGAACATGATTACAATCCAAATATCCAAGTTCGCAGTTAGCTGGAGAAGACTGTGCTCAAATTAACCATCACTGAGATTTAAGGTCTTTTTTGAGAATCAACATTTGTTTTTCAAGTTCACATCCTGCAGAATTGATGATATGTGATTTGTTTTATCTGTTCATCTCAGTATTACTAGATTTATAATACATAACACATGCTATTGGGGATTTTGTTTTATTAGAGATTCTTGTAAGGAGGGGAGAAGCCATTCTGTTTTTTAGGATTTTTTAAAGAGTTTTTCAGATACCCTTATTTTGTTAACTTGTTAAAGACTTGTCCTGAATACATGAAATAATCTTTTTCATGACAGTTTCTTTGTACCCATAAAAACTGCACCACAGCTTGTGTGAGTGAAAGCTATGATAATGGAGCAGACTGTTGTCTGTTTCTTTGGTAAAAAAGGGAATTTGCAGATATCCTTATTGATTTTTGATGCAGTTGCCTATGAAGTGTATTTCTTTTTTGTTGAAGTTCATTCTAAACGTAATATCAGCAGATCTCCGTTGCAACCAGTTTGAGAGTTGGGTAAGCTGTCCTTCAGTCCCTGTCCAAATAAAAATGTCATATGAATAGTTTTGCTAAGTTGTAATGTTAATTAAACATGGGATGTTTGAAAGACCAATCTCTCTTCATCTTGTGCAATACATCGATTCACTACTTCTGGTGCAAAGGAAAAGCCCAGATCATTTTCTTATCGCTCATTCGGTATGCAGAGAATATACATGCAAAAATCTTTTTTTTTGTTATGCTAATACTACCTCTTCTTTTTCTCTCCAATAGGGGGCACAATGACCCTGAATGATTTAAAAAACTTCCAAGTCGAAATAGTTCCAGCTTTGAATGTGTCGCTGGGAAAGTACACTCTGTATTCCCCTCCCCCTCCTGCCGCAGGGCCAATCCTGAGCTTTATCCTCAATATCCTTAAAGGTAAGCTGAGCGCCACTCAGTTTTTATGCTACGTATTTCTTGTATCGGCACCTGGGTACCACTTGTGTCTTGTTTCCACTTGGTTCATCACGGGTCCCACCACACTGGAGAAGTGTGGCTCACTGGTTAGAGCAGGCAGACCCTGAAGCAGAGGTCAGACCCGGGACCAGGGTTCAATTCCCGACGCGGCAGGGTGTTGAGCTCAAATGTCCACGGATTCGATAATTCTCGCTTCGGTGCCTGACCTAATCATGGGTTCACACTCAGCAACTCTGGGCATTAAGCTTGCTTAATCTCCACAACGGCCCCCCCGCGGCGGGATGCCTGGCTTTCACCTTGGGGATGCCCTATAGGGGCTATCTCACAGGGAAAAACGAGGACGGGTTCCCAAGGCAAGCGCGGAGATACCCCTTCGGGGGTCGATTCTGGCGCTATATAAGAAATATAATAATAATAACACTGTATTGCTTCAGTCTGTGCCATCAGCCCTCCAACCACTTCTTGAAACAGATTCCAAGAGACTGGTTCTCTTTATTTGTATATTTATTTATTTAATGCCGTTTTATATAGCGCGAACTATACCCAAAGGTGTCAGATCGCTTTACAGAAGAACCAGGTAAGTTACAAAAGGTACACAAGATAGACTAAACATGCTAACAAGTTACATATATACAGTTATAGGTACATAGGGTAGGCTTAACACGGTAAAAAGTTACATATATGCAGTTACAACACTAACAAGTTGCATATTTATATTGTAAAACATATAAAAGGTGTCAGTGTTAGGTTGGAAGAGGAGTGAAATACATGTTTACAAAGTTGATCTCAAATGAGTGGCAGGTAAATTACAAAAGGTACCCAAGATAGACTAAACATGCTAACAAATTACATAAATAAAGTTTCAGGTACACAAGATAGGCTGATCACGCTAACAAGTTACAAATATGTAGTTACAACGCTAACAGGTTGCATATTTATATTGTAAAAATATGAAAGGGGGCAGCGTTAGGTTGAAACAGGAGTAAAATACATATTTACACAGTAGTCCCCATGTGAGTGCTATATGGTCATAGTGGTCAAGAAATAGGTTGAGTTATTCCAGGAAGTGTCTTTGGAGGAGGAGAGCTTTAAGATCTATTTTGAAGGTCCGGAATGAGTTGGTGGTTCGGAGGGATTGAGGAAGTGAGTTCTAGATTCTGGTCGCATTACCAGAGAAGGATTGAGCCACAAATCTTTCTCTTTTCAAGATAGGTGGTTCAAGCAGTAAGTTTTCCGCATTGCATGAAGGTCTCTAGAGCCTCCTGAGATTTTGAGTTTATTAGCTATATAGTGTGGGGTGGAGGTGTGCAGGGCTTCATGGGTGATACAGGCAGTCTTGTAAATTGACCTTGCTTCGATAGGAAGCCAGCGAAGAGACAACAGTATGGTTGAGATGTGATAATTTCTTTTAGCCCCATATACGAAGCGACCTGCTGAGTGGAGGTTGGATTTTAGAGGGGAACGGTAGAATTGTGGGAGGCCAGCAGGGAGAGAGTTGCAGTAGTCCAATCTGGAGAGAACCAATTATTGGACCAAGGTTTTTAGGTCTTGTTCAGGAAAGAAGCGCCAAACCCCCCAGAGAAGGCGCAGTTGGTAATGTGCATTCTTGGCGATGGAATTGATATGGGACTGTAAGTTGAACCTTTTATCAAGGATTACACCTACAGATTTGAGACTGTCAACAATGATAGACTTGTTGTTGAGAATGTTCAGGTTTTTCATCCAAGATTGTATAGGAGGAGGAGATAGTGAGGTCAAGAGGAGAAAGAATTCTGTTTTGGAAGGATTCACTATTAGTTGATGAGTTGACAGCCAGTAGTGGATGGAGTTGAGTGTGGAGTTGAGAATTGAAATGTCATGAGTGGAAGAAACCTTTAGGCAGATTTGGGTGTCATCTGCATATAGGTGATAATGGATCCCGGTTTATTTTAGGTGATTATCCGGCGGTTCAATGTAGAGGTTGAACAGAGTGGGCGCGAGGATCGAGCCTTGAGGGACACCTTGTCCAACAGCCATTAAAGTGCAGAGACAATTAACTATTTCTATCATCTGGGATCTGCCAAAGAGGAATGATTCCAACCATTTGTGCACTGTGCCTTCAAAACCCATTGTTAGCTTTAAAGTGTTCAAAAGAGTGTTGTGATTAACAGTGTCAAAGGCTACGGCGAGGTTAACCCTTTCTATGCTGAATACGGAACAGCTCCGTCATCAGCTGGAGTGACGCTGTGCTGATGACGGAGTGGTTCCGTCATGGCCCTGCCGCCGCGCCTGCGCGGCGCGTTCTATTGAGCGGACGGGCCCATGACGGAACCACTCCGTCATGAGCACAGCCCAACCGCGGCTTATGACGGAGCGGTTCCGTCACCAGCATGTGGCCGCCGCGCGGCCACCCCGCCCCCTTAGCGCTGCGGGGGAATAGCCGCCGCAGCGATGCGGTTAACAAGGATCAAGAGACAAGATTCACCAGAGTCAACTACTCGCAGGGCATCATCAATCACTTGAAGTGGGGCTGTTTCGGTACTACAAGCTTGAGTAAAACCAGATTGGAATTCGTCAAGGAGGGACGAATCTCTCTATCATGTGCCTAAAAGCTCTAACTTTGGTGACCTTGGTGGTATGTTACTACTATCTGATCACCTGCATTAACTTCCATGTTTGCTGAAATCAGTCGCTTCAAAAAAATATGTCCCTACACTGTGTGGTTTTCAACCACTTTGTTATAATTGTTGTTGCCCTTCAAATCATGTTAACTTACACACAACGAGGAAAAGGAGGAGATGAATTAGGCAGGAACTCAAAGTATGTATTTTATTGTATACTTATATACTAGATTACTTATATATATGATATGTGTTATGTATATCACATATATTTATGGGGGCGTGGCTTGGATGCCGAGGAGGTAGGCAGCGTGAGCTCGGAGCTCCGCGCCCGATCCCGGAAAATATCCTGAATATCTGATCGAACCCCGACGAAATCGATATAATCCGACACTGGACGGTGCCACGGAAGGTCCGGCGCCGACGGCGGACGACTCGGGGCCATCCCAAGCCCGATATTTGACTCTGAAAACTGAACTCAGGCGTGAAATCATCGACCTAAAATGGCGGCAGTGGCATGAGGCACGGGGACGACGGAGTCGCTGGCCCGGAGACACATTGAGGATTGCTACTTCCACAGATAGGAGGTGTTAGCGGCTGCATCGCGCCCCGCTCGGGGTGTAAGAGTGGACCTCTAGAGCGCCACCGGCGGTGGTTGGGATCCGAACCCTTGGTGGCGGCGGCGACAACATGGCGACAGCCCAGTGACGATGGCCCCGGGCCTCTGAGCACGACTAGCGCCAGCTGGACTAGTAGGCGATCGAAACCCTGCTCCCTAGAAGCAGCCTTGGATCCGGAGACTAGAGCGGTGCCCCTGGCGCGAAACGCGGCGGGCCTTTTCTGCTGCTGCTGCGAGAGGACCTTCCTGAGGGTAAAGCCCGGCGACGGCTTTGGAGGCCACCGCTCATACCGGCCCAGATGGGGAAGCCGAAAGGGAAGGGAGATGGTGCGACCGATACAGAAGCTGCGGAGGGAGCGGATCGTGACCAGTCGGCGCTACAACGGATGCAGGACCGGATCCTGGAGGCCATCGCCACCACTAAAGACGCCTTGCAGCAGGACATAGCCCAGGTGGCGACGGGCTTGGGCCTCCTCAAAGCTGACCACGATAAGCTCAAGGACAGAGTGAAATCCGTGGAGATCACGGTTCAGGAATTGGCCCCGAGCCAGGCAGCGGTGAAGGCGCAGATGACGGAGGTGATGGATCGTTTGAAGGTGCTGGAGCGGAGGGCCGAGGACGCGGAAAACCGGAATAGGCGCAACAACGTGCGCCTCGTAGGCCTGCCAGAAAAAATTGAAGGTGACGATATGATGGGCTATCTCGATAATTGGTTGAGAACGGAGGTGGCACCGGAGGGACTGTCCCCCTTCTTCTCCCTTGAGCGAGCGCATAGGGTTCCGGCGCGCCCGCCGGCCCCGGGCCTCCCGCCTCGCCCAGTGGTGTTCAAGCTGCTCCATTACCGGGACAGAGACTGGCTTTTGCAAAGGGCAAGAGAAGCGGGACCCTTTCAGGTGGACAACAACAGGGTCACAATGTTCCCGGACTATACATTTGAGACGCAGAGGCTCAGGGCGAACTTCCTGTCCCTTAAGCGGGAGCTCCGGGATGAAGGCATCAAGTACTCCCTGTTATTCCCAGCGAAGCTGAGAGTGGTGGTAGATGAACAGACACTCTTCTTCACGTCCTCGGCGGACGCTTGGGCCTGGTGGGACACTTATAAAGCGGGAACGGATGGTGCCAAGGCCAGGGAGGAGGAGGCTATGGTGACACAACCGATCAGGAAATCTCAACGGATCAGGAAGAACCGCAGGAGGACCGGCAAACCTTTGGTGTCACAGACGGAGGCGGAGAGGCAAGCGGCCCTACAAGCAGTGGCGGACTTATCCAAGTCTACCAGAAGTCAGTCCGGGAAGGGCACGGACTCGGAGGACCCGGGCACGGGCTCGGAGACGGGACTCTCGGAATTTGGTGGAGCCCGGGGCCCTATCGTGACGCCGCAGACTTCGGGAGAGATACTTGAGGCGTGTTAATCTGGACTAATGGAGTGGACTCGCTGGTTGGACACCGGGACGCTGGGCCCGTGGCAGTGGAGCACTGCTACTTGAGGTTTCGGGGCGCTATGATGTGGGGATTGTGGGGCGGAGTGTGCGGGGTTGATTTACTTTCACGAACCTTTCGCATCGTACCACGCCCTACTGGCCCTTAAGGTCATCGCAGTGGAGACTGCGACCATTGCTGCCTTTCTTTGAGGGGTGGTTGGGAGTGTTGGTTTGGATGGGGGTACTTCCAGTTGTGGGGGGGCCTGTCCTGGGGGGGTGGGAGTCGAGAGCAGTTGGGGTTGCTCGGGGGGTAGTTGTTGTTGGGGGGGTTTGGCTTCCTGTTTGGAGAGGGAGGGTGGGTTGGTCCGTGGTCGCGGAGAGAGCGAGGTCAATGATCTGTATTGTTCGGTCTGGTTGTGTGAAGGGGAATGGCTAGTACCGGGGCGTTGAAATGTGTGTCCTGGAATGTGCGGGGTATGCAGTCTATGGCACGCAGGCATAAAGTTCAGGCATACCTCAAGCGCAGGGGGGTTCACATAGCGTTCCTGCAAGAAACACATCTCAATAAACAAGAAGGGGTTGCACTGCAGAGGCGTTGGAGGGGGCAGCTGTTTAATACGACGTTCTCAGCTTTTGCGAGGGGGGCACTGATTTGGATACGAGCGGGGGTTCCCTTCCAGGTTACAAAAACATTGGTGGACCCTGAGGGCAGGTATGTGGCAGTGGAGGGGAGGCTGAAAGGCAGGGTGGTATCTCTCTGCAGTGTGTACGCTCCCAATGTGGATCTGCCCGCATTTTTGTCTACACTCTCGGGTAAACTGGCGGGCTATTTGGCGGGGCCGGTACTCCTGGGGGGGGATTTCAACTCGGTTGCGGATGTGGTATTGGATAGGTCCCATCCCCCACTGCATGCGTCCCCAGCGCATAGAGTAGCCAAGCGCAGGCTGGAGTGGCAGGAGAGCTGGGCCCTCACAGATGCATGGAGGGCGTTACACCCCACTACTAGGGTCTACTCCTTTCACTCGCACCTGCATGATCTACACGTTAGGCTGGACGCGTTTCTGTGTTCATCATGCGTGCTTTCTGCGGTGGGAGGGGCGGAATACTTGGCTCGGACGATGTCAGATCACAACCCTTTGTTGCTGTCCCTGAACTGGATGGTGACTGCTAACTGCGTACCAACATGGCGCCTGCAACCCGACACCCTGGATGACTTGTTGTTCAGGGAGGCCCTGGGAGACCGTATTGAGAGCTACTTTGATGAGAACAACGGCACGGCCTCCACGAGGGCGGTAGAGTGGGACGCGTTTAAGGTGGTGGTGCGGGGGCACTGTATAGGACACACGGCTGGGGCTCGCAAGACTTTGTTAGATGATTTAGATAAGGCCGAAACGCGGTTAAGAGAACTGGAGAAGAGTCGCCCGAATCACCCTGAGTTGCAGGAGGGGCTTGGTGGGGCCAGGGAGGGGCTGGCTGTAGAACTGGAACGGCTGCGTTGCTTTGATCATAAGGCGTACATGACGAGGGCGCACGCGGAAGGCGATAAGGCGGGGTCTATGTTGGCGTGGCTCGCTAACCCAGTCAGGAGGGGTATGCCGATCATGATGATCCAAGAGACAGGGGAGGAGCTCTGCCATACCCAACCCGGGATCCTGAATAAGTTTCGGACTTATTATGAGGGTCTCTATGAAAGTGGTGAAACAGGGGGGACAGAAGAGCTAGGAGAGTTCTTGGACGGCTTACAACTGCCGAGGTTGGAAGATTCGGAGGCAGAGGAGCTGGGTCGGCCCATAACGCTCGGAGAGATAGGATGTGCAGTAAAGCAAATGGCTAGAAATAAGACCCCGGGACTCGACGGACTCCCGATAGAGTTTTATAGTAAATATCTGGAGTACCTTGCTCCCCGGCTGCGAGAGGTCTACAATGAAGCGCAAGAAAGGGGTCGGCTCCCGGGCTCCATGTGTGAAGCCCTCATGATCCCGCTTTTAAAACCGGGCAGAGAAGGAGCGGCTTTATCCTCGTACCGTCCGTTGTCCATGTTGACGACGGACTACAAGATCCTGAGTAAGATTCTTGCCAACAGACTGCTGATGCATATGACTGGCCTTGTTCATAAGGACCAATGCGGTTTTATCCCGACGCGCAACACTACCCACAATATTCGCAGACTTACGAGACTGATGGGGGCGGACTGGCCGGGCGCCGTCTCTCCATTTGTCCTTTCTATTGACATAGAGAAGGCCTTCGACAGCCTTGAATGGGGGTACTTGTATGAGGTGATGCGACGCTTCGGGCTGGGGGACGGATACATAAACTGGACCAAGGTCCTGTACACTGATGCGGTAGCGAGAGTCCGAGTGGGTGCTCTGATCTCGAGGCAATACCCGGTTAAGCGTGGCACCAGACAGGGGTGTTCCCTATCTCCGCTCCTTTTTGCCCTAGTGATGGAACCTTTCGCTGTAGAGGCCAGACTGGGTCGCCACTACGCCGGTTTATCATTTAGGGGCAGGCCACATTTCATTTCTTTATACGCAGATGACCTGCTGATGTTTCTGGCTAACGCGGGCCCCGAGCTAGAGGGGGCACGGCGGTTATTAGGGCGGTTTGGCCGGCTATCGGGCCTGAGGGTCAACTGGCCTAAGTCCTGCTTATTCCCCCTGAGGTCAGGAGAACCGTGTCCACTCACCGCGCAGGAACTCCGGTGGGAACCGCGCTGTCTGCATTATTTGGGAGTCTATGTCTATCATACCCCAGCTGACTTGCTGGAGGGTAACATCACCCGTTGCATTAATGCCTTACGGGGGAACATGGACTTCTGGTCTACCCTGCCGCTATCCCTGGCTGGTAGGATCTCCCTGCTCAAAATGGTGGCCCTGCCCAGGCTCTTGTATTATTTTAGGACGCTCCCGGTGTGGGTCCCGAGTTCTATTTTTAAGCGCCTGAGATCTCTGGTCATAGCGTTCTTATGGGGCACGGGAAGGAGGCGCATATCGCTCGATACTCTGCAACGCCCCAAGGATGAAGGAGGATTGGCTGTGCCAGATTTTGAGGGGTATTATCTGGCCGCGCAGCTGCAGATTTTCACTCAGGAGGTCGCAAGAGTGTATAGAGGCCCTGAGGACGCGAGAATAGAAGGCACCCCGCGACATGTGCTGGCGTACATCACATTACACCAGAAACTTCGGGTAGGAGATCTGACGGTCGAGGAGCAGACGTTCCGACTCTGCTGGGACCGGGCCCGTAAGCGGGCGGGAGTCCGCCTTATGTATGCCCCTGAAATCCCGTTGGGGATGGTTACGGCCCTCCCACATGGAGGGGACTGGTCGCGATTGCTGGGCTGGGAGGAAGCGGGGATACAAATGTTGGGCGATCTGTATGAGGGTGGGGTACTGCTGCCGTTTCAGGAATTGCAGGAGCGGTTCGACCTGCCGAGGGGCGACTACTTGTTGCACGCAGCGGTCACGGGCGCTATGCAGGCTCATTGGGGGGAAGGGTTGCAGGAGCCGGGCACCTCCATGGCATGTCAATACACGATGATGGCCGCGGGGACTTTTAAGGCTGTCACCTGCCTGTACTCCAGGATACAGAGGGAGGCCTTACCGCCACTGACAGCTCTGAAGGCCAAGTGGGAGCTGGACCTTCAATTAGAGATCCCTGACACGACCTGGGGCCAACTATTGAGGCGGGCACGGAAGAGCTCGAGAAATGCCAGGTTCCAGTTAATCCACTTCTACATCGTACACAGGGCATATCTCACAACGGGGAAGATACAACAATATTTTGGGATAGAAAACGCTGCTTGCCCCAGATGCAATACGGTTGGGGCGGACTTGGGTCACATGTTATGGGATTGCCCATCTCTGGGAGACTACTGGCAGGAAGTTGGGCGGGCCCTCAACAGTGCAACAGACAGGGACATCCAGTACACGAAAGCGGTGGGCATCCTCCATTGGTTCCCGCACACGCCTAGAAACAAGACTACCAGCAAATTTATAGACTTGGGGCTCATTCTAGCTAAGCGGGAGATAACGAGGAATTGGAAATCGAGGGTGGGGCCCGCATATAAAAGGTGGTAGGGGGAATGCCTGAGGTGGGCGGCATGTGAGAGCACCCTGAGGTACCAGATGGCCTGGAGGACAAATGACGAAAAGGCTTTGGAGAGGGCAACTGCGTGGGAACTGATGGTACAGGTGCTCCGTGACATAGATGATGAGGAGCAGGAGGGCGAGGAGGAGCTGGATGTAGCAGACCCTGTCACCATACCGGGGGGCACACCTTAGCGAATGTATGTACTTCCTACATCACAACAGACGTTCTTACAACGATGAATCAGCGCAGCGCGACCACGGGGGGGGAGGGAAGGAAGCGGGAATTGGCGGGCTGTTGGGGAACGAAAATTATGGGGCGGGGGAGGGGTGAAAATCACAAAAGCAACCCAGCGATATTTTAGTAAAACTAATGTCAGACAGTGTAAAGTGGTACGAGAAATACTCATGGACAGAGGCTACCCGTACCTGAGAAAGGGGCGAGCCTCCCGAACAAGAACGCAATGGACAATAACATTCCTTGTACACAGAGAAACTGTAATTTTGATTATCTTGTCTGTACAATTATATTGGTGATGCAATAAAAATGATGTTAAAAAAAAAAAAAAAATCACATATATTTATATAATATACTTTTTTTTTAAATATATTTGTGTCAGGGCTTTAAATCATTGATATTTTACAATGATACTACTTGTGTCAGGCTAGCAAGAGCTCTGTTCACCTGGGTGGTGTCACCTTAGGTTCAGACTCCTATGTGCTGCACTGTCTTGTGTGCCCCGGCTTACTTGTTTGCCACACTTGTAAAAGAAGACAGGTGTTTGTGGTTGACCAAGTCAGCAGGTGACGGGTGTACACCAGTGGAAGGGCACAGTAACATGCGCGCCATACTCTGATTTGGAGAAGCTTTTTAATGTAACCTGCTAAACTATCTTTGGCTTTCTCCTGCTGCTATGCACACTGCTTTCAAATGTCACGCAAGCGCTTCTGTAGTTACCAGTTGGTGGCACAATAGCCTGATTGATCCTGTGTATAGAGTTACAATGAAAATGTGCTCCATTTGTAGGGTACAACTTCAGCCCAGACTCAGTGAAGGGAAGGAGTGCAAAGGTGGAGACATACCATCGCATCATAGAGGCCTTGAAGTTTGCCAATGGGCAAAAGAGCAAGATACTGGACCCGCAGTTCACCAACTTGAAGGAGGTAAGCGTGACATCCCATAGGAAGACAAGGCGAGATCATGCCCAAAGTACCTTTACTTTAACATGGACTGTCGCCAACCAAGTGAAGATTTCCTCTTTCTTTTGTGGGTTGGGTAGATGTATTAGGCATGGTCTTTTTGTGTTACCTAGATTTGTAGAGCATGTGGCTACCAAAACAGGGGTTTCCCAGCGCTGGCAGACATAGTACTAATGAGGTGATGTATTGACTAACTGAACAGATGTGTCCTCAACTGCTTTCTAAAACTCAGGAGACTGTGGTTTGCTCTCAAATGGATGGGGAGGGAGCTCCAGAGCTTGGGTGCCAATTATGTAAAGGACCATCCTCCACCTCTGGCTCTTCTGAGCTTTGGGACAGCCAGGAGGGAGCGGTTGCTTGACCTCAAGTCTCGCGAGCTGTTGTATGAGACAATTAGCTGGTTTAGAATGTGTGTGCCCTGAGCATACTTGATCTTGTGTGCAATGCATCGGGCTTTGAACTCAATCCCACTCTTAACTGGAAGCCAGTATTAGTTCGCTATGAGTGTTCCTCGTCTCTAACAGTGATGCTATCTAAATTGTGATTTCCAATTGTTTCTGATAGTGGGCCCAATTCACAGAACTAATTAGAGACAAAATCCTAAACTTACTACTTTTGGTATTCACAGAATGCACTTACTACTTTAGGTTAAACTTACTACTTTTGGTTAAACTTGCTATTTTTGGTTAAACTTACTACTTTTGGCATTCACAGAAGTCATTTAGTAGTAATTATTTATAAATACTAAATGCCTTCTGTGAATACCAAAAGTAGTAAGTTTAACCAAAAGTAGTAAGTGCATTCTGTGAATACCAAAAGTAGTAAGTTTAACCAAAAGTAGTAAGTTTAACCAAAAGTAGTAAGTGCGTTCTGTGAATACCAAAAGTAGTAAGTTTAGGATTTTGTCTCAGATTAGTTCTGTGAATCATGCCCATTGACTGTTATCCTCAATGTAGATTCTAACTATCTATGCATGATTGTTGTCTCAAATAATACCTGGCATTCTCATTGTTGCAGATGTATGTCTCGTATGTTGACTGTTGTCCTCAATGTAGCAGCGTTTGTCTCTGATTGTGGCTGCTGTTGCTAATGCGGTAGCTTGCTTCCCCTTATATTGGTTGCTGGTCGAAGCATGGCTGTTGCTAGCTTCTGATATGCGTTGATGGCCTCAGTGTAGCATTTGTTATTGATGATAAACGTTTGTCTTCATTGTGGGTTTTCTGTGGTTCGTTTTGCATACTGTTCATTGTGTGATTCCTCTTCGTCTACCTTTGTGTGAGTTATTTTAGGTCTGCTTTGTCCACCTGAGATATTGTTAACTATTATCAACTGTGCAGCAATTTTCTGTTTTGTGTCGACTGTTGTTTACAGTGAAGTAATTTCCTGTTTCAGTTATTAACTGCTATACTTTGTGACTGTTTTGTGACCATGATGTTCAGTGTTGTTGTCAATGTGAAGTCCTCTTTGATATTGACTGTTGTCCTCCTTGTAGTAGGTGTGATTATTGCTTGATTGTGACATTGACCGTTGTCCTCGGCGTATTGGGCCTTCTGCCTGATTTTGGTTGTTGTGCTCAGTGTAATAGTTTCTTTTCCATGATTTTGACTGCTGTTCCGGGTCTGTGATCCCTGGTTCTCTGGGAATTACTGTGCGAGTTTTTCCTCTCCTGCTCACTAACATTCTACGTGTGCTTTTCCATTTTCTTCAGTATTGACTGTTGGCATCCAAGTGGGTGTTTCTGGTTTTTAATAGTTGCTGGTATTCTCATTGTGGCTTCTTCTTGCCTGTTATTCCCCACTACCCAAAATGTGATTGTTGTCATGTATTGCCTGTTACCTTCTCTGTAATTGTTTTATCTCTCATGTTGTGTGTTGTTTTCCGTATGATTGATTCATGTCTCTAATATGATTAGTTTGATTAGTATCCTTCGTATCATTTCTTCTTGTCTCAGAAGGTTAATGATTCCCTCAGGGTGGCATTTATTTAGAATTTTTGTTGCCTATTTTTATAGAGTGGTTCTTTTTTTACTCCATATTGTGACTGGTATTGGATGTGTGGGTTTATTTTGTCTGATGTTGAGCATTGTTGTGTTTGTTTCTTGCAACTGGTTGTGCCTCTTAGCCTGATGGTGGTTCTTCATATTTTGATATTTCATATTATCCCCTATGTGATTGTTTCTTTTCTGGTACTCAGGGTTGGCATCAGCAAGGTTATTTCTCATCTTTGATGTTGACTAATGTGTTAATTATTGGCTTCAATTTCTGACATTCACAGTGAGATTGCTCTCTGGATTTGCAATTAACTGATGTCTCCACGCGGTTGTAGTTAGTTGCCTACAAGTCTTGTTTAGCCGTCTGCTGTTGGATAGCTTTTGTGTTTAATGCGAACACTTAGAGTGGCTTTGGGTCAGCTGTTACTTATCATTGGTCCGTTTTCTTGTCAGTCTGATTTTCTTGCTTCTTATTTGATGTCTTCCTTCCTCTTATTGTGTTGGACCCTCCCCTGGTGCTTGGGCTCTTTAGCATCCTCTTTATTGAGTAGGATTCTTCCATGCCTCACCATCGGTGAACTACGTTTTTGTGATGCCTGAGCACTCCATGCTTGCTTTCTCTCTCCCCTGCCTACTCTTTCCCACTCACATGAGCACCACTGCTGCTCTCTCTGTATTGCTCTCTCTCAGGCGTTGGTTGCTTTTCATTCCTCATCCATATCTGGTCTGTTCTTTCGCAGTTTTTAAATTTAGATTCACTACTCCGGAACATCTTAGACTGGTAAATTAAAAATAATCAAAATTGGCCAAAATTAGTCACTTGCGCATTCCCACATCATCACGCCCACATTACACATAAACAATAGCTGCTGCAATGTGATCACACATACATGTGTATGAGTGGTGATGCATGCACTTGTAAACATCATCACACAGGGGCTAGCTATGTTTGTGGCCAGTACAGAACAGCATCCGTGACAAGAAAAAAAGTACTCGTTGCCCAGGCTGTTCATCATTGGCAAAGCCAAATGCTTGGCTAACTTTTTTCAAAAGCACCGATTGGCTTTGCCAGTGCTTGTTTTGTTTGTTATGGTGACTGGTGTGGTAGATGTCTGTTTACTGATTTTTTTCTTGTACTGAAAGGTGCCCTTAATTTTGTGGATTATGTTTCGTTTGTTTTTGGATGATGGTCCAAAGTGGTCACTTTCATCAGATTTCAAGTTTTATTCTCTATATGTTTTTTCTTGCCTTGTGATATTTTTATCCTCGAGGTGTGTTTTTACTCAGTCATGTATTCTTTAGATTGCATTGCAATTGTATGTTTTTTTTAACATGTATTTTATTAACCTGTAACACTTTTCATGTGTCCTTTCCATTTGGCTAACCTAACTATGCCTTTACTCCTTGAAGGACATGGCTACTCTCATATCCGACAGCTTTGCGGACCTTGCCAGGAGCCGTATCGATGACTCTGGGAATCACACATTGAGTTATTACAACATCTCGCAGCCAGCGAGAGATGGTCCAGGCACATCCCACATTTCAGTCGTTGCCAAAGACGGCAGCGCTGTGTCCGTCACCAGCACCATTAACTATGTGTAAGTGAACGTGACCCTAATGCATGCTTACGGCTGTGCTTCTGAGAGGGTCGGCGGACATCATTATGTTAATGTTAATGTTAACTAGACTTATATAGCGCACAGCTGCCTCAGCAAAGAGGCGTCTCGCGCTAACCGCAGAGAAACATAGAGGCTAAGAAACTAGGCGAATCGGCGCAGAGAGAAGAGCACATTAAAAAGAGGGATTAGGCCATGGGGAAGAGGTATGTCTTAATGGCTTTACGGAAGGCCAACAAGCTATCCAGACTACGAATCTGAAAGGACAGGGAGTTCCATAACTTGGCTGCCAAACAACGGAAGGACCGTCCCCCTGCACGGAGACGGTTCACTCGAGGGACCATAACCAAGTGTTCAATATCAGGTCTACTGTTAAATTTGGTTCTAGCATTAGCACAATTACACTGAGCAACAGTTTGGTTATGGTTTTTCCATGTTGCCACCAGCTGGAGTATACCTCTGAGGTCTTAGAACCTATGATTGTTTAGGAGTTGAGTCTAACACTTTTTGTGCACCTACGTTAACTTGGGGTGCGCAATACGCTCCCCCAGTGCCTTAAGACTTCAGGTTCTAAACCACACAATCAAGTTCTGCAGATTTCGAGGGGTCTGGAGGAACTGCTGTGAAATATCTGCCAGGTAAATGGATTCTCAGTAGTCATAAGTGTGAGGTGGGTGGTGGGAATGTTGACCATGGTGCTCCATGTTTGGCTTTGGGGGTATCTGGGAGGCCTTTTTTGGGTTTTGGGGCAGTATATTGTATGGCTACTGTCATTTATTACAGGTCCACCATACTATTGCCCTACAACTAGATAACCAAGCTACTTCCCTTGGACGGTGGCAGCTAGGCCTCAGGGGCGTCCAGGGTCAGCCCATCTTTATCACACTAATGGTACATAATAAGCTATTATTCCCAACTGGTAAAATACAATTAAACACTACTGACCCTAGCAGCAACTGAGGGTCTAGCAACAGCCTGAGGCAATGAACCTGTCCATAGCTGGCTCCGGCACATAGAGGCACCTGGACCATCCTCAAAACAGATTTCCAAGGGCTTGAGGAATCTCATCCTTGACCTAAGAGGCCTATCATGCTATTGGACACCCATTTTGTGACGTGCTGCAGCGTCACTTGCAGAAGTTGCCCAAGCATCTTAGGCTTCAGCCCTGTATTGCCCTATATTGCCCAGGGCTCTAAGTCAATAAGGCGGTCACCTAACCCTCCTCCATCTCATCACAGGTGTGGGTCAGGGGCCTCAGGAACTCCATCCCACCCTGTAATGAGTTGGTAGAGGGTGAAGTACAAATGTAAAAGGCCCTCAGCTGAAGCCAGTGTGGCACTTGAGCATGGTGTGAGTTCTGGAAGACACCAGCTGTCAATGTCCTACTTCAGTGACTGAGACAGGAGGGAGATCTATACCTGCAACATGGGTTTATGCATCACTAGCAGCTGGGGAGCTGATGCAGACGGGTGCAAGCAGCTGGAGCCAAGTAAAGAAATGAAATCTGTCAAATGTGTGCATACGTGTAAATGCGGGTGAAAGAGAGTATGTGCAAGCTTGCGTGTGAGTGAAAGTGAGTGAGATTAAGTGAGAGTGAATGCAACTGTGAGTGAGAATCAGTGAGCCTGGGAGAACGAGTAAGAGTGACGGCGTGTGAGTGTGGGTGACAGTGAGAGTGAATGAATTAGTATGATGGATCAAGAGCGAATGTGAAGAAAAAGGAGTGTGAGTGAGATGATGTGTGTGAAGGTGTTACAATAGTGAGTCTGCTGCTGGCCCTGGCACAGTAGAGGTAATCCAGGTTTATGAAGGCATCAAGGGCAAAAAGCTGGCGCTGGCATACTGCAGGTAATTCTTGGCATACCGGCCACCCAAGGACAAAATACTGGCAGGGCCCATTGGAGGTGATTTTTGACCCATTGGACATGTGTAATACAATGCAGGAGCTGTCATTTTGGAGGATAGTTTATGGCACAAGGAACTCTCTACCCAAATGTTGGTATTGGCACACTATAGGTATCCTTGGCCAATGAGGCAAACAGGGCACAAAGCTGGTGCTGGCGGTCCCATGACACAATGTTGGCTATCACTCTAACTAGTGACAAATGTCAGAAGGGGTTCCCCACTGCACATTGTGAAAAATTGGAGTCAACTCCTGGCCTGGCACAGAGGCAAAGTCATTTATTAGTTATTGAGTGTCCTTTCGGTGCCTGTGGCTTTTGAACACATTTCATTAAAAAAGATGCTTAAGATGAATTATTTGACACCGATTTCTTTTCCAAAATGTTCACAGGGGAAGGTCCTGCTTCCCTCAGGAACTCTAGTAAAAGGATTTGGGTTTGCTTGCCTCTCTCGTGTGGTGCAAGTATTGCGCCCACCATTTTGAAGGCTCACCAGCTTCCACTGCCATTGGCCACATTACGATGTCTTCCTAGCAAGCGGAGCAGTCAAGGCTCATTTCAGGAACTGGTCACTCTGTTAATGATACTCAACAACATCAACGGGCAGTCAGCGCTTAAAACTTTTAGGAAGAAAGTAACTTTTACTAATCGGTCAATAAATCAGACATGGTATCCAGGTTTTAAGGGCCGGTCTGTGTGGGTGGAATCAGTTGCACAACCAAGTCTTAAGGGCCTTTCTGAACACCCTGAAGAGAGGGTTAGGTGGAGAGGGAGGCCGTTCCAGGACTTCAAGGCGAGGAAGGAGAAGGAGCGTCCTCCACTGTTGCTTCGGTGGATGCGGGCGGGCGAGTGAGGGAGAGGGAGTCGGAGCGCAGGTGTCTGGAAGATTGGTAAAAGCTCAGGCGGTGGTTTACGTATGCCTGTTCTTGATTGTGCTAGGCTTTGTAAGCGTGGGTCAGCAACTCGAATTGACATCTGTTGTGCACAGTGGAGTTTCTTGAGGTGGGGGGTGATGTGGGTCCGTCTGTCTAGCAGGCAGATAGTTCAGTTAGAGACAGAATACAGAGAGAAATCCAGACAGTTCTGGCACTTTCTGGTTTGAAATATGACCCGAAACATTGTTCGAGTTCCTACACGCTAAGTCTTGCATTTGCCCCTTGGTGCCAAATGGAGGTGGCTGTGGATTCTCTTGAAGGTCTTTTTGTAAATGTTCTTTTCTTTGCATGATACAGCCCCACAACCTGAATGATGCTCTTCTTCTCAATTCTAATGTTTCAATAGAAAATTTTACATAGTGCTACAGTAAAAAAGGCTGAATGGAATTACACCAAATTTGACATAAAGCTAGATCTTTACCCAGAGAGCCTGCTTTTTAGGTTTCGCCTGGCGATCCGCTGCGCAGCAGCGTTCGCGCAGGCGAAATCTTTTGAGAACAGTCTGGGGCTTTGTTCTGCCTCTCTGTTCCATTGGCTAGCTCCATAAATGGAGGCTAGCCATTGGAACAGAAATGCGTCACTCATTCCCCGAGCAGATTCGTGAGCGTTCCGGCGATTTTTACTCATCCTGCCCATTTTCGTGCGTCATGCGGCGGTGGGCGGTTGTTTTTTTTTTCTTCGTATCGGCATGTTGGTTTCATTTGCAAAGTGTGCTTTGCAGGGGTGGGCTGAGCGATTTCACTTTCCAAGAGTTGCTAGCAGGTAAGCGGCATATTTTAATACTTTTTTTATCCCGTTCCCGTGAGCCCGTTCCCGCCCCCCTTCCCGCTGTCCGTGTGCCCGTTCCCGCCCCCTCCCGCTGTCCATGACCCCGTCCCCCTTCCGCTGTCCGTGAGCCCATCCCCCCTCCCGCTGTCCGTGTGCCCGTCCCCCCTCCCGCTGTCCGTGAGCCCGTCCCCCCTCCCACTGTCCGTGAGGCCGTCCCCCCTCCAGCTGTCCGTGTGCCCGTCCCCCCTCCCGCTGTACATGTGCCCGTCCCCCCTCCCGCTATCCGTGAGCCCGCCCCCTTCCAGTTTCGAAATATATATGTTTGTGTTTGTATCCTTTTTTAGGTCTCGCCTGTCGATGCGCATCGAGCAAGCGAGACTATGGGGGCTTATCCACTCTTTATCCACTGCAAGGAATCGTGGCGATTCCTTGCAGTGCCCGTGACTTTTAAGCTCAATGGGCATGCGCATTGAGCTTAAAAGCGCGTGCACGTCCGTCTTGTTTTACCCGCTCCGCCCCCTCCCCTTCCCGCCGTGTCGCATTTCTCCTCCCCCCTCCCCTCTCTTCCCTCCGTCTTGTTTGTTTATTTTACCCGCTCCGCCCCCTCCCCTTCCCGCCGTGTCGCATTTCTCCTCCCCCCTCCCCTCTCTTCCCTCCGTCTTGTTTGTTTATTTTACCCGCTCCGCCCCCTCCCCTGCCCGCTGTGTCGCATTTTTTTTAAAATCCCCACTTCCCCCCTACCCCCATCAATGCCAACACTGACGCCGTGCTCTGCTGCTTGTTTTTTTCTTCCTCACTTCTAGCTGCTGCAATTCCAGTCCAGCAGCCTGGGCGACGGAGGGAGGATTTGCAAGCAGAGCTGCTCCCATTTGCAATCAATTTCCGTAGAATTTGCCAATGATTTAAATGCTTACTTTTTTCCGCATTTTTGTTAGCACAGAGCTGTGGCATTATCGAACCGGCGTCGATCTCTTTCTGCTTACTGAATTTGCCAATGATTTAAATGCTTATTTTTTCTGCATTTTTGTTAGCACAGAGCTGTGACATTATCGAACCGGCGTCGATCTCTTTCTGCTTACTCAACAAGGCGCACTGTTGACAAACACTGATGAGCCAACTGGTTTAACGAGGATAGCGATGTTGGCCACCCCTCACCCTCACTCACCCTCACCCTCACCCTCACCCTCACTCCCTCACCCTCACTCACCCTCAACCCCTCACCCTCACTCACCCTCAACCCCTCACCCTCACTCACCCTCACCCTCGACCCCTCCCCCTCAACACCTCACCCTCACCCTCACTCACCCTCACTCACCCTCAACCCCTCACCCACACTCACCCTCAACCCCTCACCCTCAACCCCTCACCCTCACTCACCCTCAACCCCTCACCCTCAACCCCTCACCCTCACCCTCACTCACCCTCACCCTCACTCACCCTCAACCCTTCACCCTCACTCACCCTCAACCCCTCACTCACCCTCACCCTCACTCACCCTCAACACCTCACCCTCACTCACCCTCAACCCCTCACCCTCAACCCCTCACCCTCAACCCCTCACTCACCCTCACTCTCACTCATCCTCACTCACCCTCAACCCCTCACCCTCACTCACCCTCAACCCCTCACCCTCACTCACCATCAACCCCTCACCCTCCCTCACCCTCAACCCCTCACCCTCACTCACCCTCAACCCCTCACCCTCAACCCCTCACCCTCACTCACCCTCAACCCCTCCCCCTCGACCCCTCCCCCTCAACCCCTCACCCTCACTCACCCTCACTCACCCTCACTCACCCTCACTCACCCTCAACCCCTCACCCACCCTCAACCCCTCACCCTCAACCCCTCACTCACCCTCAACCCCTCACCCTCAACCCCTCACCCTCACCCTCACTCACCCTCACCCTCACTCACCCTCAACCCCTCACCCTCACTCACCCTCAACCCCTCACCCTCACTCACCCTCAACCCCTCACCCTCAACCCCTCACTCACCCTCACTCTCACTCACCCTCACTCACCCTCAACCCCTCACCCTCACTCACCCTCAACCCCTCACCCTCACTCACCTTCAACCCCTCACCCTCACTCACCCTCAACCCCTCACCCTCCCTCACCCTCAACCCCTCACCCTCAACCCCTCACCCTCACTCACCCTCACCCTCACTCACCCTCAACCCCTCACCCTCACTCACCATCAAACAATCACCCTCACTCACCCTCAACCCCTCACCCTCACTCTCCCTCACCCTCACTCACCCTCACCCTCACTCACCCTCACTCACCCTCACCCTCACTCACCCTCACTCACCCTCAACCCCCCACCCTCACTCACCCTCACTCACCCTCACCCTCACTCACCCTCACTCACCCTCAACCCCTCACCCTCACTCACCCTCAACCCCTCACCCTCAACCCCTCACTCTCGCTCATCCTCACTCACCCTCAACCCCTCACCCTCACTCACCCTCACCCACCCTCAACCCCTCACCCTCACTCACCCTCAAACCCTCACCCTCACTCACCCTCAACCCCTCACCCTCACTCACCCTCACCCTCACTCACCCTCACTCACACTCACCCTCACCCTCACTCACCCTCACCCTCACTCACCCTCACCCTCACTCACCCTCACCCACCCTCAACACCTCATCCTCACTCACCCTCACTCACCCTCAACCCCTCACCCTCACTCACCCTCACCCTCACTCACCCTCAACCCCTCACCCTCAATCCCTCACCCTCACTCACCCTCACCCTCACTCACCCTCAACCCCTCACCCTCACTCACCCTCAACCCCTCACCCTCACTCACCCTCACCCACCCTCACCCTCACTCACCCTCAACCCCTCACCATCACTCACCATCACTCACCCACACTCACCCTCACTCACCCTCACTCACCCTCAACCCCTCACCCTCACTCACCCTCAACCCCTCACTCACCCTCACTCACCCTCACCCTCACTCACCCTCACTCAGCGCAACCACAGCATCTTAAACTAAATATATTTTATAAACTTTAAGCTATTGGCAATATAAAATAAAATCCATTTTATTTACGTATTAATTATTAATTTTTTTTAAAGCCATTGATTTTTTTTATTTCAATACATATAAGTCACATATAAGTCCCGTTAATACAAAACATGTTGCTTTACAAATGCTAGAGGTGTCACATTTACAAAAATTATAATTATTGGCTTTGTAAAGAAGAAAGCTATTAATTTCGCTATTTAGAAAAAACAACACATAAATAAAAAACAAAAAAATAAATAACACCTATAGCTCAAACTTTACTACTGCGAGACCTATTGCATTTCCAATGCTTGTTTTAGTACTGTGTATTATGGGTTGCCTTCCTCTATAACTCTTTCATGGGATTCCTCCCTCCCCCTTCCCACCGTTTCTTTTTCTTCCCTCACACCTGGCTCGTTTCTTCTCGGTTTGCTGTTTCCTGTTATTCTGCACGAGGCATTTTTCACAGTTTACTTTCTCACTTTGGACTATCTTCACAAATGTGCACTGGGTATGCTAAGTACTCTCGATGGATGGACAGGGAGGCCGCAGAACCCAGGGAGTCATGGATTTGGGGTTCCAGACTTCCTGCTCGTGACCCGAACTGCTGTGTGCGTAACTTGGATGTAATCTATGGGCTGAGTCGTTATTAGACTTGAATTTGTACAGAACGGGTACGATCAGGACCGGTTATTTGGAGCACGTGTATTAACTAGCACATATGCAGGCTTTATTGCTGCAGTGCAAATCCAATGTTTGTGCCATAGTAAAGCTGTGTCTTCTGGAACTAAATCACTGCTGTTCAATGTGGCCTATGCAATGGGATTGTGCGGTGTCGTCTTAAATGTCTGCAATGGATTTGCTTGAAGATAATGCTATAAACCCTACATGGGAGAGGAATACTATTTTTAATGGGGGGCGGGTCATAATGACCCACGAGACTTTGTCTCCTGAATAGTCACGCCTTCCCACACACTGAGTATATACATGTTGTACTCTGCGCATCTGTGTAAATGTCGTGAGGATTTTCAGAGTGTATATGCCACTAACCAGGTTTCAGACACAGACCTATTCAAGCAGCAGGGGTACTTGGGGCTGAAGATGCAGCAGAGGTAGGCAAGGCTCGAGCCAAATGCGTGGTTCTAGCTGAGCGGGAATAACTTTTGGACCCTCAAGCCCCAAATTATTTAACTTTCAAGTGGCTTAGCTTGCTGCCCGTGAACCTCATTCGCCAGGAATTCAAGACAAAGTATGAACCTATTGATTTAAACAGGAGAGTAAGAAGTGGGTACCAAAGGAGATTTAGTGTGGTAGGTGATAATAAATAGCATGTGTATGGTTTGTGTTTGTGGTGTGTAGGTATGGGTGAGGAGTTTGAATGAATTGGATAGTGGGGCCAAGTTCTTAGTCGTTTGTCAGTTATTGGGTGTAAGTTTTTTTTCTCTGTTTATTGAACTGTTTACATAAGGTATCAAAGTATATTTGAATAATTTGTATTAAATGCTTATACATGTCTGTACTTGTACTTCTATTATTGATGCTATTCGTATTTGTGTGGCTTGGTTATATTGGGGCTATAAAACCCAGACAATAGCGAGATAATCCGCACCCAATTATCAGTGGCAGGGTTGTTATGGTTCGTTTGCTCCTTGCTCTGCCTATTAACATGTTGGCTCCCCCACACCTATAAATAGTCGGGGCTGAAAATATGCCCAAGCATTTTGGAACCAGTGTGCACCCCCGCTTCCCACACACAATAGGTAGCACTATACTGTCTGACGTTTACCACCTGTTGCGATGTGCGTAGGGATCTGTAGCCGCATACTGCAGTCACAAGTCAACGACTCACTATTCCCAGAGTCAAAAGTGCGATTGTATAAAAGGTCCGAACTGGCTCAAGGTGTCACACCACTAGTGAGACCACTTGGTCACTGTTACTTTATCAAGTCAGTTAGGCTAGTGTAGGTTCCTGGGTACCAATGCTCATAGAAGGTATTCTGGGAGTTGTTTTCGTTTGAGTGGCAGGCTAGATACCAATGGTTTGTTTAGAATAGCCAAGCACTGGAAACATGGCTGTGCTTGCTTCCCTGTCCCCTGGCTGCGCTTGCTCCCCTGCCCCCTGGCTGTGCTTGCTTCCCTGCCCCCGGTCTGTGCTTGCTTCCCTGCCCCCGGTCTGTGCTTAATTCCCTGCCCCCTGGCTGTGCTTGCTTCCCTACCCGTGCCTGCTTCCCTGCCCCCTGGCTGTGCTTGCTCCCCCGCCCCCTGGTTCCCCTTCCCCTGGCTGTGCTTGCTCCCCTGCCACCTGGCTGTGCTTGCTTCCCTGCCACTTGGCTGTACCTGCTTCCCTGCCCCCTCGCTGTGCTTGCTTCCCTGCCCCCTCGCTGTGCTTGCTCTCCTGAGTGTGTGTGTGGCTTTGGGTGGGTGTGTGTGGCTTTGGGTGGTTGTTTGTGGCTCTGGGTGGGTGTGTGTGGCTCTGGGTGGGTGGGTGTGGCTCTGGGTGTGTGTGTGTGTGGCTCTGGGTGTGTGTGTGTGGCTCTGGGTGTGGCTCTGTGTGTGGCTCTCTCTGTGTGTGTGGGTCTGTGTGGGTGGGTATGTGTGTGTGGGTCTGTGTGTGTGTGGGTCTGTGTGTGTGTGGCTCTGTGTGTGTGTGTGTGGCTCTGTGTGTGTGGGGGGGCTCTGTTGGTGTGTGTGGGTCTGTGTGTGTGTGGGGGGGTCTGTGTGTTTTTGTGTGGCATTTGCCAGAGATTAAACTATTGGCATTGTAAATGACAATGCCATTTATTTATCTGTTTTCAAAACCAACACATAAATACAAATTTTGTCATTTACAATGCCAATAGCTCAAACTTTTCAAAAGGCGAAACCATTGCATTGTAAATGCTTGTTGTGATTTGGTGTAACTTGATGTAGTAGTTTTTGAGGAAAGTAAAGTTAAACATTTCTAGACATATTGACAGTTAATCTGAAATTAATACATTCAAGCCTTCGGATTGGCTGACAGAGCTTTTTTGGAGCAAGCGCTCTAATTGGCTGGCAAGAACATGAACAGAAATGTTGCTGCAACTATTACAGGACTGAGGGGCTCTGTACCCGCTCCTGAAAAAGTTTTACAAAATGGGCATAAGGAGGCAGGGTAAGTATACTCTGACTCCTTAAAGGCCAAAATGTTTTTTTTTTAAATGGTTTTGCAAATATATAAATATGCACTGACCCCTGGGCCATGGCCCACCCTGTGGGTAATCCAATGAAATGTGGGAGCTGTCATTTACAAAACATTTTTTCTGGTGCTGCGTTACTCTGCAGGACTGGCAAAAATAAAATGGCAGGCCCCATATTTCATTTAATGACCCAGAGAGTCGGTCAGAGTCTTGGTGTCAGCACAAATGTAGATAGTTATTAAATGAGGTGACTGTGTGCCCCCCATCCCTCCCCAAGCCAGGTAATGGTCCCGGGAGCCCCATCCTCGTGGTCCACACCCACAAATCAAGATGTGTGACCCTATCCCCCAGGATGCAAAGAAAGAATTGTTCTTTCTTTCCTGTGAGCAGGGGTAACTGGATTGCATATGCCCTCTGGGAGCAGAAGGAAAGGTTGCTCCCACAGGGGAGAGCACATATCTCTATGGTGGGATTCCATGCCGGAACCTGAGGGAATGTATGACGTTACAACGCATACATTCACAACGCATACTATTACAACAAAACTTTTACAATGCAGGATCCATTACAACGCATGCCAGTACAACACATGCCATTACAACGCAGATGTTATTAAAAACGCATGCCATTACAACGTAAGTATGGGTAAGTATTTTTTTTTAATTTTAATTAATGGGAATGTAATAGTAGTGTAAATGTTGGATAGTGTCGGGGTTAAAATTACTATTCTAACTCCAGGGGGGTGTAATAGTAGGGTAAGTGTTGGATAGTGTAGGGGTTAAAATTACTACTCTAACTTCAGGGGGGTGTAAAAGTAGGGTAAGTGTTGGATAGTGTAGGGGTTAAAATTACTACTCTAACTCCAGGGGGGTGTAATAGTAGGGTAAGTGTTGGATAGTGTAGGGGTTAAAAATACTATTCTAACTCCAGGGGTTGTAATAGTAGGGTAAGTGTTGGATAGTTTAGGGGTTAAAATTAAATCAAATACTTACCCATACTTACGTTGTGATGGCATGCGTTGTAAAGGCATGCGTTGTAATGGCATGCATTGTAATGGATCCTGCGTTGTAAAAGTTTTGTTGTAATGGTAGTGCGTTGTGAAAGTTGCGTTGTAATGGCTGTTTCCCAACTGAGGATGGGTGCTGGCCGGGGAGACGGTTGGGCTGCATAGACTTTGGGCCTAACCCCTGGGGCCCCAAACTAGTTACAAAGTTCTAAGTACCTGATTGAAATAACCTAAGAACTGGGGAGCAGATTTACTCAGAAGTCACGCAATGAAATGCAGCAAGAAACATGCTTCGCTGCTTGGCAGGGAGAGAGCAGAAATGTGCTATATCTACCACAATATGATGCATTTCTGCTCCTACCTAGCATCAACTCAGGCCCCTTTTCGCCAAGGGACAAGGGCACCTGTGCTACAGGAAGGATTGTTTTTGGCCCGAAATGGATACCTTCCTTCACAAAAACGAACCTTTGAGACACTGTCTACGTGTGCTGCAGAATGCAGCTTATCTGGAAAAAATAAATAAGGCGGAGAAATAGAAATATTTCTTCTAGTTGATTATGCCTCACTTGAGAAGGCGTACTATTTTGACACAATCCTAGGTTTACTGACCCTAGTAAATCTGGAAAAGCATCAAACTTCATGGGTGAATGCATGGGAGTGCTCATGTTTCACCCATGAAACGTCCTTCTCAACACAGAGTAACACGAGCCAGCAATTTGCACTACTATGTGTTAGTCTGGATTTACAAAACCACACAGAGACACACAAGGGGTCTTTCTGTGTCTTAACGAATCCCAGTTAAGGGCTTGTGTTGCCTTGCGTCGAATTGCATGACGCAAAGGCAATGCAAACCCATAGTAAATCTGCCCCCAAATCCATGACCCACAAACTCGAAAAACGTGGTTTTGTGGGCTTAGTATACCTAACTCATTGAAGGAACCTACACACCATCTGGTGCTCCCCCACCGGCCTGTTATTACCTTCTCAGGACCTGCTGAAATAGCTGTAACCATTAATGGTGTGATAAGTGTGATGTTAGGCAGTTCTAGAGACTAGGAAATTAGCAATTGATGTGCCATTCACTGAAAAAGGATCAATATTCCTCTCAAGGCACCACTAGCCCAAGCTGCCCATGCTGATTTGTATACTCCGATTGTTACTTGAGCCGAGAAAGCTCAGATACGCTCTCAAGCCCCTTCCGAAAATTCTGGAAGAAACCCGGAAACCCCAAAAGCCTCCCTGCCACCAAGACAATACTACCCTCTAGAATTAGATTGTGAAGATGAACCCTGTGGTTCACAAGCAGGGATGGGAAAGAGGGTGAGATGATTGTGAAATCTTTGGCCAGCTCTAGAAGAGAAGAGTATGGAGTGTGAGCTTGCCAGAGAGGTGCTCTCAGTACAGACTGAGTTTATGTCTGTGGATATTTGCTATGTTGATGGAAATCATCACAAAAAGAGGACAACAAAATCTCAGAGAAAAACATCTATCGCCAGAGCACCTGGGTCTGGCCTCCAACTGAAATAGCATTGTAGCTGACCTCTTAATCAGGATGCAAAGAGATCTATCCCTAAGGGACCCCAAAACAGTTTGAGACTTTGCAAACCTTGTGGATTTTACTGCTATCCAATTGTTGACTTGGAGGTAATTCTCAGAGAGATACCACAGTTGAGACAAAACAGCCTTAGAGATATTGCAAAGGAATCCAGTCCACACCACACCCCCAACCCTAGAGAATACAAAATCTGGGGAAGTAGGGAGGGTGGTTTGCCCCTTCCAGGAATCTCTGTGGCTTTTTTACAAAGACATTTCTTTTCGAGACTCGCTGTCTGAAGGGATGTTATCTCCATAAGAGAGACCTCTATATAAGTGTCCTATTTTCAGTCACTGAAAGGCGTATAAGTGTCTTATTTTCAGTTGCTGAGTGAAAGGCACGATAGCAGAGGGGAAGTAATCACACAAGGGGGCTAGAGGAGGATTTAGGACGTGGGGGAGCCAACTCCACACTCATTTACTCACGTTACCAATAAAACCTCGGGTCCGTAGTAGTAGGGAGGTCTAACATGTGACTTGCTGTGCACTAGTGCATACCAGAGGATTCCCTTTTAAGGACGGTTCCCCTCACACACCAGAGGTATCATGCTTCATCATGGGGGTATCTCCTCGAGTGAGAGACCTAATCCACTCGCGGGCTACAACCCCCTCACTGCGAGGGAGGAGCTCCGGGATCTTTTGATATGGGGAGTGTTGGTGTACTAAAACCCTATGAGAGTTTGGTGTCTTAGAAGAGGTGCAGTGCTGTGATGTAAGTGGTTAAAACTGGTTACGGGGTTAGGTATGATACAACAAATGATACTGAACCAGGGATTTTTAGCTGCTCAGTATGTTCAATGCTTAACAACTCCGGGTATATGAAGTTCACCACATCTGTCCCTCCTTCTATATGGTACATGCGCCACAACCGCCAACTGTGCAGTACTCAATGATGTGGCGCTCGTCCGGGGGCAGGACGAGCACCACCTCATTGAGTACTGCAAAGTTGGCGGTTGTTGTTCAGTATCTTTTATTTATCTTGTTTTTACATTTTTTTCACATTCTAGTCACTTATTTATTGCAGTAGCTACATTACCCCACCTGAAGAAAGCCGTGATACTACTCTAGGTCTTTGGCTGAAACATGTTGGTCTTGTAATAACACAGAGGCCTTGAATCTTGGCACCTGTGTTATTCTGTTTTTAATCCTGACATCAGGTAGCTGAATAAAAGTTGCATCATAGCTAACCCTGTAGCCAGTTTTAACCACTTACATCACAGCACTGTACCTCTTCTAACACACCAAGCTCTCATAGGGTTTTAGTACACCCACCCTCCCCATATCAAAACATCCCTGAGCTCCTCCCTCGCAGCGAGGGGGTTATAGTCCGTGTGTGGATGAGGAGGTACCCCCATGACGAAGCATGACACCTCTGGTGTGTGAAGGGAACCGTCCTTAACCCCTTCAGCGCGGCGCGAATTTTCGCGCTGTGCTGAAGGTTCTAATGAGCCTATCGGCTCATGACCAAATGGTTCCGTCATAAGCATGGAAGGGGTTAAAAGGGAATCCTCTGGTATGCACTTGTGCACATAGAGTCACATATTAGACCTCCCTACTACCACGGACCCGGGGCTTTATTGGTGATGTGGGATGATAGTAGAGGGGCCCTGGAAAATTGGCTGAATTGAAAAATACAAAAGTCCCACTGACCTCGCCAACTGGCGTAAAGACACAGCCGTCAATTCTCTCTTGATTTTTGCTAACTATGCCTCCGGACGCTTTTATATCTCTGAATCTGAATTCACCAGAAATCCAAACACAGATGGATCCAGGTTGGACTCCTCTCAATTCACTACAAAACCCAGACTGTGAATCAGCTTTATGGCTGACTTGTCCTGCTTCATTACTTGTCCTCCTGATCCAGGAATTTCTTGTCCAGATATATCCCCATTTGGAGGCTCTGCGTCTTGAGTATCACCGCCTGAGGTTTCAGGTGTTTGGTAAAACACAAAGGCGCTGGAGAGCTTGAAGGAGAGGAAAGGAAATCTGTAAACTTGATCCTGCCAAAGGAAATGAACGATCATTCTGTGGGGTTAGTATACAGGGGTTGTTAAGTGAGCATCCCCCACACCTAACCAAACCATCCAGTTGCAGACAAAAAAGACGCTTGAACATATTTACCAATCTTTTTAAAGCTGTCACCAAACAAGAGGCCTTGAGTCTCCTTTGCCAGTTCAGATCCCTTCAAATCTGCAAGCCTTGGATCCATCCAAGAAGGATGTGGTGTAACGGCCAGAGCTACTGTCTTTAAAACTGGGGAACCATCTCGAAGTCTCGGCATCAGCTCATTATACTGTGGTTCTGGGCAGATCACTTAGGTGCCGAATATGATGCGACGTCAGTCTGAGCCTCCCGAGCCGCTTCGTAATGAGCCCGTCAGATTCCTTTCCGCCTCGTTTTGATGAAGGCGTCAGAAAGGAATTAAACAAGTCATTCCAGCTGGCTTCCGACAGGCTCAGAGAGCCCGTCCGTCAGTCGAAATGTGGCAAGTAATCTCAAGGGCACGCCTTTCCGCCCTTGAGACTACGATGGCGGTTTCCGACATGATTTCTATGCCGGTCTGACCTACATGGAAACAATGTCGGAAAGAGACTTTGGGCGCCCCCAGCAGGGCCTCTCTTAGGTGCGCGGTCTCTGGTTGGAACCCGAGGGGGCACCTGTGGTGCCCCCTGTTGATCCCTGCACCTTTTGGCAGGCACCTTGAGGTGCCTGCCACTGGGTGCAAGGATAAACCGTACCTCCCATTTTACTATGCATTGCAGCTGGTTTATGGGCGGAATGCATGCTCCCATAGTAAAATATAGAAATGCGACTGAACAGTGTTCAGTCGCATCCTAATTGGGCAATCAGGACCTCCCATCTGGTGTTGGTTGGTCCCATGACCAATGCGTTGTCAGGCGTAAGTGATTCCACCCAAAATCTCCCTGTTCCTACCAAAAATGAATGTGTCCAAGTGTAATGTAACTGGTGCTCATGTAAATCACTCTAATACCTTCTGGACGAGTTCGCAATATATGAAAATGCAAACATCAAAATCAATAAACCCTTTCTTCTTTTTAGGGATAAGGCCGAGTTGACATTACCGAAAAAACATAAAGCTCTTTGGGCCCAATTGAAAAGTATTTCTGGAACTAAAGGATTCCCTGAGTGCTTTGCTTGCTCTGCCCATCACCGAATCATAAAAAAGCCGACCAAGAGTTTCCAGTAGTTTCTTTTGAAATATGGACCAAGCCCTCTTGATACACCTTCTTGTCTTCCCTTGCTTAAATATATCATAGTTTTGGGAGGGAGGATAGCCTTTGATAGTGGAGGTTGTGGACATTCGGTCCTCTTCCCAGCTCTATTGGCCCTATCTAGAGTGAATTTCAGCCTCCATTTAATATAATCCTCGTCATCGGTAGGAGATGATTCTGAGGAGTTGGGGTGCTGAATTAAGAGAGGGTCGAACATAGGCTGCTCTTTGGCATCCATAATAATACGGTTTGTTTATCTGCTTTTTAGATGTATCAACATCATAAAAATATTCATAATAAAATCAGTAATGATATCACATAGTAAATATCGTCATAGCTGTCAAAGGCAGCAGATATTCAATAGAATTGCCTCTTATTCGCTTTGCATTTCCTTCGATGGCTATAGGGTCTAGATTGACAACTTACGTTACCATCAGTTTGCGGATGAGCAACGCCAATCTCACAGTTGAAGGTGTCAGTCACTTTACGTCACATACCAGATACCAAGTACTACAATTTACGCAGTATTTTACCACTTTGGTTATGCACTTCACCGTAGCCTCCGGGCCCGAATGCTGAAAGTGCGACTTGCTTACCCCAGTAGGCATGGCCCTCAAATATGAAATAGTTTTACCTACTGCAGCGCCTATATCAGAGGCCACAGACTTGAAATATGAAGGAATAGTCATATGAACAGAGCTATAAATTCACAGGTTCTTTCTAGCCAGCTCACCCTGACTTGACTCAGCACCCTGACCCGTTTGGTCATCAACATTATTCTTTAGATCTATTAACAAAATGTGTATAGCATGGAAAACAATCCAAATAATAGGTTTCCATGAATCAATATGGTAGCATCAGGCTTGAAAGGGAAATGACCTTTGCGACGCGGACAGAGCCAACCATACCATTTCCCCACAAGCTCCACCATGCATGCCTTGACCACGCATATGCCCTAACCAAGCGCATGCCTTAACCACGCCTATTCGTGGTTAAGGCAGTGCATGGTCTAGATGCTGGGCTGGGCGGGCCCAGGAACAGGAAGGGTCGGGAGAGGATGTGGCGAGGTAAGTGGGGCTGGGGCTGGGTTTAGGGGTGTGTGTGTGTCGGGGGGGGAGTTTGTAAGGGTTGGGGTCTTTTTAGGGCTCAGGGAGGGTCGGTCGTTTTTAGGGTTTAGGGGGTCGGGTAGTTTTTAGGGCTTGTGGGGGACCAGGGTAGTGTTTAGGCCTCATTGGGGTGGGGGTCAGGGTAGTGACTCGGTCTCAGTGGCCGGATAGTGTTTAGGGTCAAGGGGGTCAGGGTAGTTTTTAGGGCACGGTGGTTTCAGTAGAGTTAGGTCTTGGGGGGGTCAGGGTAGTGTTTAGGGCTTGGGTGGGGTAGTGTTTAGGACTAAGGGGGGTCAGGGTAGTGTTTAGGGCTCAGGGGTTGGGGTAGTGTTTAGGGCTCGGGCGAGGTATGGGGCCTCATTTATGAGAAATGACGCATCGCTGCGTGAGGGCAGTGATGCATCACTTCTCAGTGCGCACTCCTTGCGACTTTCCTGATGCGTCATGTTTAATGTATGACACATCATGTCGCAAGGATTTACAGATACGTCAGAATTTCTGACGTATCTGTAGGCACAAAAGTGACGCATTGCTGGAGTGTGTCACAAAAGAGACGCAACTCCAGCAATGTGTCCTTTCACATGGGGCAAGGCCCATGTGAAAGGGCCTGCATCAGTCTTACGCCTGCTGTGAGGCAGGCGCAAGATTTTGACGCAACAACTTCCTAGAAGTGACGCAGTGAAATCTCATAGATTTCACTACGTCACTTCTACGAGGCTTTTTGCGGGGGAACGCCCCCTCTGCATACATTATATCTGACGCAGGTATAATGTAGCGCAGGTGTTTACAAAGTGACGCATCTGCTTAGATGCATCACTTTGTAAATAGTGCGCAACAGGAGGCATGTTTTATGCTGCCGATGCGTCACAAAAAGTGACACATCGGAAGCGCAAAACTGACGCAAGGCCTCATAAATGAGGCCCATGGTTTTTAAGGCTTGGTGTAGTTTTTAGGGCACCATACATCCCAAATCCCTTTACCACAAAATTGTGTGGTAAAGGCATGCATGGTAAAGGAATGCGTTATTTAGACGCATTCTGTGTTGGGCCGCGTATTAGAGGCACGCATGGTTCAGCCATGCGTGCCTCAGTTATACAACCAGCTTGGAACGCCTGACTGAAATACACACAGTGAGCCTAGCGCTGCATGCGCTCTTAATCAAATAAACAAAGAAAGAAAGAGAAATGTACAAGCCCTGCGGAGAGGGAGCTGAGCTACCAGCCTCCCTGACAAAACAAACAAAGCGCGCCTTCAACACGTGAGCCAGAATGTTCCTACAAGAAAAGCAGTCTTGAGAGGTTGACACATAGATGGATGCCTGGCGAGTCCAGCAGCAAGAAGAGAGGCTGTGCTGGTTGATGACCTCAATGTACGCAGCATGGGGGGCTTGCTTTATGTGTCCAACTCCTGGGCACATGAAAGGCATTATGGGATTTCATTTTGTTTTCTTTGACCTTGACTGCTACATGAAAATAAACAGCAAGAAATGCACACTACCATCTCTGCTCTTCTAATCAAATTGAATGTGATAGTGTGATGATTGAGTGTACTTCCAGAAGTAAAATAGTCCCTCCTGCATTCTAATAAAACACTTCCAGGGGCGCTGACATACATCAAACAGCCAGTAGCATGAGGTGACAGAGTGATACTCATCTGGATGTAGTGAAAGCCCACTCCATGTAAATTGGTAACAATAGGCGCTCTTTTAAGTCAGAACCAAAAAAGAGTGGCTTTAATAAAAATAAAAAAGCCCTTTGTGCCTCCAACCACCTAATGCAGCATATTTACAAAATGTGTAAATTCATATTACAGTCAAGATGAAACAACCATTGTTGAAGGTAAGTAATTTATTTCATAGGTAACAAATAATACACTAATACATATCTTCCAAAATAGATCAGTACTAGTGAAACTAATATTTGATAGAGACTTAGAATTATCTGCAGGCATCCGACTGGATCCGGAGATGTTTTTGTGAGCAGGACCCCTGCGCGCCGGTCGGTGTCGTTGATCAGCTCCGTGTGGCATCTTCAGTTCTTTTCTTTCCACGTCAGTCAGCGCACATCCGGAGAAAGATACTTCTTAGTCACTTTTTGAGTAAGCTTTTTTCGACTTTTGTCAAAGTTGTTTTTTGAGAATGTTCTCCTGGTATAGCAGTGATGTCATCTAGAAAGGCCGGTTTCTAGCCCTGCGGTGCCTGTCACTGTCCGATGACGGTGATCAGAGGACCACGATCAGAGGGCTTGCACTGAGTGCCACGCCATGCACCTGAAGGCCTTGAAGTAACAATTCTTCAAGCTCCTGGCAGCTCAGTGTGTCACACCACAATGGTCCCGTTCCGGGTCGAGAGGAAGGTCTCAGGAGTGGTCTTGGAGGCCGAGATCTTCATCGCATTCAAAGTCATCGGGCCACTTGGGTAAGTGCCTCAAGAAAAAGAAAAGTATGAAGTCAAAGAGGTCTTTGACTTCGCCTCGTCTGTCAGCAATGACACGTAGGAACATGGATGCTCTAGGCCTGGCTCTGCGCTTGAGCCAGTGCCTGGATTGGCTCAGCGCTTCTCCATGTTTCTGAGAGCCAGAGCGACTCCCACTCAACTCCAGGAGTTTTATGAGGTAATGTGATTGAGTTATGAGTGGCCTGTCCCCTCCGATGTGCCTTTGGCCATGTGTGTTCAAGAGGTACCCTACTGGTTCCATGCAAGTGGCTCGGATGCCAGTTGGGCCCCTTGGATCCATGATGGACCCAGACCAGCCCCGGTCACACTACCTCAACCTTCCCCGGTGTCGGTTCTGATGCCGATGCTACCAGTGCCGATGCTGGCCCTATTCTGATCCCTGAGTCCACACAGAGCCACAGGGGTGTCATCCAATGCTAACTTTCACAGCGACTAAAGCCATGCCTTCCACGCCAGAGCCTGAGCACTATTCCTGTGGGTTAGGACTTGGGGAGGAATGGGAGGGGTTGTTGGACCCTAAGGAATGCCAGGTTTTAGACTCCAATATTGACTGGAGTTAGGACTTGGTGGAGACCAGTGGACTGAACACTTCTCCATGTACTGGCATGCTTTCTCACCTACCGTTATTACAAAGGAGGGAGCATCTCTTGCTACAGTGGTGTGAAGGGCAGCTGAGATCCCGGACCTTCAGTTGCCTGGGCTGGAAGTCAATTCCACCATCTTGATGAAGGTGCTTCTGCCGGGAGTGACCCCCTCTGAACCCCTTCTCCCTTTGAATGAAGCTCTTACAGATGTCTTGCTTGAGACTTGGGCGCAGGGGCTCCTGTGAACAGGACAATTGCCCGCTGCCATTGCCCCACTCCAGGGGACCCAAATTTTCCCACACAACACCATACCCCAGAGAGTTTTGTGGTTCAAGCCTCTACTTCCCATGTAAATCCTGGTGCATTCCCTACAGCCCTGCCGGATACGGAATCAAAGAAGCTGGACACCTTAGGAAAGAAGGTAAGTTCTTCCACCAGCCTGGCACTGTGGTAAGTGAACACCACATGCCTTTTGGGCCATTACTCCCATGCTCAATGGGATTCAGTGGCGCAGGTGCTGCCCATTGTTCTGGAGGAGGCCCGGAGCATACTCCCCCAGGCTGTTGCCAACAGGAGGGATGTAGCTAAGTTCATGATCCCATGTGGAATGGATATCACTGACTCACTGGGCAGAGCAGTTCCATTGACAGTGGCCTTAAGGCCTGGCTGAGAACAACTGGCTTTTCAGCAAATGTCTAACCATCACTTATGGACATGCCCTTTGATATCTCTCATCTCTTCGGATACAAGGCTGATTCAGCGCTGAAGCACTTTAAGGACAGTAGGGTTACAGCAAGGTTCTTGGGCCTATTCATGGCCCCTCGCGACTTCCAATCCACCTTTTGCTCCTTTCATGGCCACGGAAGGGGCTTCCAGCCTAGTCTAAAAAACTCCCAACCACGGAACCGCGCAAGCTTCCCAGCCTCTGCAAGGCCGAGGACGATGTACCCACAGGCCGCGTGGGTCAGGCAGCCAGAGGTCAGGCCAGTCCACCCCCCAGCAGCCATAGCCTCCAAACCCTTATCGTTTGCCCTCTTACCACCATGGGTGTAAAGAAGTTAGCAGTCCAGTAGCTGGGGTGGGCAGAGCCAGGTGGGCAGAGGGGAAGAGGTGGGGACAGGACAGGAAGGGGTTAGTTAGTGTAGGGACGGGGAACAGAGCGGACATAGGAATAAAGAGTTGACCATATACCTCTGAGTCCGTGTATTATTGTAGTGGGACACTACAACTGGCGACGAGGGTGGGATCCAGAAACAAACCCACCAGAGTGAGCCCCGTCCCGCAGCGTGGAGCGTCCGGAGCTCCGCTGCCACCGCGACCCTGTGGCGCCAAAAGCGAAGCCCACAGACGTCACCTGGCACCCCTCAGAAGCGGGAAGTGCCGAGAAGAAGCAAACGGAAAGTAAAGTGAAAGCGCCGGAGCGCCAGAGGAGAAAGCGCCGGTCGCGTTGGACACGCGAGCCCCACGGGTGCCGAAGAACACAAGCAGACTTTGGGAGCCCACTCCAACACTGCCCAGCACCTCCTGAAGCACTGCGAGGGCGAGAGGAGAGCCCCACAAACGAGCGACGAAGCGCCCCACCGCCGGCACCTACACCGCCAAGAGAGTGAAGCCGTGCCGCCTGATGCGTGAGGCTTAGCATCAGGTCGGCGCACGGGATCGGAAGACCCCACAGAGCAGCGTGAACCCACCCCAACCTCACCTGAAGAGCGGAGGCATCTAACTGTGAGTCCGGCGGCCCTGAGTGTGTGCCTGGGAGCGAGGGAGAGAGCCTCGTGTGCTGCAAAGGGGGCGGCCATTTTGAAGTCAGGCAGCCTGGAAGACGAACCCTGTGTGAATGTGCAGCGGCCATCTTTGAGTCAGGCAAGGACCGAAAACAAGCATTGGCAGTGGAAATAAACAAGCCGTGGCAAGAGAACCCAGCAAATCTTGACAAGTGAATATTGGCAGCAGGAACCAAACAAGCATTGGTAGCTAAAAACAACAACTCTTGGAAACGTACACTGATAACCGAAATAAAAGTCGGAAACAAGCACTGAAGACCCACCGCCAAGATGTCTAACCCTCCCGCGCGAACGGAAGTCAAAGGGGGAACGCATCTACGAGCCCCGGAGCCACTTACAGTAACAACCGGAAGCAGCATGGGCCAGAAATGGCAAGAATGGCAGTTCCTCGATGCTATGAAGGGACTTGTTCCGCTCTGGGGCCCGATGACAAACAGCCGTGCCATCCGACATCTGACTCAGGCAGTTGAGACAACAATGAACATCACAGCTGGTATCCTTGGTAACAACACTGCCGAGCTTCAAGCGGTCCGCTTGGTAGCACTCCAGAACCGCCTTGTGCTAGATGTGGTTCTTGCGGACCGTGGTGGAGCATGTCGCATTATTGGGTCCAGCTGCTGTACCTACATACTGGACAATTCGCCATCAGTATATAAAGCCATCGAGCATCTCCACAGACTGTCTTCAGAAGTCCACCAGGAACAGGAAGAATGGTCACTTGGTGGATGGTTCTGGAGCACTGTTAAGAACTGGGGCTGGAGACTGTTTACCATTATCTTGATCCCTGTAGTGGCAATATGTGGTCTATGCTTAGGAATTCAATGCCTGCCACCTCTGTGTTCATTATGTACGAATTGTATTTGCCCCAAGACTGTGGACTTTGGAAACAAACGCATGGGAGCATTATATGATGCCGAGGTTAGGAATTTGATGAAGATTGACATTGAGTAGGCAAGTAGAAAACAAAGTTTATTAGTATCTCCCAATCCCTAAGGTTAAAAAGCAAGTGCAAGGGTGGGTTTGAAATAATAACCGCACTTAATAGACCACTATTAAGTGCGGTTATTATTTCAAACCCGCCCTTGCACTTGCTTTTTAACCTTAGGGATTGGGATATACTAATAAACTTTGTTTTCTACCCGATTCACCTAATTTTATTAAAACCCCTCACTTTTCACTCCTACCACCAAACACTGCTTTTTTCAGTAGCCACCTTAATTTTTGTACAAAACATACCACCCACTTGTCACATTTATCGGTCACGGTAACATCAGACCGGCCGTTTTTGTCTCCTGGGTAAGGAGAAACCCAAATGATGAGAAAGAGGGCGGTACAGTGTGGCTTCTGATGGGAACTATTTTCTCCATATGCTCTTGAGCCTTGACTTGGCCTGCATTTACTAGCATGCATGATGTTCTCACTGGTGTTTTTTGCGTAGTATTGGTTTTGCGATCCATTCTGTCTGACTTACTACTTTTGACCCCCAGGTAATATTTGTTGTTATAATATTGTGTTTTGGGGCATGTACTGGTTGGTCGGTAAACCCGCCCTTAGACCCTTCTCCAATTGTTTGTTGTGTGTGTTTCATCTCCCACCTCCATACAACGGCAGACCTGCTGCATTTGCTCGGGTTCACTATCAATGTGCTGAAGTCACACCTGACTACTCCCTTCCATCAGAGCTTTTCTAGACATGGTGCATTTCTGGGCCTGGCCTCCTGAATGGTGAGCCCAGGATATTCAGGCTATGATACCAATGCTTCAGCCTCTACCCTGGATTTCAGTGAGACTGACTATGAGGCTGCTAGACCTCATGGCCTCTTGCACCCTGCTTCTTACAAATGCCAGATGGGATATGCGGGCTTTGCAGTGGGACCTGAAGTTCTAGTGGGCCCAGTGTCAGGGAAATCTCTCCAACATGGTCAAGATCTCAGACGGAACTGCAAAAGATCTGCAGTGGCGGTTAACGAACCACAAATTGGGTCACCAGCAGAGCACTCTTCCTTCCCCAACCAGATCTGACAATGGTGACAAATGCGTCACTCCTGGGATGTGACGGTCATCTGGGAAAGGTGGAGATCAGAGGCTTGTGGTTTGTGGCAAAATACAGACTTTACATCAACCTTCTTGTAGCTCTGAGCTTTTCGACTGGCATTGAAAGCCTTTTTACCCTCCATCAAGGGAAGGCTAGTGTAGGTGTTCAGGGACACCACCACCACCCTGTGGTATTGCAATGAACAGTGAGGATTGGGGTCATGGACTTTTTGTCAGGAAACCCTGTGTCTCTGGAAATGGCTGAAAAGTCGGGACATTTCTCTGGTGGTTCAACACCTGGTAGGCTCTCTGAAAGCCAGGGTGGACAAACTCAGGTGAAGATGCCTAGCAGATCACAAATAGTGTCTCCATCCGGAGGTGGTGCAAGGTTTCTTTCAGCAGTGGGGAGAGCATTGGTTAGATCTTTTCATTATCATCGGAAACACAAAATGTCAGCTGTTCTGTGTGCTGGAGTTTCCTCCCTGCTCTGCGAATGACTTTTTAGGGACAGGGCTCCTCCTTTTCAGAGCTATAGTTTTTCACAACAGTGGTCAGTGTTCTTTATGGCTCTGCGCTCCGGGGGAGGTAAGTTGTGAAAAGAAAATGACGTCAGCGCGCTCAGGTGGTGCTTATATAGGCACCATGCATGCCTTATCTGGTGCAAACAACACTACTTGGAGCTGATCAACACCACCTACTGGCGCTCAGAGGTACTGCGCACAAAAAACAATTTATTGGGGAATGGATTACTGCGAGCGGGCGCTTGGAGCTGCACCTCCATAGAATGAAATTCAAATCTTTCGATGAGCAGGTCAATGTTGATGTATCTGCCTGGAATGGTAGAAGGAGACCTGGATGTGCGGCAGAGGGAATTGCACCTGAATCAAATCTATTTATTGTTTACAATTGAACCAGCGGATGGAACTGCACCATTTCAGCACTCTTGGTCTGGACTAGTGTGAGATAGTGCATAATTCTGCAGCGACCCAATTTTGAAGAATGAATCGTAGAAAGCATAGTTCTAGACACAATAGCAGATAAACAACTCTTAGGATAAGAACAGCTGAGTATGTTTCGACTAAACTACAGTGAGCTAGGACCTGAAGCCAAAGTATCCAAACTTTTTGGGACTAAAATGGGTTCAAGCAATAAACAGAACTGTGCCAGCCTTGTATTATTGGGTGGAGTTGCTGTTTAGTCAGCCGCACCAGCTACTCCCCACCACATGGGTGTCTTTTGACTCTGGTTACTCTTCTCTAATGCTTTACGCCTTTTACCTTTTTAGGTCTGGCCTCAAGGCTGCTTTTGCTCTCTTGTTAGCCTTGAGGTTTCCCAAATACATATACTAATAAAAATACATACATATACATACATGCAAGGGTGTAAGTCAGCCCTCTTCATCTATTGTTCTTTTATTGCGTAATTCCCATTTTACTTCCACCCACCACAGCCTAAGAAGAGGTCAGTGGATGAGCCCACTTCATCAGTGAGCGGTCTTGCACGGTGAGTGACATATTTTGCCAAACCACAGGCCCGATTCATAAAGGTAAACTGAGACGAAAGTCTAACTTTATGACTTTCAATATTCACAAAGCGCATTTACGAGTAGTAAAGTTAAACTTTTGTCTCAGTTTAACTTCAGTTTTGATCTTAAGTTTAACTGAGTCCAAAAGTGTAGTCTCATTTAAACTTACGACCAAAATTTAACTTGAAATGAGAAACAAAAGTCTAACTTTCCTACTCGTAAATGCTCTTTGTGACTAAAGAAAGTCGTAAAGTTAGACTTTTGGCTCAGTTTACCTTTGTGTTTCGGGCCCTACATGTGGACATCTGCCTGGAAAGGTTCGCAGTTCAGTGTTAGTGATTTTGTTCTTGTATTACAGGGCTTTCTGTTATTTTCATAATTGTTTTAATACTGTTGGCTAATTGTTACTGCATGATCTATATGTATCCAAAAGTTTTAAATGCACACATGCCAAGGCTAGATCTGTTGAAATTCGACCACTGTTTTGATTGTCTGACACTCATTTGTGTATCACACCTAAAAGTGTTCTTAAACTAATGTATTTTGTTTAGCAAAACTGTACAAATTGTGCAAATAAAAATAAAAAATAGATGCAATTTACAAGTGTTAAAGAGTCACAATATTATTTGGTGAAAGGTGAAGTTCTGTATTTGTGGTACTGAATGTAGCACCTTTGCAATTGTGTGGTCTGTGCAGTGCTTTCAACATACATCTTGGTATCCAACGAGGGTCCAGGAGGGCTGTTGTATTTCCAGATTTTCAGGATAACCGCCGAGTTTATACATGGATTCATTTAGAACCATTTTATGCTAATATATCTCATTTGGATGTCTTGACCTATGGGAGTCGCCTATGATATATAGATGTTCAACAAGCATTGGGTCCAGTTCACAAAGGTAAACAAACTTGCACTTGAAAGTTAACGCTTTTTTACAAATCACGGATCAATTTTACGAGTAGTATCTTTACAACTGCCTATGCCTTTATGTGCGGAGATTCTGGAGTTGTAAAGAACTACTCGTAAAATTCCTTTGTGAATTGTAAAAAAACATATGTTTGCACAATAGTGCAAGTTAACCTTTGTAACTCAGGCTCTGCAGATAACTAACCCCTCTCTCTAAGAGCCTGTTATCTATTTCTTTCTTCTTAGGTTTGGATCGACAGTTTATTCGCCCCAAACTGGAATCATTTTTAATAATGAACTTGCCGATTTCTGCAAACTGCCGAGAGGGCGCATCAGTGAAGGTACTGACTGGCGTGTCATTGACATGCGTGTGTTCCTGCTATACACTAACACACAGCACGCGCATACATGATGTCCCGAGTCTGCTGTATGCACAATCCAAACTGAGATTCATGCTGCCCACTGCAAATGCTCATCGCTAAAACGTGCACACCTGGGCTTTAAGTGGGCCGGGTCTTACCGGGTCTGAGCACCGGCAGTTTTTTAAAGGGGGCCTCGAAACGGGTCTCTATCAGCCTCTGTTTTGTCCCTGGCACAGGTGGTCCATTTTTTTCCCGGACACATGGATGTGCGCATTCTCACTTCTCACCAGTAGAGAAGTAACGACATGATGTCATGCCAGGTGAGCCTTGTAGGGCGAGGGGAAATCCTTTAAAGAGAGTCATTTTCTCTCTGGATTTCCCTTCTCTTTTTGAAGCTCAGGATCAGCAACATTGTCATGGGGTCGCCAGGGCTTTAATTGGAAACTTTTTTCAATATTATATACAAGCCATAGTTGCTTCTTATTTATCTTATGCAACTAACAACCATAGACCAAGCCAATAGTCCTGACTTGTAGGTATGATGTTACTTGTTGTGACATATATCTAGATGCAATGAAAGAAACAGCAAAATACAAGTCGGGCGGCACTAAGCTAAGCACAGATTTGTAGTTTAAGTGTTTAAGCCACGCCCTTAATTACATTGGCCACGCCCCTTTGAGAGACCCTCCAGTTTTGTTATCCCATTTAAAGCCCTGGTGCACACACAGGAAACAAACTCGTACTGCATATACATGACACATGCAGTCACGTGCATACACACATGCCACTCAAACACCATTCACACTAACACACACAAATACAGACACACACTTTCTGTGCATACACATATGCGGAAAAACACTCTACATGAAATCAAGAGGGACGGCAAATTCCTGGCCATAAAATTAAGAACATAGGTTCAATATTTAATTGGAAGGTCCTCTTTCTCGTCTCATATTGATGTATTGGTCAAAGGTGCTAGTTTCCACATTTTCATGCTGCAAACGTTAATTGACCACACCACATAACCACCAATTCATAGGGCAGGCACCCCTAGATTACTGTAGCATAATTTACCTTAGCAACCGCGAAAATCACACAGAAAAATCTCCTCGAAAATACAACAAATAGTAAAGTACTACAGATTATATTCATTAAATAAAAATAAATTGTACTTACAGCAGGCTCCACATCTTCCTCGCTGTCCTTCTGAAGCATGTGGAATGAAGAACCCCCCTAACCAATCCAGACGCTGCTTTCATGCTGCATAACAGCAGTGCCAGGATTGGATGAAGTGGGTTGGCCCAATGTTCCCTCAGGCAATAGAGGCCTGTTCTGGGTCTCCACACAGCGGTCTAAGACAGCCTGCTGGAAGCTTCAAAGTGCGCATGTCACTTTGAGTGGGGCACGACTGCTGGTCAAAGTGAAAATGGCAAGGAAATCATTTCATTGCCATTTTATTTTTAACACCACGCGGCTTGCAGCGGGTGGGGGAGCAATGCCGCCGCCCTCGTAAAAAAAACGCTGCTGCATAGTTTACAGTCGTATCATACACACATTTTTCAATTCACAGACATTATATTTGAGATAAAGTACACCTGTCTGTACATTATAAGGATATTTCAAGTCATTGAGTACTTTATGACCGTATTGAGGTACAAGGAAGAAAGCCAAGTTCCTTTACAAAGTCAAGGAACCCGAAATGTATTCAAACTTCCCGCGGCACACCATGCGGCAAACCCGCAAACCCGGTGACCATGAGGAGGGCTGTGTTTGCGCGTGTCTGAGTTGGGGTGGTCTGTCTAATATGAATGTATCCTTCCAGGAGAGAGGCCTACGTCCGCCATGACGCCTTCTATTCTCATCTCCAAGGACAAGAACTCTGTGATGGCGATTGGTGGCGCTGGCGGAGACATGATAACCAGTGCTACGGCCTTGGTAAGTACAATGGTTGAGCTGCTGTTGTGGGATGGACTCTGTTTACTCACTCTAGTCCCACAATGCACCGGGGTCTGAAACAGTGCCCTCTGACACTCCGTATGTGTGTGACTGTGTGTGTGTGTTATTTGTATGGCGCAAGTCTAGCCAAAAGGCAGCGGAGCAATGTACAGGGTCAAAGGCAAAGAGACAGCTGAGTAATGACAGAAGATGTAGTTCTGTTCTGGGATCCGAAGAGGACTGCTCATACATATAATGTTCAATAAAGATGTGAATCTTCAGCTCTTTCCTAAACTGGAGCAGGGTGATGGGGCTCCTAATGGACGCAAGGATGCTGTGTATGTACAGCTGTGGGACATACCACTGTTTTCACTCATTGAGCCCCCCCACTCATGTGCATGCAGTCCTAAACACACAGACACACAGACACATGCGATCCAGCACACACACATACACACATGCACACAAGCGCGTGCATGCACACACACACACACACACTCTGAACGACTACCATTCCCAAAGCACACATACAATGCTGGACTCTACAGGGTCATATTAGACCCAAGTGCTAGGGCAAAAATGAAAACAAATGATTTTTCCACCCTTTTTTGCACTGATGCTTACAACAAACAGAGCATCATTTTTGCACAGGTTCTTACCACCGGACTTCAGCTGACTGTAACTGTCCGCACGGCTATATATACACAACACATTGGCAAAACCAATTGGTTTTGTGAAGATTAAAGGAACAGGTGGTGATTCGTTTGGTGCTTCGAGGGGCAGTGGCGGCCAGCACGGATCGGAAGTGGCGGGGCAGGGAGCTGGGGGGGAGAATGGAGGAGGAAAGAGAATGCTTACAAAAAAATACAAAAAACACTTACCTTTTCGCCACGTACTGCGTCTCAGCTCTGAATCTCCTCTGTCAGACTCAGCAGAACTGCAACTATGAAGCACACCCAGGCGCCCCTGACCAATCACAACGCTGCAATGCTGTGTTGTGATTGGTCTGAGCAATGTGGTTCGGTGCTCGAACAGAGACTTAGGGCCTGGGCAAGTTCTCCATGCAGGCTGTAATGCAGCCTGCATGAAGAACATGCAAAGTGTGCATGACTGTTTGGCCTGGCCCAGAGGGCCGGCCAAGCATTCACCACTCCTCCTCTGCCCTACTCTGAGAGCAGAGCTACCCCACCCGCCCGCTCGCAAAGAAGACGGAAACAATAAAATGAGAATAACAACGTTTCCTTTGTTGCACTGGTTAAAAGCAGTGGGGCAACGTTCCTCCGCCTTTGCAGAGGAGCCGCCTCTATCCAGGGGCACTGCCGATGCATAGTATCCATCGTGTATCAGATCACTTAAATTCAGGTGGAATGTGTCAAGCAACAATTAACAGAAATATATTTTCAGAACTGTGCAGAGTGGAAACACGTTCACTGTGGCACAGATGGCTGAAAAAGGGCGCAATATGAAGATTGCGTCTGAGCTTTAAGTCATTTCGGCTGTGCCTATGGTCTCTCACCATTTTCATCTTTTTCGAGTAAACAATATTGTACTATGAGCCCAACCACTAAATGACAGGCTATTTACAGCATGTGAATCTATAATAGCTTCATGCTCCGGAAGTACTGTAACAGGAATATACGTTGTTTAACCCTCACAATGCACTACTATCAGATGGTGTAAAACTAAATCAATAGACATCGCTAAACCTGCACTTCTCATATGTTTAAAAAGAGCTATATTAGAAAAGGGAAGGCGTTGTCAGTGGAGGGAGTTGCGGTGAAGATTTCTACCTCTGCACTTTGTCACTTTTTAGGAAGTTGAAAATCTCAAGCGGGATAGAGCTGCAAGTTGTAGCCGACATGGGCTCCACTTGCTTTGCTGGGAGGTCCCGCTGAACCAGATTTGCTGCTGCAGAGAAGAACGCGGCCGGAGCTACTGTGGGGTCAGACCAACCGGAGATGCACCTTGGGTGGGAAATAGCATTAACAAAGCGCGGTAAATAACGCTGGGCATTTCAACGTAAGCTATACCACGCATATGCGCCCCCCCCGCGCCAGGATACTCACCAGTAACAGAGCGCGCTACAAAACGGTTTATAACATAACATTTATAACATAACATATGCCTTTCCCATGCATATTCCTTTACCACGCATGCCTTTACATTGATTTCCGCTGTCAAGGCGGTAAAGGCATATGCGTGGTAAAGGCAGTCAGTGCTCTAGATTCAGAGTGAGTGGGCAGGGTATGGCAGGTGTTGGAGAGACTTACTGCCTGGACACGAATGGAAGGAACATCTTGGTGAGTATTTTCTTTTTTTAGGGTTGGGTTTGGGGTACTTTTCAGGGCCACGGGGCAGTGCTTAGGGCTCAGGGTGGGGGGTCTTGGTAGTTGTTAGGGCTGGGGCTGGTTTTAGGGCTCAGGGCAAGGGGCTGGGGTGTTGTTTGAGCTGAGGTCAGGGTCGTTTTTAGGGCTGGGGCCGAGTTGTAGCGCTCAGGGTGTGGGGTCAGGGTAGTTTATAGGGCTGGGGCTGGTTTTAGGGTTCAGGGCAGGAGGTTGGGTGTTTTTAGGGCTCTGGCCGGGGATCGTATTTAGGGCAGGACTGGTTTCAGGGCTCAGGGTGGTGGACTGAGGTGTTTTTAGGGCTGGAGTTGGGGTAGTTTTCAGGGTTGGCGGCAGTGTTTTACGGCTCAGGGCAAGAGATTGAGGTGTAACCGTTACCCTATATGTTCCCTTACCAATTATGCCTTTACAGCAAAATTTGTTGTAAAGTAGTCGCATGTGTGGTTCTGTCATACAACCACCTTGGGCAGATCAGCGGGCTGCTAGGTCCCAGTCTTATGCCAGTTCTCAGGCCAATGTTTGACAAAAATGTTTCTAAGTCTCAACTTTTAGGGTTAGTTAACACCACTTCCAAGGGTCCAGGACTGTAGGGGCACCACTTGGTGAGTCAGGACTCACTTCAGCACAGGCCAGGTGCAGGGTTCAAGGTCTCTGGAGCTTGTTATCTCTCTGTACCTCACACAGGAAGCCAGCCAACAAGCTCTTGCAGTCACCCTGGTAGTCCTGGGTTCAAGCAGTAAGAAAAGTGCAAGCAGCAGGGTAGTCATCTGGGGTGCAAGGCAAGTCTCAAGCAGCTAGGCAATCCTCTGGTAGCAGCAGGGAAGTCCCCTGAGGTACAAAGTTTGCCTCAAGCAGCAGGGTAGTTCTCTGGGAGGGGGAGGACGGGAGGGTTCTGGGCAGTCCTTCTGGAGACCTTCACATATCCATGAGTGTAATGAAAAATTGTTCTGAGGGTCCAATCTTTATACCTGGTGACAGCCTTTGAAGTGAGGGAAACATCTAGGCTACCCCCAAATCTGGTTCTGGATTGTTCTCTCCTTCTCCTGGCAAGGCTCCAAGAAGTATAGGGTGACAAAAAAATAATGTCAGGTTTCTTTGTGTGTGCTGGAGGCAGCCCCTTTGGAAGTGCAAGTGAGGCAGGGAACAGCCCAGCCCCCACCCATCGTGCCAGGATGGCCCATCCTGCCCTAACCTAAGCCCTTCTGTCTCACTGGCTGGGAGGAGTACACACAGCCTAACAGCAGGGTCATGTGACCCAGGAAACCAACAGCATGCACCAAATGGTTAGGACAAGAAAGTAGCAGCTTTCTAAAAGTTGTGTTTCCAGAATTGGGACTGAAAAACTGAATTAACAATTATAGAATATTTTAAATTATAATTTAGTTGAGACCAAACACAATATTTCTACCTATTCTTAATCAAGAGTTAGCACTTATTAAATGTAATAAGGTAACAATATTATCCTATGGGAGAGGTAGGCCTTACCGAAGTAAAATACAAATCTTGGAGGTTTTTCACTAGCAGGATATGTAAAACTTACAAACGATGGAAGGTTTAGGCCTGGCAAAGCCTGTGACATGTTTTACAATGTTACTTTAGTGGGTGGTGCTATAAGTGCTGCAGGTCCATTAGACTAAGTTTTAGAAAAATAATTGCTAACTAAAGGAGTAGTATTGATATTATCGCACTCCGGTGTATCAACAGAATATCACATTTGTGAAAAGTTTAAAAAGAGCATGAATCAATCATTGGAAGGAGAAAGAGACACAGAGAAAGCTAGAAGTATATTCATCAAAAAATCAATCCGTCTCCTGTGGGCGCAAGCCGTTTTGCTGTTTGGTGGAAATTAATTTTCTTTGGGTTCCATACCTTGGACACTTCTCTACAAGTAGGATCCATTACAAGCATTTTTGATACGCTATAATCCAGATTTCTATTTTGAAACCACCGCCCAATACCCTTTTCCATTTACGGAAAATTACATACGGGAATTTACAGGGGGGTTTTACCTGCAATAAATGGTTTGGTCCTGATGATGGTCTTCATGACGGCAGCAGTATAGACCGAAACGTCGACAGTTACATCATCTCCATCAATGCTGCACTGGCACAAGCATACAACCACTACTAATTAATTTGTCTGGTTGTTTTGCCATAACCTACTGGAGTTGATGTTTAAGTTTTGAACTGAAGTGTTTATGTCATTTATACCTCTGTTCATCACTTTTTTGCTGTTTATGTGTCTCCCCATATCTTAATTTGTAATTTACATTCTATTGAATCTATATAAATTTTTTTGATGAATATACTTCTAGCTTTCTCCGTGTCTCTTTCTCCTTCCAATGATTGATTTCATTTCCTCTTTTTAAACTTTTCACAAATGTGATATTCTGTTGATACACCGGAGTGCGATAATATCAATACGACTCCTTTAGTTAGCAATTATTTTTCTAAAACTTACTCCCTTGTAGCACCTTTTGACCTGAATGATCTATTGCCCAAGCCTACAAGGGTTGATTGGGTTTCCCCTGCTATAACTGCAGGTCCACTAGAAGCATATAATTTACAGGCTCTGGGTGCATGTAGTACCACTTTACTAGGGACTTACAAGTAAATTAAATGTGCCAATTGGGTGTAATCCAATTTTATCTTGTTTAAAGAAGTGAGCACAACTCACTGGCCGGCAGTGGTAAAGTGCACAGTGTCCTTGTGCTAACAAAAAATAGTTTCAGAAAACAGGAGGGAAAATGGCAAACACGTTTGGGGGAAGACAACACCAAGGATGTGAAGTTGAGCACTAGTCTTTCATCACAGTGACTATCATCAACCATGAGCATGATCTGGAATTGCCCCTAGAGGCTAAATTACCTACTGGAGTTACAATAGCAATCTGCCCAGGAGTTGTTTTGGTAGGTTGAATGATGGGCAACAGGTCAATGTAGTGGACACACAGTGTAAAGGAAGATGCCATAGTGACATATTGTGTTGAAGCACTAGAGGATGAAAACAATAGGTGGTAGAGAAAGAGAAAATATTGCTGAGCTGGTCTTCTTCGCCATTCTTATGCCACAAATCTATGCTTCTACGGCCACATTACCAAATATACGAATGTTACTCCCACCCGAAGCATTCTGGCACTCTGTCTGAGGACCTGCTTGTCTTTACCAAGGAGGGAAGATGAAAATGTAGCTAGTGGTGTCGCAAAGGGGTGCAGGGGCGGCCCGCCCCGGGCGGCACAAGTTTTGGGGGCGGCGGTACCCCACACCCAAATCTTTCATGCATTTGCCCCTGGGCGGCAATCGCGGAATTATCGCGGCAGCACCACCCCTGCTCTTATGACCACCGCGGGGCAGGATGGCTTGCTAAGCCACTGAATGTAGCTTCATCTGCAGGGCCTTTGACAGAGATGCCCAACAAAAGGTGGGTGGAGCACCCTCAGAAGGATCACACAGGCCAGGGATGAAGGCCACGTGCTCCTAAAGTAAAGGGGTCGTGGAAGGGCAGGCACATTATAACATATGATCAGAATACCTATCGCCATACACAGAGTTCCGCTACTTGCCAACTGGTTGGATACCACAATCCAGAGTAGTCTGCAGACACAAATTATTGCATTTTCTTATCCAATTTCTTCAAAATGTACTTTTGCAAAAAAAATACTTCACGCACTAATTGCCAGAGTTCCTGCAGAACATCCTACTCAGGCAGTGGCATAGCAACGATGCCACGAGCTCTAGTCTAATGCCCTGCTCCACTTAGTAGTAAACACCATCTATAACTGGGGTGCAGTGACCCCCACACACCTGTTGGCCCAGGTGCCAGTGAACTTGCTGCGTGAATGATAGCTACAGCCCTGTTTGCGGCCTTTCTTGCTCGGTGCAATATGACACAAGTATTGCAGCATTTCCCAGGGTTGTGTATGGTTCCAAATTTTTCCCTGTTGCACTTATCTTATCTACTCGTACTTTGTCAGTGTTCCTGAAGACTCTCTTTGCCGCTACAGGAGTAGCCTACCAACGCCTCCCAGTGCTGCTGATTCGTGGGGAAGCCCTAGGAGACCTTGTGGCCGCAGAAGAGGGTGAGGCGCCGGCCCCGGGACTGCGAGGACCAGCATACAACAGCTCCAGCTGGTCCTCTTCCCGCGTGAGCCGCGCCCCCTCCCAGTGCCACGCCCCCAGGACAGCGCGATAACTTCTCCCGGCACCCGCTTCGCGGGTGCCACTCGTACTTTGTCAGTGTTCCTGAAGACTCTCTTTGCCGCTACAGGAGTAGCCTACCAACGCCTCCCAGTGCTGCTGATTCGTGGGGAAGCCCTAGGAGACCTTGTGGCCGCAGAGGAGGGTGAGGCGCCGGCCCCGGGACTGCGAGGACCAGCATACAACAGCTCCAGCTGGTCCTCTTCCCGCGTGAGCCGCGCCCCCTCCCAGTGCCACGCCCCCAGGACAGCGCGATAACTTCTCCCGGCACCCGCTTCGCGGGTGCCACTCGTACTTTGTCAGTGTTCCTGAAGACTCTCTTTGCCGCTACAGGAGTAGCCTACCAACGCCTCCCAGTGCTGCTGATTCGTGGGGAAGCCCTAGGAGACCTTGTGGCCGCAGAGGAGGGTGAGGCGCCGGCCCCGGGACTGCGAGGACCAGCATACAACAGCTCCAGCTGGTCCTCTTCCCGCGTGAGCTGCGCCCCCTCCCAGTGCCACGCCCCCAGGACAGCGCGATAACTTCTCCCGGCACCCGCTTCGCGGGTGCCACTCGTACTTTGTCAGTGTTCCTGAAGACTCTCTTTGCCGCTACAGGAGTAGCCTACCAACGCCTCCCAGTGCTGCTGATTCGTGGGGAAGCCCTAGGAGACCTTGTGGCCGCAGAGGAGGGTGAGGCGCCGGCCCCGGGACTGCGAGGACCAGCATACAACAGCTCCAGCTGGTCCTCTTCCCGCGTGAGCCGCGCCCCCTCCCAGTGCCACGCCCCCAGGACAGCGCGATAACTTCTCCCGGCACCCGCTTCGCGGGTGCCACTCGTACTTTGTCAGTGTTCCTGAAGACTCTCTTTGCCGCTACAGGAGTAGCCTACCAACGCCTCCCAGTGCTGCTGATTCGTGGGGAAGCCCTAGGAGACCTTGTGGCCGCAGAGGAGGGTGAGGCGCCGGCCCCGGGACTGCGAGGACCAGCATACAACAGCTCCAGCTGGTCCTCTTCCCGCGTGAGCCGCGCCCCCTCCCAGTGCCACGCCCCCAGGACAGCGCGATAACTTCTCCCGGCACCCGCTTCGCGGGTGCCACTCGTACTTTGTCAGTGTTCCTGAAGACTCTCTTTGCCGCTACAGGAGTAGCCTACCAACGCCTCCCAGTGCTGCTGATTCGTGGGGAAGCCCTAGGAGACCTTGTGGCCGCAGAGGAGGGTGAGGCGCCGGCCCCGGGACTGCGTGGACCAGCATACAACAGCTCCAGCTGGTCCTCTTCCCGCGTGAGCCGCGCCCCCTCCCAGTGCCACGCCCCTACAATCAAGCACAACGTAAAAGCGACTCCAGCAACGCGCATCGCGGGACGCGCGCGGGGCATAGTCCGGGGCGAAGACCGGGCAAAGAGCGGGCCGTTTGAGGCCGTTCGAGGCCCGGCGAGCCCGGAAGCTCGGCCAGAGCCCTATCTACTGTAAGGTATTTCACCGACCCTACTTCACAATCGCCACTTAACCCACAGTATCACAAATCACGAAAACTACCATCTATTACTTCATCATCTCATAGTATTACAAGATGGTAGCCACAAGAGGGTCTAAACAAAAAAACCCCGCTCCAGGGAGTGCCAGGAAGTTACTGGGACCCATGGACGACTTCCTGGCAAAAGCAAATTCACTCATTGACCAAAGTATCACCCTCATGGAAAAAAGAGTTTCACTGGACCTAGAATTTGCCAAGCGATCTTCCCTGGGTAATCTCGCAGAAGCCAAAACTCCCGCCCCGACTGCAAACAAAAAAGCGCCAGGTATCGCGCAAGAAGGCAGACGCAGCCTCCCAAACAATGTAAACCTATCTGTTTCTGACCTTGCAGACTCCCCGTTAGCCTCAGAATTGGAAAAAAAACCCAGAGCTACCACCTCAATCCCCTACCCAGACATCCCCCCTGGAAGACATGCAAGCAAGAGGAAGGAGAGAAGGAGCGATTAGCAAAAACAAGTTCCCCCAAAATAATCTTATACTAGCCAACACTGCTCCTCCCCCGAATATCCCTCAGATTCCTTTAACTTCGCCACTAATTCCCCTACAACCACAGCAAGCACTTACGACGGTAATAGTTCATCAAGACCAACAGGAAGGATCCATACCTATTCTGTTGGATTCGCCATCGCAACCACACATAAAGGCTCCGGAAAACCCGGATAACTCTATACTATTAGAGAAGATAACAGAAATCTTTAAACAACTACTACGACCTGTAGAATTAAAGCTAACTAAGCTAGAAACACAGATTTCAAAGCTCATTCCGTCTCCACAACACTCTCAGGGGCCCCCCCCAAAGAAGAAAGGGAACGCAAACTCTTCTCACAACGCTCCCTCTAATTCTTTGGGCAGCATCACAAAACCTTCCATCCCCCACACAACCACGTCACAGACAGTACCACCCACTGTTCCTCCCCCCATTCCAATACCTCCAGCCACCCTGACCCAAAGCACACCAAACCCTACCACTGTAGGTCCGACTACATCAAAACAAACCAAAACGCAACCACCCACAACCACTCGACCACAACCAGCCCCCAGAAAAACTGCTCCCCTTAAAACCCCGGTACACAACTCCTCTTCTCAATCAGCCCAAAAAAATCCCCCAAAAGAGCCTGGAGAAGCCAGACTCCATACGGAGCTTCCTCCCGAGGCCGCTCCCTATGTAGCAGTCATGATTGGAGTAATCGAACTACCTCCTAACACGGCGGAACCGCCGTGGTCCTTAAAAAACAAAGTTCACCATTGGCTGCAGACTAATCGCCCCATGCCGCCAAACTGCCATGGTAGGATCTCCTCACTTTACAGGACTCCGTGGGTGGGGAAAGGTAGCAAACAATACCCAGGGGACTGCATCATTATCACCTTCGAGGACCCTTGGGTGGTAGACTATATCACCTCTTGGGAACACCCAAATCCAAAGGGAAGTATAAGAATCAAACCCCTCTCATTCTTCTACCCCTCCATCCAAACCTTAAATAGCAATTTCTTCGAGGACCCCGCTTTCCCCTGGGTCGAGCCATCCCAGCGCCAACTAAGCTTCCCCGACAACAGACAATATGGCACTTCTCGCTTTAGGGAACAGGAAAACCCTTGGCAATTAGTCAACCAACGCCAGCAGGGAGAAAATCACGGAGAATGGGGATACCAACAACAGAGGAGGACCCGCAGAGCTCCACCTAGATGGGATCCCTGGTACAACATCCCAACAACAAACAGATACAGTCCCCTAGAAATGGTGGATTGACCATTAAGGGATTCAGAACAAACTACCCCAAACTCGATACACTCCTCCTCCCAAAGTAACAACTCCGTCATAACTTCACCAACCTCTGCCCCGAAAGAGAACCCACATATAATACCTTTACTATTCTGGAATGTGGCGGGTCTCCGAACCAAGATCAACGATCCTGTGGCAGTCAACTTCCTAGAGCAAGGCAAAATAATCTGCCTCCAAGAAACCTGGGCAACTTCAGAGTTACATTTACTAGGGTATAAAACCTACTTCTCACCCGCTACTCAAAGCCCAATAGGCAGACCCAAAGGAGGTTTAACAATTTATATTGCAAACACTCTTTCCCATCTAAAAGTGTCTAACCTCTTCACCGACTCCAACTACCAGATACTTTCCCTCTCCTTTGCAAATGAAGATACCATCATCCTCGTTAATTTCTATAACAACTTAGCGGAAAACGACTTTCTCACCTTCATCGATAACATGCAGGAGAGACTAAGATCCCCCCAACATGGGGAGACTAACTCCAAAACGATCCACTTCATCTGGGGAGGGGATTTTAACACAAACCCGTGTCCAATGGCAGACACCAAAATCTGCGGTTTCGTGGACGATAATGACGCTCCACTAGCTCACTTCATCCATAATAAATCCGGCAACGCCCTGAATAACACTCTCTCAGAGTTTGACTTATTTATTTCCAACTCCCCGAAGGCTGAGAAAAATAAGTTTAACCCAACCTATGTAGCTAGAGGCCACCAGACAACAGTGGACTACATCCTGCTGTCCTATAGCCTTGCCGCAAAAGTCACAGACCATCAAGTAATACACAATCTACTAAGTGACCACTATGCATTAAAGACCGAACTTCACCTATCGGAACAAAGATCCAAGGCTACGGACATTGCAGCTGCCCTTACCCAAAATAATCTACAACTGCACAAACAAAATAGCTATTCTATAAAATGGGAAAAGATCGACCCACAAAAACTCACAAAACAATTAGTCAACCAGGCATATTCGCATATTATTAACTGCCTGGACCCAGCTTTAAACCACTCCGAGGTCCTGTCGAACTTTGCAGAAATATTGAAATTAGCCAAGAGACTACTTACGGGGAAAACAACCAATAAACACACGGATAGGAAAGGTTGGTTCAACCACAATTGTACGAGAGCCCTAACTGATCTAAAAACCGCCCTCCATAAAAAACCAAGGGACGCGGGCCACATCCAACTTCTGAGAAGGAAATATAAGCTGGAACGTAAACTAAAATTACAACAAATGAAAGAGAAACTCTGGAACGACCTAGATAAGATCTCCCTATCAAAAAATAGTAAGGACTTCTGGAGAACGATCAGATCCCCTTTCCTCTCGGACAACAACTCTCCCAAGATAGAGGTGGCAATAGATGAGGGAACTTGGATAGCTCATTTTGAACAAATTTTCAAAAACCAAGTAATTACAGATCATCCACCTCACCATCACAACGAAGTACAATACCCAATCCCAATTTCTTTCGACATCACAGAAATCCTGGTGGCTCTGGATAAAAGCAAAACCGGAAAGGCCCCGGGTCCGGATGGCGTGCCTGTGGACCTTTTTAAGTTCAACCAGGAGCTTTGGGCACCTATTTTAACAAGAGTATGCATAGCAGCAGCTAGCGAGGGCATCTTGGACTCCTGGACCAGATCAATCATGGTCCCCATCTTCAAGAAAGGGGACCGACAGGACCCAAAATGCTATCGTCCCATATCCCTTCTGGACTCCCTTGGCAAAGTGGTGGGAAGGGTCATTCTGGAGAGACTGCAACTGTGGAGTGAGGAAAAGTCCATTATCTCGGATTTACAATTCGGCTTTAGAGAAGGCCTTGGGACAGTTGAGCAGGCACTTAATCTCAGCCTCATAATGGCCAAATACATGCACGCAAAGAAATCAACGGTATACATGGTCTATGTAGACCTGTCTGCCGCTTTCGACTGCGTCGCACATTCCAAACTATGGACAGTCCTAAAAGAGATGAATGTGGACCCCACATTGCTGGACCTTCTAAGAGAGCTGTATTCCGGGGCCTCAGCTAGAGTACGGTTCGGAAAGAACGGCGAGCTGACGGCATCATTTGGGGTGGAGCGAGGAGTTAGGCAGGGCTGCGTCCTGGCCCCCTTTCTCTTCTCGCTCTACACAAACGGCTTGGAGGAGGCGATGCTGAGGGGGGCCCAGGACCTCCCAAAAATGAAACAGAGACTGATTCCAGCGCTCCTCTACGCGGATGATGCCGTCATCCTGGCCCGAACCCCGCGTGAACTTCAGTACTCTCTAAATAGATACACCACCTTTATGAACTCCCTGGACCTAAAGGTTAACGTAAAAAAAACTTTTGTCATGACCACGGGGAGGGGGAAGAAAGGAAAAAAAAACATCTTCCTCGATAGTCAACCTTTGGAGATCGCCACACAATATCCATACCTTGGGATTGTGATTGACGATAATCTAACATGGAAACCAGCAGTTGAGGCGAGATGTCACAATTTTAAGCGCGCAATAGCAGCCCTGCAGACCTTTTCCCGGAAACTGGGAAGGAGGCGCCCAGTAGAACTCCTAAGAATCTACAATGCCAAGTGTCAGGCGATAGCTCTTTACGGAGCAGGGATCTGGGGTCACACAGACGTTGGAGCCCTCCAAATAATCAAAAATCGATTTGTAAGATTTCTTCTTGCCACCCCAAAAGGCTCATCAAATTACGCCTCCCACATGGAATTGGGAATTCCTTACCTGCAGGATCTCCTTAAAATCCAGCCACTACTCTTGTGGAGGCGTATTTGGACGTCGGAAGCTAACACACTATCACAGTCGATAGTGGCCGACATAATGTCACTCGACTACGCCTACAGAATTAAGTGGCTTAGCTACGTCAGAAACTTTTTCACCGACCTTGGCCTCGAAAAACACTACCTCCATCCAGAATCACTGGTAGCTCTCCCAAAAAAGGAACTCAAGGAACTTGCACTACGGCACTTGGAAACACTAAGACTGTCATCCGAGTCAGCAAAACCTTCAGTGGTTCACGCAAACACAGTCCAGCAAACGTTTGGCATTCAACCATATCTTACTCTCGACACTAAAACATACGAGAGGATGTTACTTACCAGGCTCAGACTGAACCTCTTTCACAGACTGGTCGCCTTTCCGTTAAACAAAGCCTGGGACCCAAACCTGCCTCCATGCCCTTGCGACGCGAAATCAACCCAATCCAATATCCACGTCATTTTATTCTGTAAATTTTATCATCCCCACAGAAAATATTGGATACTTCCGCTGTGCAGGCGATGGGGCCTCAGACAATGTCGACCAGCCTTTCTAAGACTGCAAACCTTAGAGTCGGAAGAAGTCTGTTACCTGGTTTTAAACTTTTTAAAATGCATTTTGAACCACAGAAAAAACCTTTAGCAAACTGCACTAAGGAAAAAGTAAAAGAAAACGTTTTAATGACCGAAGACTCTCTGAAACAAAATTACCTTTTTCCCTTTTGCTTAACTGCACAAATGTTTTTCATGAAATGGTCTTCTTTTTAATCTATGTATGTATGAATTCCTTATGTTACTTGCTTCTTTTATGGTTTCTCTTTGTGATTAACCGAATAAAGAATTATTATTATTATTATCTATATTTTGCATTGATTTTATGTCTTTGCAGGCGATCATAAACAAGCTGTGGTTTGGATACAGTCTGGAGAAGGCCATTTCCACAGGCACAGTCTACGTCAACAGAGCCAACGAGCTCTCTTCGGAGTTCGATCTATTGAAGGTAAGCTGGTGCGCAGGCGCACAGACAAGACCACAAAGACCCTTCAGAAAGGGGTATTCTGTTTTCATGCTGAGCATCAGCGATTATGGGCAACTTCCAAATTGGGCTCAAAAGTTGTTTTTGTTTGCGATTAGTTTTTTTAACCCATTAGAGGATGAAAGCAAATACCACTGATTCCCAATTTTGGTGCATTCAGCTTCCAAGTTCTACCTGGAAGAAACTGGGCTTGGTAAACTGTGTGCTAGTCGTAGGACCTTAGGATAAATTGGCCACATGAATAGTTTTAACCCATTATTCCCGAGAATGTACCATAAATCTATGAATCAGGTGAAAAAGTTAACCTACACTTTATTTTTATTATTATACAACACTTGTCTAGCACATAGCTACCTAAGGGTGTCGAGTTCCTTTTCGATCATTCTTAGGGAGTAGGGGAGGCTGTTCCACAATTTGGCCACATTGTAGGTGAAGGATCACCCTCCATAGTTTACCTTTTTAATAATGGGAATTTTGTCCAGATTGGCATTTGAAGAGTGCAGAGATCTCCCAGGAGAATAGGGAGATACCAGGGAATGGGAGATCAGAGGGCCTTCACCGTGAAGTGCCCGATGGGCAATACAAAGTGATTTGAATGTTATGCTCTCGGTCACAGGGAGCCAGTGAAGAGAGCATGAGGCTTGTCTGGCAGATTGGTATCTGGGGATGTTGTGCAGTATTCGAGCCACAGAAGTCTGTACCATCTGCAGTTTTCTTATTGTGGCTTTGTGGGCTGTGAATTACTGTAGTCCAGGGGCACAAGAATGAGTACCTGGACTACCAGCCTTTTTGCTGTGGCAAGAAGATAATGGAGAATTTTCCAAAGCATTCTCAACATGTCATAACAAGTGGCTACGAGCTTTGTTGCCTGGAAGTTGAATTTGAAAGATTAATCCAGCCTTATTCCGAGGCTCTTTACGGCTGTTTTGGGGTAAGGAGAGTTCCCCATACAGCTTGGCCAGCCCATGTCCAAAGCTGAGTTAAGGTTGTTGACTAGGATCATAAGCTCCATCTTGTCTCCATTTGAGACAGAAGCGGTCCATCCACTTGGCCACCTTCTCTAAACAGGGATGCACAGGGGGAGTCTTGACTTGAATTGAGGAAAAAGACCAGTTGCTTATCATCAGCGTAGGATACTATGAGATACCATACGGTAGGATGATCTTAGCCAGTGGCCCCCAACACAAATTAAAAAGGGTTGGGCTCAATGAGGAGCCCTAGGGAACCCACATTTTAGGTGCAGAATTTCTGAACTACAGTCACCATCAAAAACCTGAAATGCCCCGTTCTCAAGGAAGGACTTCAACCAGGCTAGGGCCGTTCCGGAGATTCCAGCACGCTGAAGACTGTTTGCTAGAATGTTGTGGTTTACAGTATCAAAAGCTGAGCTTAGATCAAAAAGGATGGTTGTTGCCAAAACTCCCTGTTCTAGCAGCCAGTTGGCGTCTTCCACCACAGCCAGAGGGACCGTCTCTGTGGTGAGGTAGAATATCATGATTTTCCCAAAACTCTGACAGCATTCCATTCACATGTATTTCAAGTGTTTTGCTTACCCTGGAAGGAGAGAAATAGGGCGATAATTTCCCAATTCGAAAGGGTCCAGGTTGGGATTTTTGAAAGGGCATTGACCATGGCATGTTTCCATGCCCTTGGAACACAGTCAGTAGTTAAGGAGAGATTTACCATTTCAAGCAGAGTGGGGAGTAACTCATCTATTGCTCTGGCTAGGATCCGTGGTGGGACCTGGTCCTTGGGGGGGGCCAGATTTAATTTTACCTGTAATATTTGTGAGATTATCCAGTGTCATGGGAGGGATTACATTCAAAGAGTATTGATTTGACAGGTGGGCTATCCTTAGATCTATTACTGACAGCTTCGGGGCGACTAGTAGAACGTGTCATAGATGTTTCAATTTTTTTTACCAAAAACAATTTGCTAAGTCATTACACCATGATGATGAAGGTTCCATAACAGGGGCATTTGAGGAGGGTTCAAGGGTGATTTTTACTATAAAAAACACCTCATGTGAAGTATTAGCAGTGCAGTAAATGTTCCTTCAGAGTACATTACTTGAGCTTTTTAATTTCAGTGTGATATACTCTAATAGTATCACAGTATTTCTGCTTGGTTCTCTCCCCATAATCTCTTGTCCAAATTCTTTCTGCCCTTTTACATGCTTTATAAGCTTTCAGAGATTGGAAGTATACCACGGTGCGGAATTGTCTTTCGCTTGTCTAGTGTGATTTTTGAGGGGAATAACTTGATCAAGCACGGATTCAAGTCACTCCAAGATCTTGTCATTTGCCTGCGTCGTCTCTAGCCGTAGGGTTGGTCTCAATTTCCTCATCGACTATTTCCATACTTCCAATGGCAGTTCAGACCAAGATCAGTATTTCAAGCTGACTGGGTTGGAATTTACGGGTGCAGAAGAGTATACCAAGGCCAGTGGCATCAAAAAATGATCGGTCCAAGTGACCGGAAAAGGATTTGAAACTTTTAACATATTATCATTAGAAAAGATAGGATCTAAAAGATGGCCTTTCTCATGGGTACAGCCAATCACCCTTTGGGATAGTTGGATTGCAAGCAAGTCCCGAAGAAGGTCTGCGACTTGAGCGTTTGCGGACTGTTCCAGGTGAAGATTAAAATCACACAAGATGGCTATTCGCTCTGGTACTGGCTATGTTTACTGTTTCTTCAGGGACTGAGTGGAGGTAGTTTGCGGTGGGGCCTGGTGGTCTATACAGTAATATTCCAGAAAATGTAGCGGTAGGAGAGAAGGTGATACAAAAGGTAGCACTTTCGCAGTCAGAGATGCTTATTGGTTCGACACAACAGCTATATTCTTCCTTAAGTATAGTTGCTGTCCCTCCTCCCTTCTTATTTTTGCAGATTTTCCGCAGAATATAATATCCTGGTGGGAGGGCGTGTACCAGGTCTGGACCTAAATCAACGTGGAGCCAGGTCTCTGCTAAAAATACAGCATTTGGTATTCTATCCTCAATAAGGACAAAGAGATCTAACTTGGTTGCCGGTAGCGATCGGCAATTAATTAAGAGCATATGCCGCCTATCTTTCTTGTTGGGGTGTTTCTCGGGGTGGGTCATTTTGGGGAGGTAAACAAAACATTGTTTGTTCGAGATGTCCCCCTTGCTTAGATCGATGGAGTGGCGGCAGCCATCATTAGTATTCCCTCGTATTGCCAGTAATTGGCGGGGGTCATAGGTACGATCGCTTACTGGGTGGGGGACCAAGGCTCCTGGCCCCTGGACTCGGTCAGACATGGACGGGCACAGGCGGGGTTGCCTTTGGCATGCCAATGGCGCATCTGCTGTGCTTTCACACACCTGTTCTGATTTTATAGTGAGAGTCCAAGGAAAGCTGGTGCGCTAACAAAAATGGCAGCTCCAATTACCTACCAAGTGCATATTATACCATGTTTAAATGGTATTTCTAGTGCGATTTGTTCCAGCCTGTTAGTACATCAAACGTGGCCATAATGCTTTGTATACCTCTTAAACTCAGCCTGCCTTGTGTTTGTGATCCTCTTTCTTGCTGCATGTCTGTTGGATATTTTGCTTTTGTGCTCTGCGTGTCTTGCGCTTGTGATCCTCTTACTTGCTGCACGTCTGTTGGATATTTTGCTTTTGCGCTCTGCGTGCCTTGCGCTTGTGATCCTCTTTCTTGCTGCACGTCTGTTGGATATTTTGCTTTTGCGCTCTGCGTGCCTTGTGTTTGTGATCCTCTTTCTTGCTGCACGTCTGTTGGATATTTTGCTTTTGTGCTCTGCGTGCCTTGTGTTTGTGATCCTCTTTCTTGCTGCATGTCTGTTGGATATTTTGCTTTTGTGCTCTGCGTGTCTTGCGCTTGTGATCCTCTTACTTGCTGCACGTCTGTTGGATATTTTGCTTTTGCGCTCTGCGTGCCTTGCGCTTGTGATCCTCTTTCTTGCTGCACGTCTGTTGGATATTTTGCTTTTGCGCTCTGCGTGCCTTGTGTTTGTGATCCTCTTTCTTGCTGCACGTCTGTTGGATATTTTGCTTTTGTGCTCTGCGTGCCTTGTGTTTGTGATCCTCTTTCTTGCTGCATGTCTGTTGGATATTTTGCTTTTGCGCTCTGCGTGCCTTGCGCTTGTGATCCTCTTACTTGCTGCACGTCTGTTGGATATTTTGCTTTTGTGCTCTGCGTGTCTTGCGCTTGTGATCCTCTTTCTTGCTGCACGTCTGTTGGATATTTTGCTTTTGTGCTCTGCGTGTCTTGTGCTTGTGATCCTCTTACTTGCTGCACGTCTGTTGGATTTTACCCTTTTGTGCTCTGCATGTCCGGTGCATGTGTTTCCCTTACAGCTGTTATGATTTGTGAATGTTTGATCTCACTGTCGTTTGCTTGTGTTCACTGTTCTTTTTGCTTGTTTTCTGAATGTTTCCTGCTATGTGCTCTGAAGTGGTCATTTGGACCCATAAATGCAAACCATTTATGCAAACAATATGTAGAAACTCTTCAGCAATTCCTTGCATTAGAACAGGAGTGCAAATATTTATTACCACTGATTGCTGCTGGTAAGTGCCAGTGCAGAACAGTCAAACCGGTAAGCAGTAGGCAATGACTGGAGGTGGGTGAACCAACAAACTAACTGGGAGAGCTGAGCCAGAGCCGAGCCGAGGGGCATCTGTGTCTCGGGGAGCCCACGCACGAGCCCATCAGTGAGAATGTTTGCCATGTAACACATACAACAAGCATAAATCAGCTTAGAAAGGGTATTTCTTAAACATGTGGAAGGATTTTCCCCTTAATACATTGAATTGAATCACAACACCGAGAGGCATTTTTTGAAAGTGATAGTTTATAAACAAGAACTTAGTAACCCTCTGGCCTCCTTGCCCTGACAATGCCATTAGTGAACTAAGGGGAAGTCATTTGTCCTTTGTGTCCTTTAGGTGGCCTAGATTCTAATTACTCCAACATTATGGTCTATTAAATCAAACACAAGAAAGGTTTCTGATCAGAGCACATCCTGAACTCACATATACTACAAGGTGCTCTCATCGGCATTAATGAAGATGAAGGAGTCATAGTGAGATTGAATATTTTTCTCAGGCCACACAATGTGCTGAGACAGGGAAGTCTGGATTGATCCTATATTTCCTGCTTTCACATTGCACAATCCAGCCAAGGTGGTATATCTCTCTTTCCAGTTTTACATCAGAGGCTATTGCTTTGTCTTTCATTCTTAGAGCATGGAAAAGGTCCCAAATTGGACCAGGACGGTAGCCCTTCCTGCACAAAAGCAATTCTGCCCGTAAAGCAGGCCCCTTTGCACTATGGGACAAGGGTGCCTGTGTTGCCGCAAAACAGCACTCCGTGCACCAGCGCAAGGAGAGAGCAGAAATGCTTCATATATTTGTAAATATGATCTTTCCCTTTCATGCAACGCAGTGCAGCAACTTTGCTTGCTTGGTAGTAAATATGCCCGGCAAGGTGTACAACTGGGTGCTTTCACCCTCAGTTTCAGCAAGAGATTTAGAGTCTCACACTGAGGCGGTCCCACAGATGGTTTAGAAATATGCTTCATGATTGTAGTTTCACAGAGAGGCACGCTGGCAAAATAGACGTCTTAGTTGCGGCCTCTATTGGCGCCAAAATAAACAGTATTACCAAGGTCAATAAAATACACAGGCTTCTTTTTGGATGCAGGCCTCGCTTTAAACTCTAGGTGGCAGCAGGACGTAAGGCTTGATTTCTCTGTGTTATACTCCAGTGGCGGCTTAAAGGTGCACTGTGGTGCAAACATGGAAAGTGCGCCCTATCTGTAATACGAGCCCAGCTTGTTTTCGAGCTGCTCTATCTCACGTGAGCACAAACGAATAATACATCTGGGACTGAGGGCCATATTATCAAGAACGACGATAACTGTATCGCTGCTTTAGTGGCAGGATACTGCCGCTAAAGCGACGATAAGGGGCTTGATAATATGCCCATGTGAATTCCCATAGAAGCCCAGGTTCACATCAGAACCTGGGCTTCTAGCAGTTTCCTGCCTCTAAAGCGGATATAATGTTATCGCCGTTCTTGATAATATGGCCCCTGTGTAGTGTCGTCACAGCCAGTGTATCCCTCACACACTAAGGTTGTCTCTCCAGCATGCTGTTTGGAAGTCCACTGTGTGTGGAACCTTCGTCGACTCATTCTTTCTTCTCATTTTATATCTCAGGAACGCAAAGATTTTGAGGACACCAAGCGAGGCCTGGAAGCCAGGGGGCACCGCTTCTTGAAAAGATACTTTTATCTTAACGTCGTGCAGGCTGTCGCTAAGGAAGGGCGCTGCGTGTATGCAGAATCCGACAAGAGGAAGAGGAGCAGAGCAGCCGGGTATTAGCGGAGCGGACCAATCAGAAACCTACAACATCCGGAGCACAGCACTCTGGGTAAAGAAGGAGCATTGCACATCCGCCACACTCTTCCGGCAGGCAGATGTCGCTTATTCATGTTGTGTAGAGACTTTCAAGCAGCGCCATAGCGTCATACTGCCACCTATCTGCCTGAAAGAGAATCCGCGCCTTAAGGATGTGCAAAAAATACAGCAATGCCTTTAAGAGGATTAACATTTTTATGCATATTCAACTCTATGTATAGGAATATATTTTTGTATACATTAGCACAAATACTCGTCCTATGGACGAGTACATTTATATACTTCAGAATAGTGGAATATTTGCTTTATGTTTGCAGTTTCCCATCACCAGTATTTTTTACTTTGGCATAACTAATTAATGAATCTAAGAGTACAGTTGTCTATTTGGGGAACAAATTACACTGCTTTGGTGGCTCTGTGGTACTGCAGGAGACCAAAGTTTTAATTTCATTGGAAGCAAGTAAAGGCACACAAACTATGGAGTTATAGTGACAGCTAGTGGTGAACACTGGAATAACGAGAGACATACCCATATATCCACCCTGCCATTCAAGCTATATAGAATCATAGACCTATTTACTGGAAAAAACATTTATTAAGGAAAGTTATAGTTTTCTACTAAGAGCACAAATCAATAGTATAGAAACGCCCAAGTTTCCTGAGAGCGCTTCAGTTGAAAGAGATGTATTGTTACGAATCGAATATGTAAAACACAAAGACTTTTAGCAAGCCACACAACCACAATGCCCTCCTCAATTCCCTGTTTTCACACCACACATAACATCACAGCTGACACCCTAAATGACATCATTGACTTCACTTGTGACGTATACGACACCACTAATGGGACATACTATTGGACATTCGTGCAAGCCGTGAGCGCTGTGCTGAGGATGAGGCTTTGAGCCGCATGGCTCTCCGGCCTCCAGTGTCCAGGTCCGGACTTAGTCTAGTGCAGGGGTCTTCAAACTTGGGGCGAGGCGGCTCAGGTGGTCCCAGGGGGAGGGGTGGTTGGAAGGGCGCCAGGCTGTGGCCAAAGAAGCATTATGCTGATAACAGTGCCCTCTTTTTAGCTGGGGTGGCAGTAAGCCCCTTTGTAATGAGCCATCACTGACATCTTTTGTCATGTGCATCCTGGCTGGGAGAGGGTGCCAAAAGAGAAGGGACTCCAAATATTCCTCAGAATCCACCACTAGCCCCCCATTTCTAATAATCACACCGTGGACACTTTTACACGTCAGTAAGGCCTGACTGACTAGAATAGTATGTTTGGCAATCATGCATTTGATTGCATTTTTAAAACAATAACAAAACCTAACCGTAATGTTTAAATAAGTCTAGACATTTTCAAACATTCCCAGTTTACTAGCTTATTTGTGATCATTTTTGAGGGGGGCCCTGATTTTTCTTTTTACTAGGGGGCGCAGCATTAACCCCGTCACTGCAGCGGCTATTCCGCCGCAGTGCTAAGAGGCGAGGGCGGCCGAATGCTTATGACGGAACCGCTCCATCACCAGCGTCGGTTGCACTGTGCTCATGACGGACCGGTTCCGTCACGGCCCCGCCCGCTCTTTAGAAAGCTCAGCGCAGGCGCAGAATCCGCGCCGCGCAGGCGTACCGAGTGGGCCGTGACAGAACCGCTCCGTCATCAGCACAGCGCGACCGCTGCTGATGACGGAGCGGTTCCGTCATCAGCAGGGGAGGGGATAAAAAGTTTGAGGACCTCTGGTCTAGTGCTTAATCTGTAAATGGTAACATGCCAGGGCCCAAGTTATTGCTCAGGGGTCACTGCATCACTGCCAAACGCCAATATTAATGCTCACAATAAATATCACTATCCTATAAACATGGCAGTTTGGATGCTTTCAGGTCACCCAAGGCAGTAAGAATGGCCCAGATGATCATTGGAACACTGATAGCTACATTGGAACACTGATAATTGAGACACTGGTAGCTCCATTGATATCTACCTGCTCATGGAATCCCTGGTGCTTCTGATAATGTGAAGTGCTTGTCTTAACAGAAGAATTAATCTTTAACCTGGAATGACCACCTCAAAGGGGTTATCCTCTATCTTTACTAACTCTGAGAAGGCCTTCATCCGGCTTTACCATCGGACCCAAGGAATGATCGAGCTGAGTGAATAGCATACTTTGACGAAAAGCAAATTTAATGACGTTTTGGTCAAAATTTGCTTTGTGGGATACTGTGAATTTGTTCTTAGTTTGCCTAACATGATTCGCCCCCTAGAAAATCTAAAAAAAAAAATATTATTTGAAAAAGTAAATTTGCATCACAAAACTTGATTTGAAAAAAAAGATAATTCATGGGGAAACAACCCATGTTTAAAAACATGGATTGATTGTTGGAAAGAAAATAATTTGCTAGTGAAAAGAATCAATTTGTCAAAACAGATATTTGAAATCTGAAAGCCTAAATCTGGAAGAAAAACGCTCCTCATTTGTAATTTGGCAAGCAAACCACATTTTTCCTCGATTCCTAATTTTTTATTTTCGTACAAAAAAACAATATCCAACCAGTCCTGCTTATAAGTAAGTGATCTAGTACAGTATTTTTGGGCCATATGTATCAAAAAACAGTTTTGCGATTCTCAAATTATGATTTTTAGCAAATCGCAATTAGAGAATCGCAAATTGCAACGTATGTAGGATTTTCTAAAAATTTTGAGAATCCTACATATTCCTTATTTGTGAATCGCAAATTGAGATTCACAATTAAGGAATACCTTCCCATTCATTCCTATTAGCTAGGAGGCCCATAAGAATGAATGGAAAGACATTCTCAATTTGCGATTACCAATTTGAGAATCGCAAATTGAGAATGTAATTTCAAGGTTGCAATGGTGCCAAAAGAATACCCTGTTGCACCCCATAAGTATGCATGTGTGCACATTTTGCACACATACATACCCTAAGGGCATGTACATGCGACATATGGCACTTTTTAAAAAAATCGAAAAAGTGCTTTATTAAAGAAAATCGCAAATTACCACCAACTTGAAGTTGGTGGTAATTTGCAATTCCTTAAGGTTAAATAGCACATTTCTGGTGCTTCCAGAATTGCATTTAAGTAATCGCAATATGCAATTCCTTAATTGCATTCGCAAAATAGAGAATCGCAAATATTGCAATTCTATATTTTACGATGGCCTTTTGGAATGAAACATCCCAAAAGGCTTTTTCCAATTCGCAAACAGGCTGATTCTGAGAATCTGCCCATTTGCAAACGGGAAAAAGGCTTGATACATATGGCCCAATGTCTTCTACCATCACGCTAATTCCCTTGGTCTTTGGTTCCTCCTGCCTCATCCGCTTTTTACTTCCCTTTCCAGGTGACTCTAATCTCTCCCTACTCTTTTTCTTTATTCTTCTATCCCGTTTGTTGCTCGTTTTCTTCTTTAATTGTGATTGTTCTTTGCATTGCACCCTGACACCGCTGGCTCTGTAGCACTGTATGCAACCTTAAGATGTCATTTACTGCATGTAATGGGGGGTTCAAATGTGGTAAAAGAATTGTAGAAAGTTACAATTAACCTCCTAACTTGGTGCAAACACAGGAATAGGGAATCTCTGCTGAGACTTCTAAAGTTCAAATGTGATAATTGGGCAGACAGACAGAACCACTGAAGCTGTGTCCACCTGGGCTGAGACTACTGAAAAGGGATTCCTGATATCAGAGCCGGTGATGTCGCAAACATGGGGAACCCCACATTCACCCACTGCCTAAATGAGGCAGGGAAACAAAGAGGACTTTGGAAGGAATATCTTTGTTTTTAATAGTAGGTGTCTCATTAGAGCCCTTCTCTAAATGAGCCAATCACGAGCCACTATCACCGGCCAGATGACCCTTTCAAAGGAGAATTTAACCATCCCCCAAATCTCCACAAAGAGTGGTGCAGGTTAAAAAAGCGCAAGTCTGTTAGTAAAGCTGTGTTAATGACTCTTTAATGTGCCTGTAGATTCTTAATCAGGCCACTTCAATCCATGTTCTGGTCTTCTCTGAAATGTAAATGTGAATATCTGGTGGTGCGACTCCAGCTTGTGTGTCGCAAAACCAGGAATGAAGCTGTGTTAATTTGGGCAGAAGCCCCAAGGTTACCTTAAATCGCACAAAAGTTCCCGTCGTGCAGCCTGAGAACACGTGAAAGATCAAATGTAGCTATAAAAGTCTTGTTTGTATTGAAATTAGCAAAGAATATGATTTATTAAAATGCAATTTCTGTTTTTCATTGAGAAACTATTTTTTATAAATTGTTTTTGTACGAAATATTGTTTACTGTCATTTTTGTTTGCCCATCTTTGTTGTCTTTTTGTTTTCATTACTTAAGGGGAATTCGCATGTCAGGGCTCTGTGAGGTCAATTTTCAGTACTTCATGGATAGCCAGGGTTCTACAAATGGCATCATTGATTTGTCCCTCAGGGTCCGCCAGGGCACCATTAAGGGGTCAGGGTTCAAGCTGCAGGAGCTCGGCTGGTCACTGTGCTTCCGAGGAAAGCAATGCTCTTATCACATCGCTTATGGTGATCTTGGGGACTCCCTAAAGATGTCACTCATCAGACTGTGAAGACCTGCCAGGGCTCCATTAAAGGAGCCCGCATCAAGCGGTGGGAGTAGCCAGGGCTCCCACGGTTACTGTGGTGCAGGGACAGGCATCACTCCCTCATCATGTCACTTATGATGCTCTTAGGAACACCCAGGGCTTCCTAAAGATGTCATCCATTGGGCTGTGATGGCTGCCAGGGCTCCATTAAAGGATCCCGCATCAAGCGGTGGGAGTAGGCAGGGCTCCCACTGTTACTGTGGTACAGGGACAGTGACAGGAACATGCATCACTCCCTCATCATGTCACTTATGATGCTCTTAGGAACACCCAGGGCTCCCTAAAGATGTCACTCATCAGGCTGTGAGGGCCCGCCAGGGCTCCTTTAAGGAGCCAGGGCTGTCACGGTTACTGTGCTTCAAGGGCAAGCAGCAGCACTTCCTGAGCACATCTCTTTTAGAGGCACCCAGGGCTCACTGGAGATGTCCCTCATCAGGCTGTGAGGGCCGCCAGGGCTCCAGGCACCATCCTCCGGGAGCAGCCAGGGCTCCTGTACAGTCATCACTTCAGACTCGCCTGGGGTAGCCAGGGCTCTCTGAGGTCTTTATTCATTTGTTAGAATAGGCAGTAGCACAGGTATTGAAGGCAAGAAGAAAGAACAAACAATTATATTTGAGAGACAGGAACCAGAGCTTTCTAATATATCATCCAAAGTTAATCCTACAATAAAGAGGAAGAGCGGCAACGTGTCTGTTGGTAAATTCCTGGACCTGATCTCTAGTCTTGAGAATCAAGGATTTATGACCAGCCCCATAGTACCTTCTCGAAGCAATTAATCTGCATTAAAAAGGAAAGCTTTTCTGTCTCTAATATCATCATCGCGGCACCTAAAGGATTTTACTCAGGCAGTTGTTCTGCGAGGAGAAGGACTTTTAGGCAGATGGACCAGTGGCAGAGAGCCTGGGCTAGGCCAGACCACTGTGGTGATTGTTTTTCCCCTTATTATTAGGGGAAGTACCTGGGCAAATTGAGCCCGATTCACAAAGGTAAACTGAGACAAATTCTAACTTTACGACTTTCGGTATTCACAAAGAGCATTTGTGAGTCGTAAAGTTAGACTTTTATCTTAGTTAAATTTAAGTTTTGGTTTTATCTTCAACTGCGACCAAAAGTCTTGGTCTCAGTTAAACTTAAGACCAAAAAGTGAGTTTAACTGAGACAAAAGTCTAACTTTACAACTCGTAAATGCCCTTTTAGACATACCGAATGTAGTAAAGTTAGACTTTCATCTCCGTTTACCTTTGTGAATCCGTCCCATTGTTTCTAAGCACTATTTTGTTGCAAATTAGTTAGTAAAACACTCAAGACACTAACTAAACTTTCATTAATTCCAGTGCATTGATGCGCAGCCTCTGTTGCTTACGAGACACTGGCCTGGGTTTCCAGTTTGCCTAGAGGGTCCCCTCGCCCTGTGACTGAGGCATCTGTGCTGATGGTCACTTTGGCGGGGTGCTTAGTAACCACCTACCCAGTAACAAGTTTTGTTGCACCACCATAACAGTTTGTGCTGAACTCTGGAGGATCTAGTATTGGTGGAGACCAAAGTGACCCCTAGCTTGTGACCGCTGTCCAGCAAGGCGCTCATGCAGAAGGTGCACGTGCAGCCAAGCAGTTGATATTATTGCAATACAAGATGCCATCATTCCTAACAGATTCAGTATCCTTCTCACTGTCAGAGAATACAACGTCCTGTAAAGTGGAAGAAGTCTCTAAAATGCCATTGCTTTCATTGTTGGGGGTATGTTGGGCTTATGGGAACATTTGTGTTTGTAGGGGGGCAGAGGGAAGTGTTTTTGTATTGACTATGAATTTTAATGTATGCAATAGAGAAATAGCTGAGTGTGAGACGGGGCCTGCTCTGGGCTCTTTGTCCGCCAGGCATCCAGGCATGGAACTACATGAATGTTGTTTCGTCAACAGTGCTTAATTTGAGCCTGTGGTTTCCGGTGCCCGGCAGGGTACTTAATTGTCACACCGGCACTTGTGACAGTCTGCCACAAGGTGGCGCTGTCTGGTGAATTTAGAGAGGATGACAACAGTTCATTATAAATTCAATATACATTAAAAATGACTGTTACCTGCAACTCAAGGCATCTTATATCTTGAAATAGTCCGAAATGGCACACTTGAAGGAGTGTGATGGTTAGTAGTTGTGTTGGTGATGTAATTTGCTACACTAGCAGAGGCAATATGGGGTGCGAGCTGCAAAGGCGTCCTGACACGAGCACTGGCACTTACTTTTTTAACAAATTAAGCAATGTTCATCGAAGATGTACTACAACCACGAACAGGCAACTTGTGAACACCCGGGGGCTGTTGTGCTCTCAAACGGTAGGAGTTTGAAATTATGCTTTGCACTACCCAGAAATCTGAGGTATGGGCGGTGTGCTGAGTGCATGGGGGTGTGGAAGTAGGCATCCTTGAGATTGAGGGTTACCATGGAATTCCCCACACAGAGAAGCAGAAGGACATCTTGTAAAATCAATTGAATAGTTTGAGTTCATATACATGCTCTTCTCGCAGCACCTTTGGTGACGTTTGCTGATGCTGTGGCAGCCTGGCAAATTGTTTTGGCGGGGCGAAGGTGTCATAAAACTCCAGGCCACATCTGCGTGTGACGATGGAAAGTACTCTTTTGTTCAAGGTTATCTCTTTCAACTGAGGAAGTTATAACCTTTTATGTCCCTTGACAAGTTTTGAGGGATAGGGGGGATGTATGGAAGGTCATTGCTTAGAGGTGAAAGTGCCCTTACTTTGGGCACCTCTGGCCTTCTCACGGATAATACCCCAAAAGCCTCCTCTGATTAGGATTTGCCAGACTTAAAAGGACTGTTGTTGTTGGGATTTGTGAGGTGTCTGCTCACATGGCTCCAGCTCACACTTCTTGCCTCCAAGACCATGATTGTGTAGGCTGAGTTTGGAGTGGCCCCATAGATTTGGCTGTCTGTATGTCCTTTTATAATTTGTCCAACCCGGAGTACGCTTTAGGGTGAAAAGGGTGTCCTCTATTAAAGAGCACGCTGAGGAGGGACTGCTAGACTTCTAGCAGGAAGCCAGAGACCTGGCGTGCCAGAGGAGGATGCTGGCATTGGGTTCTCTGGAGGCAGTGTCCGCTGCGTCCTGAGTGCACCAGATGTCTGTGCTAGACATGATTTTTAGGTTTCGCCTGGGTAACGGAGCGTAAGCTCCGCCCCCAGAGAAATCTGTAGTTTCCAGTAAGGACTCTTGAATACGCCCCTCTGTTCGATTGCCTAGCTCCCTAAATGGAGGCTAGCCATTGGAACAGAGAGGCGTCCGTCATGGCCGGACAAGATTCGGGGGCGTTCCCGAGAAGTTTTGGCTTTTGGCTACGTCAGCCAAAAGCCGGGAACGCCCCCGAATCTGCACGGCCTCTGCTCTCCCCCTTCCCTCCCACAGCAGATCCCCGCCTCCCCCTCCCCTCCCACAGCCGATCCCCGCCTCCCGAGCCGCAGCTGATCCCGATGCAACACGGACTCCGCTCTCCCCGCCTCCCTCTCCCCTCCCACAGCAGATCCCCGCCTCCCTCTCCCCTCCCAGAGCAGATCCCTGCCTCCCGAGCCGCAGCTGGTCCCGATGGCGTTGTAACACGGCCTCCGCTCTCCCCCTTCCCTCCCACAGCAGATCCCCGCCTCCCCCACTTTTGGCTCTCGGAATTTGATTAGCTCGGGCATTATTTAGGCTGTGTTCGACTTTTCTATAAGCAGTGCAACCCTTTAGAGAAAACCAAAACGTCGGCGAAATAGCTGATCAGGGCGCTATTAAATGTGGCACCGGAGAGGGGGGTGTATAGCTGCTGCACAGGGACAGCAATGCATTAGTGCTCGTTTGAAAAACTCGTGGAGCCGAGGAGGACGTAGCGGAGAGGGCCCCTTTATCGAATTGTATTGCTCGCATCGTCCTGCCTCTCTCTGTCCGAGGGTGCCTGAGCCCAGGCAGAGAAGTCGTCTGAACCCCAGTCTTGAACAGACTTCTCCCTCCACCGGGTGCTCAGTAGGTCGCTGGTACCACTCCTAGCGAGTGCCAGTCTTTCTCTAGACTACCCTTTCACCCTCTAATGATCCCCTAGTCCCCCGAGTTTTTTCACTAGGGAATGAGTGCTTTATATGGGCAGGTACTGTTCCGTACGGAGTACTTGCGATGCTATATTTCCTATTAAAGCACTGCGTAGGGTTTTTTCTCTGTACCTTTTACAGTCCTCAGTATTTACTAGCTTTTCCGGGATCCCTTTCTTGGCTCGCTGCTAGTGCTTTGATAGGCAGGGTGACCGTTTTGGACACCTGTTAGTCATCCCTCGCCCCGACTTATGTAGGGGGCCGAGTTGCCGGTCCTCTGGCATGCAAGAGTGAGAACTAGACGCGTATCTGCGCACTTGATGACTTTACAGCAGCGTGTGCTCTCCAGCCACCTCCGAATTACCCCACGCACGTTCACCTTTTTCCAATTTACTGCACATTTCACCTTTTTCACATTTAGCTGAAAATAAGCCGACCTCTTCACAAGCCGTGCTGTCCATAGGTAACATTATGCTCATTGCACTTATATTTCAATGTCTGCTGATTCACCGTTTTTATTCCCTCTGAAGCCGGCTTTCTGGTGTCAGTAATTTCTCTTGCAAACGTTTGTACTCCACTAGGTGACGTTGATCGTCCTACCTAGGGCGGGACCGCAGTGTATCCCACATCTTTTTTTGCATTGAACATTTTATTTCTGCTCACTTGCTTTTTTACTAAGCGTCCATAACGCGTGGTCATTCCAGTTTTCTTCCTTTCTTCAAATCTCTACAACGATTAGATTCACCATAGCCGTTTCACATTCTGCTTCTTTTCTTAGCCATTTCTGCTCCTCTTGTGTTAACTTTCCCCTTGGTTAGCTGCACCCCTCCTAATATTTCGTGGCACTGCGCCCGCCCCCGCATTTAACGGCCGTCTTTGTCATTCTATTCTCCTCCATCCAGATCCCTTGCCACTTGCTTATTGACTCGTTCAATGCACAGAAAGCTTTTTTCTGCCTTTTTAATCATACCTTTCCGTGGTCGTTTCCATATTTAACACTTCCTTTACTACAGCTTTTTCATACCCCTTTTCTGTCGCTTCCACCCTTTTTTTATTACCATGTGGTTATCGTCATGCTTATTAATACTTTTATTGTAACTGTATTTTTACGCAGTTTATTTCAAGTTTCATCCTGTTCTATTATACTCCCCACCCCCCCACCCCTTTCACCAAGTAGCAGTTTAACCTGTCCTGCATTTTTGTATATGCCTTGCTCTCTTCGTTGATGTCTTCCTGACGGCCTTATTCCATGTAATTTTTCTACGATGGTTGCTTACAAAATTCCACTCACAATTTCGCACACAATTGGTGCAGTTCGGTGTTTGCTGTAGTTTCAACTCTTATTTTATCACTACCTTCGTTGGTGCGTGTAGTATTGAGTCCACTCAATATTTAGTAGAAAAGTAGGTTTATTTGAAGAAAGCACAGGAGCAAGGTAGGGTACAACCTACACAGGACTTCTTCCCAGCAACTGTAACACACAGAAGCTAGGAAAGGAATCCTGTGACATAAAGGAATACTTAAGGCAGAACAATTCTAAGTACAAATTAAAGGGGCAACACGACACATCTTCTTCCTTTAGAAAAACAAAAAACAAAAAGAATTAACAAACAAAATCTCGTAACCATATGGGTTTGGAACAAACACGTTTCTTACCAATAACAGGATTCTCAAAACAATTGGGATCTTTAACAATAGTGTTGTTGTTGCTACGATTGGAAGAAACGCAATCATTAGCATGGTGAAGATCATTAACACTGTCAGAAGAACCCAAAAAATCCTTACTAGAAACATCTGGCACAACTTCACTATTAATACTGTCATCAGTAGAGATGCCAATAGGAACAGATGTAATTTCAGAAGGAGCAGAAATATTTTCAGAAAGGAGAAAACCACCATGATCCTCTTTTTGAACAATAGGAGGACTTGGCGAGGAGTTGGGTAAAATTGTAGGATTCACAGTGCAAGAATTTTTATTCCCTTTGTAAATAGCAATTCTCTTTAAATTCCATACTTTACCATCACTTAAAAGAACAGCATTGCGTAGAACTTTCTTAATCATTAAAGGTTTAGAAAATTGAGAATCACCTTTGCGAACCTTCCATGGTTTTTTAACTTTAACCAGCATTCCAGCTTCAACTTTTGTGGAACCTGAAGCAAATTTATTGTCAAACTCCTTCTTGTATTGGAGATGTTTCCCAACAATATTGTTTTTAACTTCATTCATGCAGATATCCAAACAGTCTTTTTTATGCAACCAATTAGGATTATATTTAGTCCTAGCGACACGGCCTCTCATAATTTCAAAAGGTGACATCTTTAAAGCATCATGAATATTGGTTCTATAGGACCAAACAGCTTTGTGAACACCAACTTCCCAATTATCTCCTTTCATAATAGCAAGTTGAATAGCATTTTTCAGGACTTTGTTGAACCTCTCGCATAATCCATTACCACTTGGGTTATATAATGAAGTGGTTTTATGGATTATACCTGTCCTGTCAAAATAGGATTTAGTAAGTTTGGACACGAACTGGACACCATTGTCACTGATAATTTGTGTAGGGAGACCTTCCTCCATAAAAACTCTATCAATAAACTCTAAGACTGTGGCTGAGTCGACTCTGTCCACAATGGTAATACAGGGCCACCTTGAAAAAATATCAATGATAGAAATCACAAATTTCTGACAAACACCGATAGGTCCCATAATATCCATAGCAACGGTATGCCAAGGACCCTCAGGAACTATAGGTACACACATGTCTGGTTTCAAAGTATTGAGAACTTTATCTGAGTTGGAACAAACAACACATTCACGTACCATTCTTTCAGACATGACATCAATACCTGGCCACCAGTACCATTGTTTGATATTTTGCTTGGTTTTAACAATACCACAATGATCCTTGTGGCATAATCCTAAAATGGAGTCTCTCAACGTTACAGGGGGAACAGCTTTATCTCCCCGAAAAATAGTGTTTTCAAAAACAGTAAGTTCATTCCTGACCTCCCAGAATGGTTTAAGGTCAGAAGATAATTTACTTTTTTCTATCCACCCATTGCGAATAAAAGAAATAACAGAGACCAGGACATTGTCCTTAACATACTCTTCAGTCCAAACTTTTTTCTCAATGCAAAAAGGATTATCATCATGAATGAGGGCAACTTGAAAGGAATCCCATTCATTAACCTCACATTCTTGCAAGTCTGAGGGCATGCGCGAAAGAAAATCAGCAATAACATTGTTTTTGCCTGGAAAATAGACAATTTTGATTACAAAATCTTGTAAGCGCATAGTCATCCTAGCAATTCTAGCAGTGGCATTGTAAAGGCCTTCAGTGGAGAGGAGTTTGGTAAGGGGTTTATGATCAGTTCTGACTACACAGCTTTTGCCCCATACAAAACTCCGAAAATGTTCTAAGGACCAGACAACTGCAAGAGTTTCCTTTTCAATGACCGAGAATTTGCTTTCAGGAACTGAAAGAGCCCTGGACGCAAAAGCGACAATGTGTTCTTTCCCAGAATTGTCAATTTGTGACAGGACGCTCCCCAAACCTTTATTACTGGCATCGACCGTAATGACAGAATCAAGGTCTAAGTCAAAAGGGGACAACACAGGGGCATTGATGATGTCAGATTTAATACTATTAAATTCATTCTCACAAAGAGCGGACCACTCAAACTTGACCTTACTTTTCAAAAGTTGTCTGATATTGAAAACTTTACTAGAAAATCCTTTAACAAATTTAGAGTAGAATTCTACCATACCGAGGAATGATCGGACATCATCCTTGCTGGTCGGAGAGGGTGCTTCCTTAATGGCGTCAACAAGTTTGGGTTTAGTTGAGACACCATCAGAACATAGAACATGACCTAAGTAAGTTACGGATTTAACTCCAAAATGACATTTGGAAAACTCAATGGTTAACCCTTTACCATCCAGGATATTAAGAACCTCTTCAAGAATAGAGTTGTGTTCTGATTCATCCTTACCATAAACTAAAATATCGTCCTGGAAAAATTTAATTTTGGGATGTTTGCCAAATAATTGGTGCATGATACGTTGGAAAATGGCAGCAGCAGAGGCCAAACCGAATGGCATCCTCTTAAATTGAAAACAACCCATAGGGGTGATGAATGCAGTGAGATGCCTGCTGTCATAATCCAAGGAAATCTGATGGTATGCGGCAGAAAGATCCAATGTAGAAAATATGGTAGCACCTTGAACGGAAGACAACATTTCAGAGATCTTGGGTAACGGAAATTTGTCAATAACAATGTTCTCATTTAAATGGCGAAGGTCAACACATAGCCTAATTTTGCCATTCGCACGTCTGGCGATAACAACTGGAGAAATCCATTCGGAGGATTCTATAGCCTCAATGATGTCCTCCTTAACCAACTTGTCTAATTCTTTTTCAACATCATTGCGAACTAAGATAGGTATGTTTCTAGCTTTAAAAATTCTAGGTTTAGCGTCACTTTTCAAAATAATACGATGGGAAAATCCTTGTAGATTACCAATTTTCCCGCTAAAAACTTTTGGAAACTTTTTAAACATGGAATCTCCAATTTTTTCACCGTCATCAATTATTAAAACAGGTTCGGGACTATTGGGATTAAGAATAATGTCTAAATTAAATTGATCTCTCCATCCAAGGACAGAAGGACCACGTTTAGAAACATAGAGTTTCCCTAAGGAATTTCTATCTTTAAATCTGAATTTTAAGGGTTTGAAACCGACAATTTCAATCTTTTCTCCTAAATACCCCTCAGGAGAAATATCAGAAGCATAAAAATCATTACCTAAGTGCTGTGCAAAGTCAGAATTCCACACTTTTTCATTAACAATAGTGTACGGGGAACCAGAATCTGCATAAATGTTGATGGGAACCCCACCGATTCTCATGTCACACATAGGTTTTTTAAGAACATTTCCTTTGAAGGAATCAATGTTGAAGATAAAAACTTTCTCAAGTGGTTTCTGAACACATTCATCTTCCATAGAGCAATGTGAAACTTTTTTAATACATTCGTCTTCTACAGAACAATGTAAAACCTTTCTAACTAAATTTTCTTCACCACTAGAATCGGAAGAATCATAAATCACCTTTACTTTCTTACTTTTAGACCTGTGGCAAGCTCTGGAATAATGACCAATTAACCCACAATTGGAACATTTTTCCTTAATGGCAGGACACATTTTAAAGTTAGCTAAATGTGAACTACTGCCACACCTGAAACATTTGAGGTTGTCCGGATTTTTATCCGTTTTATTAACCTCACCAGACTTAGGTTTATTTTGGAACTTCTGTTTATAACCAGATTTACTTTGAACTCTAGAAACAGTATGTTCCGAAACAACGTTAGGATCTGGGGAAACTTTTTCCTTAATCTTAATAGCTTTGGCGCTGCGACCAGAAAGTTCAGCTTTCCTAACAATAGCTAGAACATCTTTAAGGTCAGAGTCGCCATTAATCCAAAGTCTATCTTGTATTGATGGGTCTGATGCATGCATTACGACCTGATCCCTTATGAATTGTTCTTGAAGGTGATCAAACTTACAGTCATCAGCAATCTTTTTCAATTCAGAAATATAAACGTCTATAGTTTCTCCAGGTTGTTGTTTCCTGCGGAAAAATTTATATCTGGTAATACCAATGCACACTTTAGGGGAAAAATGATTATCAAAATCGATTAGAATATCATCAAAAACATTAGAATCTCCACCACCTGTACACTTTGACATTTCCTCATATACTTTTAAACCCCCAGCACCAAGAGAATGTAAAAATAATTTTTTTTTCCTTTCAGGTTTCATCTTTGCTTCTTCATCGATGGTATCAATAAAGTTTAGAAAATATGCCTTCCATTGAAGCCACTTCATGCAGGGTTCTGAACCAGATGGCCAAAATGCTTGAGGAGATTGTATTGTAAAATTTTGAGTAGCCATGAGGAAGTCACAAGGTCAGAAATGAAGTTGAAAAAAAATAACCTTACTTGGGAAATGAGAAAGTAATTGGATGAAATAGTACAGTGAAGATGCTGAAAAACGCTGATGGAAACCGCTTTGTTCTGCCTTTGAACGAAGAAACGCTGTGAAATAATGTGTAGCGTTGAAAACGTTGCTGAGGAAACGCTGGTAACGAAGGAGAGGTGTAGCGTTGAAAACGTTGCCGTGGAAACGTTGGTAAACAAATACTCAAGATGGCCGCCGGCGTCCTACGTCAGCACGTAACGTGCGTCTGACGCGAGGGAATGACGAGCTCGTTACAGCCAGAGAGTCAAGCAATGGAAGCGCTCGAGAATGCCGGCGCTCGAGAAAGAAGACGCTCGAGGCCGAAAACGCTCGTTCAAGTAGGCTTCTTTTGAACTCTCCTTTTTAAAAGATGCACTCTTCTCAAAACTAATTTTTAGAGAATTTGACCCTGCGCAGCGCTTACAGTAATGTCAAGAATAAAAGCGCATTCAGGAAACGGGGTCAAAGTTAAAAAGAGGTTACTCACATGATGTTGTGGAGTAAAAGCAGTTGGAAGAGGCATAAAGGAACCAGTCAAATATCAGCAGTAGAGGCAGAATTCTTGATGGAAATGGTTTCCACAATGCAGGAGAATTGTCAGAGGTGGTAAAAATTGAAGATAGGATAAAATTATTTAAAAAAAAACTTTTCCTTGTAAATATGAAAAAAAAACGTTAAAGTTGATTAAGTCAAAATCATCAGGGTTCATGGGTTCCTGGTGCTTCCTGGACCTCGTCGCCAAAATTGTAGTATTGAGTCCACTCAATATTTAGTAGAAAAGTAGGTTTATTTGAAGAAAGCACAGGAGCAAGGTAGGGTACAACCTACACAGGACTTCTTCCCAGCAACTGTAACACACAGAAGCTAGGAAAGGAATCCTGTGACATAAAGGAATACTTAAGGCAGAACAATTCTAAGTACAAATTAAAGGGGCAACACGACAGTGCGCTTTTAGTTTATTTGCCCCAACTGGCAAATTCCTGACAGCACTGCTCCAGTTTACTTTAACAACCACCACCACCAAGTGACTGCAGCTCTATCAGCGGTTGTCTGACTAGCTTTTCCCCACCTGAGGCTCTCTCCGTGATGGATTTTCCTGCCTTCTCACCCTGTGTCTCATTTTGCCTCCCCTAATATCTTTCTTCATTTATGTTCTACTATAGTGTCCATACATACTGTACTGTTACTTTGAGATATGTTGCTGATTCCACGGTGCATCTCGTGCTGCGTCACGAGACGCACAGGCCTCATTGTTGGTTATAAAATGTGTTTGTTTGGTTTGATCTGGGTTCCTGCATGTTTGGTTTGTGGTTAGATTGATCATTCGGGGGCAAACCAAGCTGGGTTGGAGGTCAGTCGTGGGCTCTCTACTTATGAGACATTAATAAAGTCTTGTTCACTTGAATACTCAACGCTATCTCGTCTGTGTTATTCCCGGATGTCAGCATGCAACATTATTGGCGACAAGGATGGGATTTGTTGCATTCCTGAGCCCACCGAACAGCCTCTCTGATCTATGCACACTCTGATCTATGCACACCACAGCAGCAGGCTGCTACTCATTGCTGTGTTGTCTGCTGGATTTCCTGACCTCAGGAATCACTCGTACGATTTGAAGAAACCTTGTAACAATACTTGAAAATGAATTTTTGAACTATGACTGTTCCTTCACTTGCGCTGGCTGCTGTTATTAGCAAAGCAATTAGCAAACAGAAAAATATTGGTGTCACATGCGTACCCTGATTTGAGGGTCAGGCTTCATTTTTGGTGACTGTATATTTTGTCTGCTCTGTCCTTATTTATTTCTAAGGCCCCACGTTATATAGTCCACAAATACGTTCAGTATCACAATTTGCACAGTTTTGTTTTCTTGTTGATCTGTGACACTTTGCCACAGGTCAACTGGTGCGCAGGGTCAACGCTGTGATGGGTCAAGAATACCGGTCAAAACGGTTTGTAGAAATATCAGCAAGTTTTTTGCTCAGTGGGTTTTCCTTTTGAGCAAGTCCTTTGTAGAGTGTCTTGTTGAGGTTGGGGAGATGGCCATCTTATATCTCAAAGCCTAAATCTCTGTGGAGGTCTGCCGTTCTTGCGATGCCTGGAGCTGTTCTTTCGAAGCGCGGAGCGCCTGCTGCTGTCCAATGGGCCCTCTTCGATTGTTTTTGCAAAGATTTCCAATACTGGTCAAGGTACTGTTTATTATGCCATACCCGGCCACTCGACTGATGCAGACTGCCTAACATTGGACATCACTAGTTAGGTGTGAGTAGAGACAACAAGCGCTGATACTTATTTACATCTTTTTAAGGACCATATGTCCTATAATGCAAAGGAAAACTGCATCTCTTGAGTGTATTTTGAATGTTCGAAGCCCAGGTGTTGTAGGGTGATTTGGGTATACCCCTAGATGTTTAAAAGTAGAGCACATGCTCTGCATAGGCTAATAAAAAGTAGTACCCCTTTCCCTAATGCGGTGCCTTGCAGTAAGCAGTGTATGACATTTAGAACAAAGTTTTAAATACAGTTTGCCAAACTTGCGCCTCTTGTTGGGCTAAGCTGTCGTGAAGCCAGCAGCATGATGTAACTGCAGCTAGCAGACAATGTAAATTTGCGCTGCCCTTTGATAGAAAAAAAATGTGAACTGCAAAGTTGTCTGGTGGATAGGTCAGAAACCAGGCTGTCTTTTCCTCGCATGTGGATTGCAGCATCTATTTGTCCCACAGTGTGTAGATCAAATTGAGGTTTTAGGGACCATCTACAATGTGCTCACCTTCCCCCTTATCCTTGATTGTAAATAGGTCACACCACCCAAAGCTTCCTGCATTTCCACACCCTTGTATTCTCTGTGTAATCACTGATTTTCCTGCAAGAAAATGGTGCCAGCCAAGGTATTCTTCCATTCTTTATGGATCGAGTTTCTGTGTCTTTGCCTATAAGTCTCATTCCTGTTCAGGTTTTGATGGAAAAGCAATTGTTGGCTAAGTATTTTTCAGTGCGTGGTAGATGACAATAACGGGGTGGCTGGCCGTTGCTTTTTCCTCATAAACCGTGGATTAGCAATGTATATGGTTACTTGCCTTTCCTCAGAGTGAAAGATTTTGTGTGTTTTTGTGTTAGTCCTAGATTTTTCTGCGAAGAGAGGTAGGGAGAACGAAGCAATACACTTTTAGTCCCCAAATATATTGTTCAAACAGCAAGAAGTGAGATGTGGGCTGCCCTGCCTCTGGGTGGGTGTGTGTGTGTGGGGCTCTGGGTGGGTGTGTGTGTGTGGGGCTCTGGGTGTGTGTGTGTGTGTGTGTGTGTGTGGGGCTCTGGGTGTGTGTGTGGGGCTCTGGGTGTGTGTGTGTGTGTGTGTGGCTCTGGGTGGGTGTGTGTGGGGGGGCTCTGGGGGTGTGTGTGTGTGGGGGGGCTCTGGGTGTGTGTGTGTGTGTGTCTCTGGGTGTGTGTGTGTCTGTGTGTGTGTGTGTGTGTGGCTCTGTGTGTGTGTGGCTGTGTGTGTGTGTGTGGCTCTGTGTGTGTGTGTGGCTCGGGGTGTGTGTGTGTGGTAGTAATTGCGGTCTGCTGAGCTCGTCCGTAGGGTACAATAGGTCTCACATTGCGAGAGATTAAGCTAATGGCAATGTAAATGACAAAACCAACACATAAATACAAAGTTTGTCATTTACAATGCCAATAGCTCTAACTTTTCCAAAGGCGAAACCATTGCATTGTAAATGCTTGTTCCCTCTTGGATGAGCTCCCTTCTGCAGTTCCTGTAGGCCTCTGGGAGGGGTTTGTTTTATTAGGTGCTCCACCTCTTTCATTCGTATCTGTCATATATTGGCAGTATGATGACCACGTTGGTTATGTGTCACAGTGTGTCTGTCATTGACCAGCTTAAACTCAATGCCAAAAAAACTGAGTTCCGCTTAACCTGTTGACCGCAGACATTTTTTTGCGGCAGTGCAGCAGTTTTAAAGAACGGGCGGGGCTGTGTTGGCCGTTGAACGTGCGCAGCACCAGCCAGGTAGTGCTCCGAACGTTCAACGGCCGACAGCAGCACTCAACGGGTTAATCTCACCACCCAACGCCAATACAGACATTCAAGTTTGGATCAAGGCTATCACAGCGCTCAACTGCTCTCCTAACATTGTGGACTCAGCTAAATCACTAAGAATTACCTTAGATGGCAACCTGAACATGCGGGGCCATATCAACACGATGGCCAAAACTGCCAGATTTCATTTGAACTACCTAAGAAACCTGAAACCTTTCCTTGACCCCCCAGATCTAAAAATCCACAATTCAGGCTCTAGTCATCTCCAGGCTAGAATATGGTTGCTCCACCCTCGCTGGCCTACATAAAAACCTCTCTGGCACCCTTGAAAGCCTGCCTCAACGACGCTTCTAGACTTTTAACTGGCTCTAAGAAGTTCGACCATATCTCGCCCCACCTTAAAGCTCTGAACTGGCTTCCGCTTGAGGCCAGAATCCAATTTAAACTGGCTTGCATCACCCACAAGGCTCTCTACTCCAAGTCTCCTGCCGTTCTCACACGGAAACTTGTTCTATCTGGCGGAGCCAGAAACTCCCGGTTCGCCAGAGCCCTTTTGCTCCAACATGCACGCTTCAAGAAAAAAAGAACCTACAATCGGGCTTTCTCCGGAGCCGCACCAAGAATTTGGAACTCACTCAAACCCGCCATCAGGAAAATACCGTCTCTAGCTCACTTCAAAAAGGAGACCAAAACTTTCCTAATGCTCATGTTACACTCTCCTCCGTAACCTGACGTTAGCTATCGTTACGGCACTATCCCTGGCCCCCTGTCCTTTTGTTACATACCCTACTCTGCCAAACAATCTTCCAGGGTGCTGAGACTGCTTTTCTAGCTTATTGTATCATTTTGTTCATATCCCAATAGGCAGTCGGATATTATGATTGTTTTTCTTGCCATGTACTGTATCCTTCTATGTGTTCCCTATCCCTTCTACTCTTCCGCCCCTTTTAAGGTCTCGCAGAGAGACCTATTGCCGCCCACCCACAAAGCTGACTTTTACGATCCAGATTTGTAGAAGTGCACGTGCTCGTGACCGCGCTTCTGTCCCCCTGCCTTGCTCTTCAAAGGCTCCCCTTACCGTGACTCGCATTTCTGCTTAGCCATCCCATGCCCGAGCCTTCCCACTGCCAGCAGCATTTCTCCACGGCCGCTAGGCCACATCAAAGGTTTCCCCAGCACTGCCCCGCCCATCAATCACCCTTCCACGCCATAAGCTCTTCCCGCTCTGCCCCCTGCTCTCTGCCCCCTGCTCTCCGCCCCCTGCTGCATCAAAGGCTTTTTTAGGTGCACAACTGTGCGCTAGAGACTCGTGAATGGCAGCTTGCCATCTGTGGGGGAATTAATCCTATCCCTCCTCTCCTGGTCTTGCCTGGCAGCCCTCGCCCCTCCTCTCCCCTCCCCGAGAACCCACCGGCCCAGGCGCCTTATTTCTCAGAGCCCCAATCAGCATGCTGCCGTCCGCTCATACACTTCCAGCAGCTCCGGGCTCTCACCCTCTCCTTCCCAATATCCTCCTTCCCAATCTCTCCCGGCCGCCTCAGTCTCTCCTCTCTTCCTCACCTCCTCCCCCTTATCTGACTAGCTTCCCCGTACTGACGTTTTCTCCTCAGTCACCTCTCACCCTAGTTCCCTCCCTCCGTCTCCTCTTCAGGCTTCCTCACACATACAGAGACCCCTTTCCCAGACTCATGATAAACCTCATGCAGCAGCGCCTCCTACTTGTTGACAATATTTGTTACATGACAACGAGTGCATTTGAGCAAGTACAAAGTTGCGTACACAGTGAAAAGTGTCTTTCCACTGTTATGGAGCCCGATATGTAGTTAATTGAGATAAAGCTGTTATACAGTCACTGTGGCCATTACCAGTAAGTTGGGCATTTTGAGGATCTTCATTTAAAAAATGATGCATTTGTGCGGTCCTGGGGGTTCCATGCGTCAAAATGTGCTACCGTAAGGGTAAAGGTGTTATGTAATCTGAAAAGAATACGCAATTATACGGGCATCGAAGACTTTATACCCTGGCTAACAAAGTTGCGTGCCCATAGTAATGACAGTGTGACGCTATGCAAATTTCTTTCAACATGTAACACAATCAAGTGTGTGTGAATAGATGCATTAGGACACACTAGAGTCATTAGGGACTTCAGATACTGAAAATGTTCTGTATTCAAATACAAGGGGGTTTCTGTAGCCATATGTGCAGTTGCACTGTCACTGTTGTATAGGCATGATGGTTTTTATACAGTCACAAGGCCCAGTATGTAGTGACAATATTCTACACAATTACGGAGGCCAATATGTAGTCTACCTTGGTGTTCTATAAACACGTGAGCTGTTTTACAAACACCACCCCATCTATGCAGTCATGCTAGATTTAAAACAGCGACCCAGCCTTCATGCGTTTTGAGGGGAGGTTTAGGACATTCCGTGCAACGTTATACATGTTAAGGGATCATTTTTTTTTTTTTTTTTTTTGAAAACCTTTATTATACCTTCACAGTTTTACACAGCTTGTCGCCTACAACCCGAATGGGCCGGCCGCTAATCAAGGTGTCAAAGAAAAACGTTCTTTACAATACATTTGTGCAGGTAGTTGCCGAAGTCATGAAGGTAAAGATCGGTAAACAAGTGGTGAAGGTTAAATACGAATGGTCCATGCTTGGTGAACGAGGTTTTCATTTTCTGTTTTGTACCTAAAGAAAGAACATTCAAAACTTTGGGGAGTCACAGTACGATCAATGAGTATGCTTATTGCCAGTTAGACGTGAGTTTACTCCTGAGTTGAAACCAACCTCATGCACGCCCACAAGGCAAGGTAGGGTGTGAGCGAACCATCTTTACCCCCCCATCCACCCCGGAAGTACCCCCCCACACTAATCAGCCCTCCTCACCCAACCCGTCTTCCTCGTCTGAGTCCAATGGGTCATCTTCAGGTAGTGGATCGCAGATGTCACCCCGGTATGCGTTCCACGGGGACCACACCTTGTTCCATTTAGCCGGACAAGCCCTGTTCAAGTAAACTGCCCGTTCCGTGATCATGGCCCTGTCCATATTTACGCACCATTGTGAGGCCGTCGGGGGATCCGCCACCCCCCAGCGCTGCGCGATGTCTCTCTTGGCCATCATCATCCCCAATGTTACCCAGAGGCGGCCATGCCGGGACAAGTCATTCGGCTCCCACACATTGAGGAGGCATCGCCGCGGCTCCGGCAGCACCGAGACCTCCAGCACCTGTGACACAGTGCGCATGACCTGACGCCAATAGGTGTGTATAACTGAGCAGTCCCAGAATGTATGGAAGAGTGTGCCCCCCTCCCCGCAGCCTCGCAAGCAGAAGGGGTCAGGGGATCGTTGTATGCGGTGAAGCAGAGTCCTGGTGTAATATGTTCTGTGTAGAACTTTGAGTTGGACGAGCCTCATTCTAGTCGATATGCCCGCTTCCTTAGGGGACGCCAGTGCCTCGTTCCATTCATGTTCATCTAGCTCGCCCACCTCCCATTTCTCCTTAAGAGGCACTAGCGGGTCTGGGGAATTGTTAAGGAGTTTTCGGTAAGTGAGGGAGGTGGCCTTTTCCATCATGTAATCCGTCAGAAGGCGATCTTCTAGCGGGGAGGACTCGGGGAGAGTCGATCCCGCCGGAATAGCTGCCAGTAATGCATGACGGATTTGGACATACCGGTAGGTTTCATGCGGCCCCAGGTCATAGATTTCCTTCAGACAGGCGAAGGTGATGACTTCCCCACGCTCCCACATGTCCCCCACCGTAGAGATGCCAATATCGTCCCAACGGGAGAACCCCTTACTGGTCCGAAGATTGCCTAGGGCTCGTGTGTCCCAGAGTGGAGTGAGCTTAGTGAGTGTGTCTTTCCACCCTAGCGCAGCGGTGGCTGCGTGCCAGGTGGCCACTGTGAGCTTAGTGGGGCCCTTCAGCGGTCTGAGTTTCCGTCTATCATAAAGCGGTGCCAGCAGGTTATTGGTGCCCAGTTGGGCCCTGTCTGCCTGGAACGCCGGATCCGATTGCGATGCATGCAGCCACTGGTTAATTGGTCTGAGCTGTGCCGCCCAGTAGTAGAGATAAAGGTTGGGGAGTGCGATGCCGCCCTCGTACCAGCTCCTACATAGCTTGGCGTGTGCTATACGCGCCGGGCGGTTGCCCCACAGCAGACCAGAGACCACTGCCGCCACTCTCTTGAAGTATTTTTGGGGTACAGCAAATGGGGTATTGTCTAGGATATATAGGAAGCGGGGCAGGGATTTCATCTTAAACAGGGCTGCTTTCCCTAGCATCGTCAACGGTAATCCCGCCCAGAAGCTTGCATCTTGTTTGAGGCGGTCCAGCGGTGGCATTAGGTTCAGTTTTTCGTGTTCTGCCGGGTCGCCCGTGACGTGGATACCAAGGTACTTGAATGAGGAGCCGGCCAACCGCAGAGGGCAGTCCGGACCAAGCGTTGGGTGACCACCCGTCAGGGCGTACAGTTCTGATTTACTCCAATTAATAGTGTAGCCTGACATTTCTCCGTGGTCATTACAGAGGCGCAGGAGGGCCGGTATGCCCTGATCGTGAGGTGATGGTGAGAGTCAGTGGTGAGTGATCCGAGATGCCCATATGTTGTATGAGCACCTCCTCTACGCGCTGCAACCCATCCCCTAACGCCAGGAAATGATAGACTATTGTGGACGGTGGAGTGGAATGTATACTGTCGCAGTGTAGGGTGAACATGGCGCCACACGTCTACCAGCCCTAGTGCCTCTGTGAAGCGCTGAAACCTGGAGGCACCCCCCGGGAGGGCAGTTGCTGGGAACCTGTCGAGTTGTGGGTCTGCAGTTGCGTTGAAGTCCCCGCCTAGAAGCATGTCACCCTCGGGGAGGGACAGTAAGAAGTCACCCAGGGCTGGTAACATCACCGAGTGTAATGAAGGTGGGATGTAAACTGAGATTATTGTTAAGGGGCGCCCGTCCCATTGTCCTGCCACTGCCGCAAAACAGCCCTGTGTGTCAGTCCTAGTGCTAAGGGTGATGAAGTTGGAAGAGTTCCTGAGTAGGATACCCGTACCCCGGGACCCAGTGGAGAATTCCGAATGGGCTAACATTTTATACCCCCTTCTGTCCAGGGCCTTAGTAGCGCTACCCATTAGGTGGGTCTCCTGGAGGAGTATTAAGTCAGGTTTGTGACGTTTCACCTCGGACAGAACGAGGCCGCGTTTCACTTTATCACCTAGGCCGCGCACGTTCCAGGCAAGAAGTTTGAGGGCGGAGCCGCTCATCCGCGTCTCCTCCGCTCTTATTACGTTAGGCTGTACATCCACCATCAGTAAACATCAAAAACATAAACCATCGGAGTAGACCCCACCTCCCCAGCAACATTTCAATAAGCCTCATAGCACTTTGTACAGTTTGTGATCGATTCTGTGAATGTCCCATAACAACAAACAAACCCCCCCCCACCCTGCCTCCCTGCCAAACGGACTCAGAACTGCCCGCCACCCCAACTTAGCAGAGCGCTTATCCCATGCCAAAAACAGAGTACTTGCGCGTCAGGGGAGAGTGTCCCCCAAAGCAGGCGGTCCCTCTGCTGTCCTCGGGCTGTCCGGGCCAGCGTCCATGAACGACTTGATGAACGATCGTAGTGGGAGTAAAGCCCAGGTCACACATTCAGCCCTTCACGGTAGTGTCATTCGCCTCTAGCAGCCCCCACGTGGTCCTGCGATGGCGATCCATTTGCGCTGCCCCTGGTCGACGATTGCGAGCCCGGCCGGCTCTCCTCTCCCGTCCTGAGGGATCATTTTTATAGCCACGGGGAGTAGGTCTTATCTGAATAGGGCATTTCTACAGTGACGGAGACCGTTCTACAGTTAAAGCGGCTTACCCTGGTGCGTGGGCCTTGTGCAGTCACAAGAGCCTTTATGCAATCATGAAATACTTTACATTGACCGAGCCCATCAAGCAGTGTCACAGGCTCAAATTGGCCTTCTGACAGACCCTGTGGCCGCTGTACAGTGTTGGGAATGAAAGACTTGTTTTCTTGTTTTTTTTTTCCGTTATCCTTATGACACCAGCGATTTGCCATTGATGGGGTTTTCCCTGTAAACGTCCTATAGGGCTAACTCCCGTACATATTTTATTTATATTCCATAGAGATGGAAATGTATAATATTAACTTTAATTTTGATAGTTATTTATCACCGTCGCTTTATAACGCATTGATTACTGCGATTAAATTGCTTTTGTCGAGCTCGCGCAAATTTAAGTATCAAACCAGATGAAATAAACTGATCAACTCTTTTAAGTCCAAGCGGATCATAGGTCCATGCGCACACCAGTGTCACTTTTTTTTAAACCCGAGCAAATGACCAACACTCCCTCACACACCCTCAAGCCCCTCACCCTCACACACCCTCACCCCCTCTCACCCCCGCACCCACCCTCACTCACCCTCACAAACCCTCACACCCCCTCACCCTCACCCCCTCACCCACCCTCACTCACCCTCACACACCCTCACACCCCCTCACCCTCACCCCCTCACCCTCACACCCCCTCACTCTCCCTCACCCTCAATTACCCTCACTCGCCCTCACTCACTCCCACACACACCCTCCCCAGCATAGCATAACAAAAAATAGCATAGCATAACAAAACACAGCATAGCTTAGCATAACAAAAAAAACATAGGATAGCAAAACATAACATAGCATAGCATAACATAGCATAACAAAACAAAACATAGCATAGCAAAACACAACAAAGCATAGCATAGCAAAACAAAGCATAGCAAAACACAACAAAGCATAGCATAGCAAAACACAACATAGCATAGCTTAACACAACATAGCATAACAAAACAAAGCATAGCATAACAAAACAAAGCATAGCATAACAAAACAAAGCATAGCAAAATGAAACATAGCAAAGTATAACACAACATAGCATAGTATAATAAACCACAAGAAAACAGCACAACAAAATATGGCATAACGTAACAAACAATAGCATAACATAAAACAAAGCATAGCATAAAAAACATAGTAAGACACAACAAAACATAGCTGCCATCCTCATACCCGCGGCGGCCCCTGGAGCCAGGAGAGGGCCGCCGCCAGATTCCGTTAGGCTGCGTTAGACCCGTGAAGCCCTACACCAGCAGCACGTGACGGGGGCGTCAGCCGCGTCACAGGCCATGCCCCCTCCAGCCGAGAAGCCATTGGGCCAGGCTGCCTGACCCTCGCAGGCCGGGTTGCCATAGGCGGCTGCGGGCACGCCCACCAGCCGCGAGCACCCCGATTGGTTCCCGGGCCCAGAGAGGAGTGACAGGCCTGGGACCAATCCCACCTTCAGTGCAGGCCACAGGGGGAGAGTGAGAGCCCCCACCGAGCCAGGGCGACCGAGGCACCACAGGGAGGCCTGCAATACCGGCGAGTGGGCTCCGGAGAGAGCACAAGCCCCCGCCTGCTCACCACTCGCATCAGTCTGCACCAAGGGGCCCTCGGAGGCCCGAAGACCAAGGTAACTCCCCGGGGTGGAGGGCAGAAGGCGGGGGAGAAGAACAGGGCCCCCAGGGAGAAGAAAGGGAGCCCTCTGGCCACCCCTCCCCTCGGGGGAAACTGTAGTTAGGCCCCGTTGGCCCAAGTTGTATTAATGAGGCTTTCTGGACGGGGCAAGAGCCCAAATTGAGAACCTGATGACTGTGTTGCAGCAAAAGGGTAACCCCTCGCTAGGGGACAGTAATCAATAGACTGCCTGTAAGCAGGAGTTGAATGACAATATTGATGTGCCCTGCTCGAAGAGGTTCATATGCCTAATGGTTCTGAAATCCTGTTTTCATTGACCTTGTTCAGGCCACTGCTGATGTCATGCCCTAGAGGTTCCGACGTTAGGCGATTCTGGAATACTGTTCTGTTGATCCTGCTTAGACCAATGCTAATGCTAGGCCCCTCTAATGAAATGTTGATTGATGACTACAATAGTATTATTCCATGGGGATATTGAAAGAGGTATTACCCGAGTTTCAAAAGAGTGATTTTACTGCTAACTAAACAATGAAATGTTGCCCGAGGAGTTAAATGCCAAGTTGATTACAATGAATTGCCTACCCACTATGAGATCAATCTAGATAAAAGTATATTGATTTTCAAAGACCAACTGGTGTGGTGTCATTTATTGCATGCTGGTGTGGTATCATTTATTGCATGTGTTTCCTGTCAGTGTGAGTGTGTGCTGCACTGCTACTTTACACCTAAGCCTATGGGGGCCTTCCCGCTCGCGCCAAGCTCCCCCGTGGAATTGGTGACCCCAGTTCTCACACACATGTACATTCACCTGTGCAAAAGGTGGCATGTCCTGTACCGCATGGCACCTAGGAATGGTCAGGCATGTCTTAATACCTTTAGGAGTGACAATGACGCTGTCAGTGGCATAACATTAGCCTCCGCAGCCATTGCGGAGCTGGGGGGCTCCCTATGGCACTGTCCAAGGGTGGCGGCCCCTGGCCAGAGAGCTCCTGACTGGGTCTGGATCATGGGGGTCCTCAAGTTTTGTGCCACTAAATAGTAAGTAACAAGAAGTGGAGGATTTTAAATGCTGGTGCTTGCTAGAGTGCTTTCTCATACTGCACTTAAGGCGTGAAGCGGAAATCCGCAGAACAGAGCCCAAGACACAGACAGCTATCACAAACCACTGCTCCAAAACAAAGAACAACTTACCTGGTGCTTAGCAGAAGCATAAATACCAGAACCGGTGTCCATCCTGGCCATCCCGTCAAACTGAAAGATCGCACAAGCACGTCAGCCTGCGCGTTGACGTCCTTCGGGATGGCCGAAACGCATTGGCGTGCCATGCAGCCACTGTTCTTCTTGGCAGTGCCTCCATGGAAGGACTAGAAACACTAGCAGCTGCACACAAACTCTGTTTGCAACCATGCAAGAATTACCACAAGAGGACCCTGCAGATGCTGGTGGAGGGAACTGCCTAAAAACAACAGTTTCCAACTTACCATAGCACTCAATGACAAACTCCTGATAAACTTGTGCACTTCCAAACCTTCATATTCTGAAACTGGCAGGAATCAACTCATCTGCTTCCTAGCTCCTAGACCCTTTGCTGTACCATTCACTCACCCTAGACCTGGCAGGGTGAGAGCCAAGGATACAGAGGGGTAGGGCCCAAGCCTGATGGAGGCCTGGCAATGTTTCAGAAGTCCTTGTCTTGGTCAGAGACTGGAAAAACAAGGGGGATGCTGTCAATGCCTGCCCATGTGTGGTGCCCAGTTATGGACGGTGGGGGCCTGCAATTGCTAGATTTTCTTGGAGTTTCCTCTCTATGGATAGGATTCACCTCACAAGTAATGACTAGGACGAGGAGGAGGTATGCACAAATAATAAACAATTACTAAATAACGTGACTATTGTCAAAGGTGTTCCATTGCTTCTGGTTAACAAATGTAAATGTGTGATGGTGTTTGGAAGAAATCTGCATTGGACTCATGAGTATCAGGTGCCTACTGAAGGGTGCCGTGTCCGTTAGTTGTATGACAGCTGTTTAAGGCACTTTGTAATCTGTTACATTAAACAAACAGTTTGTAATTAGCCTTATTAAACAAACTTAACTGCTCTGTTCAGTGTGCAATTAAGTGTTACTCAAGTGTCAAACATAAGGTACGCAAATGTCACTCAAGCGCATACCTCAAACATAACGTGTATTTGTAAAGCACCTTTTCACCCAAGGGTATCTTGACACTGAATAACATACTTTTATTGTTACCCAACTCAATGGTACTCATGTTACTGACCTCAGAAGGATGAAAGGCTGAGTAGACCCGCCGGGATTTGAACCTGTGACCATGAGGTCGAATACAGGGACCTTTAGTGGACGCATTAGTCCACTAAGACCAAAAGACCCAGCTGATAACATGGACCTGACACACACACAAACTTTACTTCTGTGCATTTACTCTGGATTAGTTACTTGTCTTCATGAAGTGGGTTTCACAGGCAGGGACACCACACCACAAGGGCTGGTGGAATTGCCAGTCAGATTATTACCCCGTCTGCAGCGGTGTGTGTCAGCCCATGCAGTACGAGGTGCACACAGATGTATCCCGCTTCAAGGGTGCAATGCAACACATGGTCAGCACAGGGATGGGCCTGATCTGTACTGGGTGAGCAGAATGTGACTTGGGATCCAAAATGGTGGGGACAAACAAGTGAGGAGTGGGCAGAGATACTCTTGTGAGGTCTGTCCTGTGTGGATCGGGGTGGATCTCACTTTTGTGGGCTGCGGTCTCCTATGTGTGGTCTGGGTGTCTCAGGCATGTTCTGCAGTCTGATGGGAAACTTATGTGGGCTGAGGTCTCACCTGATGTCTGTCTTGTGTAAATTCAACGTCCCTGGTTTGGTCCGCAGTCTTCTGTTTCCAAGGGTATTCTTCTATGTTCTGAGATCTCCGCTACGTAGGCTGGGGTGTTTCTCTTGTGCATGGACCTGTCTGCATTGTGTGCTGGTTTCCCACTTGTGTGTCATGGCTGGGATGGTATTTGCTGTGTGTACTCCAGACTCACTTGAATGAACTAAGGTCTACATTGTATGGTCTGTGCCCTGTGGATGGGGTCCATCTTACGTGAGAGGGGTCTTTCTTGTGTGGTGTTGGTGTGGGTTGGCATGGTCTTCTGTGGACGCATTTGTCCTGACTGGTCTAGCGTCTCTCCTGTGTGGATGGAGCCCTCTGATTCCTGGGCTGAGCGCTCATCCTGCAAAGTATAGGGTGCAGTATAAGTCTGCTGAGTTACCACCTTTTCAGAGTGTGGTCTCCCTTTGTGCAGCATGCAGTCATGCATATGTACTTTTGAACCTCCACTATGCTGGATGGGGTCCCTGTGATGCCTCCTGTCTCTCCTGTGTATGGGTCTGCCTCCTTGTGTAGGCTGCAAGCTCTGCTGCCTGGCATGATTTGGGTTAGATGGACCAAGGTGGTGTGATAGGAGTGACTTTGTACAAGCAGCTTTGGGTAGGTCAGTCTGTAAGGTGCTGGCGCTAGTTGCTGCAAATATTGACGGAAAGCTCTGAACTTTGCATTAAAGAAGACTTTTTCCAAAGAAAGTTGGTGCAGTTGTTGATATCATCCAAAGTCTGCCTGCCAGGGTGAGCCAGCTCCTGTACTCTTGTGCATGCAACAAGCTCAACACGTCATGCAGCCAGTCAATAAACCCAATCTACAGTGGAAAGGGCCAACCAAAGACCGGCAATTAAAAGTGAAAATCAAACTTAAAGAAATAGCCAAAAGTGAAAATCAAACTTAAAGAAACAGCCAAAAGAAGAAAAGAACCCAAATCCTCCTCTACCATAGAGCAAATTCTCACACCAAATGCTCAGGGTGAATTTGCACTAGACTAATGTAAATTAAGGGGGCATTTCGATGGACGATGCGGAGGTAAAATTAATTATTTATTTATTTTTCCCCTCATCATCGTCCCTCGAAATCTCCCCTTACCCGGCCCGCCGCTGTTACCTGCGCGGACCGCGGCTGGGGGCCAGTTGTTGCGCACACTTTGGGAGTTAAGCAGCAAGGGCTTGTCAGCGCATAGGCTACTGATCCACCTGGCGGAAAAAGATCTGGTGCCGTTGAGGGGGTAGGAGCTGTTGAAGATGGTCAAAAGGGACCCGAAAGTGGTGCAAGATAGATGGGAGATCAACATTTTTTAGACCCGGTTGTTGCCGAAGAGGGTATGCTTGCAAGTCACAGTCATCAATAGGGCATGTAAAGAGGTAAAAAAAGAGATAGCTTTCTGTAAAGCTGCAAACCTGGGATTAGTGTTTGGTGAGGACATTCAGGACAAATGTCCAATGGTGCTCGGGCAGCATGGTGTGCGCGTGTCCCTCCTGAAGAACAGAATGTACCTGGTGAAGTTGATGGAGTTCTTGGAGTGTTGGCAGGGACAGGCAGTCTGAAGAGTGAAGGGGGATAGAAAGAATACGGCAGGAGAGGTGCTTTATGGTAGAAGAGGAAAGCGCTCAGGTTAAGGCATGAGGGGAGCAGGGAAAGTTTACAGGCTAAGAAGTAGCGATAAAGGCGGTGTTGGACTACCCTGCTGGGCAGTCTGGCCCTGCCAGATGGGCCACCTTGACAGGACCGGGGTGCCAACTGGTATTAGTAGTCCCTTCACGGCCCACGGAACCAAGAGCTTTTAAGCTGGCCTATCGAACAAGTTACTTATCTTCGGTAACGATATATCTGTAAGAAACATTAGTTAGTGTTAGATTCCTTACCTTAGAATATCCCCAGGCGTCAGTCTGGATCCGGAAACTTTTGCGTAGCAGTACCCCTGCGCGTCGGTAGGCGTCGTCTGCAGGCGTCCCTTGCGGCTCCGCGTCCGTCGTCAGCGTCGTGCGCCGTGATGACGTCGCTGGAGTATATAGACGCCGCCTCCGCGCGCTGACGTCAGTTCTTCGTACACAGCTTTTCCGCGCCAGAAAACGCAGAGCCATGTGAGAACCAACACTGGTGCCATTTGAAACTAGGGCCCTGAAAGGGATGTCCTTAACCCTAGGTATCAGTTCGCAGAACGGGGAGGATGGGTGGGTTCGGTAAGGAATCTAACACTAACTAATGTTTCTTACAGATATATCGTTACCGAAGGTAAGTAACTTGTTCATCTGAAAGAAACACGTTAGTGTTAGATTCCTTACCTTAGAATAGATACCCCAGCAATACCAACCCCGGTGGTGGGTCTGCGAACCAATACATTCCTACACCAGAAAGTCCTGGAGGACAGAACGGCCAAAGAAGCCATCCCTCCGGACTTGACTGTCCAGGCAGTAGTGCCTCGCAAAGGTGTGCAGCGAGGCCCACGTAGCCGCCTGGCAAATGTCCTGCAAGGGGACTCCCCGGCCCAGGGCAGTAGTAGCCGCCGTGGCCCGAGTGGAATGGGCCCTCAGCCCAACAGGAGGCTCCTTCCGAGCCAAAGAGTAGCACGCTTTGATGCAGAGAACGACCCACCGAGAGATGGTCCGTTTATGTACCGCCCGTCCCTTCTTCGCACCCACGTAGCCAACAAACAGTTGGTCATCCACCCGGAACTGGCGTGTGCGATCCATATAGAATGAAAGCGCACGTTTTGGGTCCAGACGATGGAGCCGCTCTTCATCCTTTGAAGGATGCGGAGGCGGGAAGAAGGAGGGGAGGGTGATGGACTGCCCGATGTGAAAAGCAGAAACTACTTTGGGCAGGAAAGAAGGTCTAATCCTCAGAACCACCTTGTCAGGATGAATGGACAGGAAAGGAGGTTGGACAGAAAGAGCCTGGAGCTCACTCACTCTCCTGGCAGAGGTGATGGCAACCAGGAAAGCCGTCTTCAAAGTCAGGAGACGAAGAGGACAAGAATGAAGGGGCTCAAAGGGAGCACACATCAGAAAGGTAAGAACCAGGTTCAAGTCCCACTGAGGCATCACAAACGGAACAGGTGGATACATGTGTGTGATGCCCTTCAAGAATCTCGTTACAATCAGGGACCTGAACAAAGAAGGCTGATCAGGAAGCCTTAGAAAGGCTGAAAGGGCCGAAAGGTAGCCCTTGATAGTGCCCAGAGCAGAGCCCTGCTGGGCAAGAGAGAGAAGAAACAGAAGAACCTCGGAAAGAGGGGCAGAAAGAGGATCCACAGCCTTTGCTGTGCACCATGCCACAAATCTGTTCCACCGACAGGCGTATACCGACTTTGTGGAGGGACGCCTGGCTGCCAGAATTACATCACAGACTTCAGGAGGCAAGTCAAATGGCCTCAACTGCCGCCGCTCAATCTCCAAGCATGGAGGTGGAGACTGGACAGGTTCGGGTGTAGGACCGTCCCCTGCTGCTGCGACAGAAGGTCCTCCTGAAGGGGCAGGCGGATCGGGGGACCGACTGACATGCTGAGTAGCTCGGGATACCAGTACCTTCGAGCCCAGTCCGGAGCCACAAGGATAACTTGGGCCCGGTCGCGCCTGATCTTCTTCAGCACTCTGGGCAGAAGTGGTATAGGCGGAAAGGCGTATAACAGACCGCAACTCCACTCGCGCCGAAAGGCGTCGCCGTGCGAGTGCCGTCTTGGAAACTCCAACGCGCAGAACTGATGACATTGCGCGTTCTCTTCTGTGGCGAATAGATCTAACCAAGGCTCTCCCCATCGCAGAAAGAGGCCTTGCGCCATGTCCGAGTTCAGACGCCACTCGTGATCCATCGAGCACCGACGGCTGAGTTCGTCCGCCCTGGCGTTCAGAGAACCTGCCAGGTGTTGAACCGTCAAAGTCACGCCCTGACGTTCCAGCCACTGCCAGAGGCGCAGAGCCTCCTGGCAAAGGGTCCACGACCCCACTCCGCCCTGTTTGTTGCAGTACCACATGGCGGTAGTGTTGTCGGTGAACACCTGCACCACACTCCCATTGACAAAGGGGAGGAATGCCTTCAGTGCTAGACGAATCGCCCGTAGCTCCAACAGGTTGATATGGAGCCGGGACTCCGCCGGAGACCAGATGCCTCTGATCTCTGCCTCTCCCAAGTGGCCACCCCAGCCCTGGAGGGACGCGTCCGTCACGACAACGTGCTCCGGTTGGGTAAGGGAGAGGGATCTGCCACTGACCCAATCGCGGTCCGTAAGCCACCACTGCAGTTGTCTCGCAGTGCCCTCCGAGATCAAGACGTGGTCGGACAAGTTGCCCTGATGCTGGGCCCACTGAAACTTCAGGTCCCACTGCAGAGCCCGCATCCGCCACCGGGCGTGATGCACCAGAAGGATGCAGGAAGCCATCAGCCCCAGCAGCCGCAGCGTCAACCTGACCGAAACCCGGGATAGCGGCTGAAAGATGGGAATCAAAGCCTGTATATCCCGGACTCGTCGTTCCGGAGGATAAACCCGAAACTGCGCCGAGTCCAGAACCGCTCCGATGAAAAGGAGCTTTTGAGAGGGACACAGGTGTGATTTCGGCACATTGATGGAGAACCCCAGGTCGTGCAAGAGGTCTGCCGTCATCTGAAGGTGGTGGACGACTGTCTGGGGCGAGCCCGCCTTCAACAATCGTCTAGGTAGGGGAAGACTGAAACCCCTAACCTGCGCAGATGGGCTGCGACCACCGCCATCACCTTTGTGAACACCCGTGGGGCGCTGGTAAGGCCGAAGGGGAGCACGATAAACTGAAAGTGCTCCTGGCCTACCGTGAACCGCAGGTAACGCCGGTGGGCCGGCAGGACGGGGATGTGAAAATACGCATCCTGCAAGTCCAACGCTACCATCCAGTCTTGCGGGTCCAGAGCAGCCAAGACCTGAGCCAAAGTCAACATCTTGAACTTCTCCTTCCGGAGGAAGCAGTTGACGTTCCGTAGATCCAAGATAGGACGTAGGCCCCCCTTGTCCTTCTTGGGTACCAGAAAGTAGTGGGAATAGCAACCACGCCCTACTTCTGGCCCAGGAACGCGCTCGATGGCCCCCTTGGCCAAGAGGGCCGTAACTTCCTCCTGCAGAAGTGTCAAGTGGTCCCCCGACACACGGTGGTTCTGCGGTGGAATGGCTGGAGGAGTGGTCTCGAAGGGGAGGGAGTAGCCCCTTCGGACGAGCTGCAGCACCCACCTGTCCGACGTAATTGTGCGCCAGTGAGCGTGGTGATGGCGAACCCTGCCACCCACTGGCGTCACATGGGGCCGAAAGCACGGACTAGGAGGACTTGGAGGCAGATGCTGCGGGGGGAGGTGTGGTCTGACCCCGCCGTTGACCCCGACCGCCGCCACGGCGGTTTCCACGGCCGCCACCGCGTTGAAAGGATTGTTGCGGCGCGTGGCTGGCAGCACGTGTGGGGACGCCCCTTCCGTGGCCACGAAAGGAGCGAAACGAACCCGTCTGCTGGCGCTGGGTCGAGAGACCCAAGGACTTGGCCGTGACCCTGGAGTCCTTGAAGCGTTCCAGCGCGTGGTCCGCCTTGTCACCAAAGAGGCGACAGCCATCGAACGGCATGTCCATCAGAGCATTTTGGACATCTGCCGAAAAGTTGGCGGATCTCAGCCAGGCGTGGCGACGAATCGCCACCGTCGTTGACATAGCTCTGCCCAGCGAGTCGGTCGTATCAAGACCACACCTTATGGAATATTTAGCTGCGTCTCGGCCCTCAGCCACAGCCTTGCCGAGCTTCGCCCGCACCTCCATGGGGCATTCTGGCAGCAGGTCCGCGACCGTGTCCCACACAGAGTGGGTGTAGCGGCCCAAGAGGCATGCGGTGTTGCAAGACCGCAGTCCCAGACTCAGGGACGAGAAGACCTTCTTACCATACTGGTCATACCTCTTGGATTCCCGATCGGGCGGGACCGACGGGAATGCGGTCTGGGAGGTAGAGGCCTGGATCACCAGACTCTCGGGGGTGGGATGGGTGGACAGGAATTTGGGGTCGTCCGGACAAGGACGGTGGCGTCTGGCCACGTTCCGATCAACAGGCGAACCTGAAGCGGGCCTGGACCACGTGCCCAACAGAACGTCTGACAAGGCTTCGTTAAACGGCAGCAGAGGCTCCTGTGGGCATGACTGCGGTTTGAAGACCTCAGTGAGGATGTTAGGCCTCACGGCCGCGACGGGGAGCTCAAGGTGTAAGGCCTTGGCAGCCCTCATCAGCACCACTGAATATGCAGCTCCCTCCTCCGACGCCACGGAAGGAGGAGAGACAAAGCCAGGGTTAGGAGAGTCGTCCAGACCACTGGCGTCCCCCAAATCACCTGTCCAGTCCGGGTCATACTGGCACTCACGTGACAGAGGGTCCTCAGACCCCTCCCAACCTTCCCCGTACTCTTCATCTTCTCCATACTCGGAGTCAACGATGTAGACCGGCTCCTCGGGGTTCACAGGCCCCATCGGCGTCGAGCCCGGCGTCGATCGACGCCGGTCCGACTCCGCGTCTGGATTCGGGGAGGGTATGGGGACGACGCCGCCCGGAGCCGGCACCGGAGAACCGGCGCTGCGCGGGGGCGGCGTCGGGGGCAACCCCGATGGAATCGGCGCCGGACCGGCCGGCAGGCCAGCCGGCGCCGACCCCGAAGGCCCATGCGGCGCCGGGGTCGGAGCCGTCGGCGGCACCGGGGCCGGAGCACCCGATGGCGTCGAGTCAGGGACACCCGACCCGCTAGGACCCCCAGACGGAAGCACTGGGCCCGTAGGCGCCGTAGGCTTCGTCAGAGGACTGAGCGCCCTCATGGCCATGAGGAACGCCTCAACCTCCTCCGGCGTCGCACCGTGCCCAGGGACCGGAGGGTATGGGGCAGGCCGCGCCGGCGACTCTCGCGGAGCCGCGGGGTTGGGGTCACCCGAACCCCCGGCCGCATCGCGGGGGGAGTCGGGGGTACGATGACGACGCCCCGACTTCTTGTGTTTCTTACCTGAAGAGCCCGACGAATGATGACGACTTCCGGAGCGCTCGGTGCGGCTCCGCGACCGCTCCCTCGAACGCTCCCTGGACCTCCGGCCGGACCGGGACCGCTCCCGACGTGGGGCCGACACCCGGAGCTCAAGCAGCTTGCGGGACCGCTCCCGTCTAGCCTTGTTAGTGAGGGCCCGGCAGTCGACGCAGGCGCCCACGTCGTGGTCGGGGGCCAGGCACCGGAGACAGAGTCGGTGATGGTCCGTGACCGACATCGTGCGGTCACAACCGTCACAATTCTTGAAACCGGGCATCCTACCAGGCACCAAAAAGAGATAGAAAGTTGAACAAAGTTGGTCAAAAGACCGGAGTACTGCTCTTCGGATCTGCGCTTACTGGCGCGGAAAAAAGAAGAACTGACGTCAGCGCGCGGAGGCGGCGTCTATATACTCCAGCGACGTCATCACGGCGCACGGCGCCGACGACGGACGCGGAGCCGCAGGGGACGCCTGCAGACGACGCCTACCGACGCGCAGGGGTACTGCTACGCAAAAGTTTCCGGATCCAGACTGACGCCTGGGGATATTCTAAGGTAAGGAATCTAACACTAACGTGTTTCTTTCAGATATGCATTGCTAAAGTACATCAAAAAGTTATGGGTGGAATGCTTGAACTAATCTAAATCAATGGTAATTACTTGGGCACATCCCAGTCCATCATTATTTCACACACCAAGCCACATCAGTTTGGATCCAGACATATGCAAATCAGTCTTGACCCTGCTCCAATAGGAACAGTTCAGCCGGAACTGACAGGCCAGGTTCTACCTGAACCAGAACACTAGGACCCCAAGACCGGTTTTGCCCAGTTTGGGGCCCTTCACTCGGGTGTAACTTCTGGGCGTGCACTTGAACACTTAGGGGGACTCACTGAAGTATACAAAAAAAGTGATGGGTGGAGTGCACTAGATTGTCAGCCTACCCGACACGCCAATTCAACTCGGGAGAAAGAACAGCAACCAGGAAAAAACCAGACACATCCTGGGCCTGGCGTGGTCAGCCTGGAAAGGAAGTAGTTAGAGATTAGGTTTTAAGTTTTTAAAGTATAACAGTAATGAAGTTTTGGGAATAAGGAAGAGGAGGAAAGTTAGACATTTGTGGAGGGCATGTTTTAGGGCGGGGAATGGGTCCAATTTAATTCATTAAACAATGTTAGGGATCTTAGTGCGTACAGTTTGACCTAAAGGTATATTATTATTAGCTCTATTTCCTTCCAAATAAAACTGCCTTTTCCACAAAACGAAACTGTGTCAGGAGTCGGTCTTTCCCAACAATAGTAGAGAAACCCTGAGAAATATTAGACATTGCAAGCCTTCTGACATCCCTTGCACACTGCAGCTACCTTCAAGGACAGGGGTCTGTGAGGTGCAGCTAAAAGACCACAATATCCTGAAAACATAATCAATCATTCCCACTTTATGAAATTTAATGCGGTCAATTCTGATGTAGTAAAGTGCAAGACAATGCAACCAGAGAACAATTTAAAACATGGCTTCCTCAAACATTTGGTAACATATTCAAGTAGACCACCAAGACGCAAAAAAGGTAGCAATCCGTGCACATGTCCAACAAGAAAAAGGCTGATGAATGTTGGTCCAAACTGTGGACTTCCTTCATCCTGTAGAACATGTTGGCGTACAATAGACGATGATTTGGTGCATTGACATTTGGTAGATCCATTCTTGAGTTACAACTTTTTCGCTCAACAATCAATAAAATCTCTGGACATTTCATTTGAGGCAATCGTGTGAATGTCTACAAAGGCATCAGAAACTGGGAGAACCAGCCCCACACTTCCAGAGTGCAATACCATTTCTGATTTGTAGACAAAGATCAGTAGGATGTGTGTATAAAAAAAGTAGCAGCCATTAACAGTCGAGTGGATAGAGAGGATTGAAGGACGGGTCCTCTCCGCAGAACCAAGCCTTTGGCGTGGATGAGGCCCCAGTTGGGCCACACCCCATCTTCTCTTTGAAAGCAGATCTGAATCCCTGAGATGTGTCTCTCTGTGCTTTGTAAGCATGGCTAGTAGCCCGCTGGGAAGCCCCCTTTCCTGGAGTCGGAGGCAGCAGCCCACTTGCCCTCAGTGCGCACAACGGCCTGAACGACAGAACCAGCAATGTCAAGAAACTTCACAATATGATTCCTCGCCTTCAGTCGTTCTTCTATACCCTGTGATGGAGACAAATGAATAGAGCATATTGGAAATCTTCAATCCATGTACTATAGAAAAGAAGTTGGGTACAATAACTTAGGCTAAAAAGTGGTTTCCAGCAGTGCCGACACAGGGCATAAGGTCAATCCTATTTGCCACTTTCATGTGAAAATAAATTCGGTGTTGAAAGGTATTTATTAACAATGGAACCTATTTGGGAAATTTCTATCCCAGCTTCAATGTAACCCAAGTCGAGCTAAATAAAGGCCTAGTCATGACATGTTTGGACCAATGATAAATTTGTGCCAATGTTGAAGGTGCTTGGCACTGCACGTAATTCTTTACAACAGCACTGGTGGTGCTGTCTGACCATTTTTCAACACAGGACATGTCCACAGTGTATAGGAGTTCAATATGCATTAAATATTCTTACAATTTCAGGTGACCTGGAATAGTTCAAATAGTCACATTAACAGAAGTGGGATAACTCTGGGCAGTGCTGGCCGGGGCTGTAGGTGGTGTACTCTGCAGTGGTCCCCTGTAAAATACCTTAGGCCCAAGCACTTCTTTTCCTACAAATGAGGCAATGATTTGGACTATGAATGTATAATGTACACATAGGGTAGACAGATCAGTCCATGTTGCTTGGTCATCATTTAACCAGTGAAGGCCTTTTATTTAAAAAAAATAAAATGGGTGAATTATGAGATTCTGAATGTGTTTGCTTCAGTTGAGCCGACGGGACTAACAGACCAGGTAGTGGTTTGGAAACAAATGCCTCAGCCAGACTCATCCTCGACCTTCCCCGATGAACCCACATCACACCCCACCTCAAGCAGCTCTACTGGCTCCCCTTACAGAAGAGATGCCACTTCAAGCTGTAGATCCATGCACACAAGGCTTTACACAACCAAGAACCTCACTACATTAACTTCCACCAACCGTCGAGAAGACTACGCTCCGCCTCCCTATCACTTGCCCCTCTTCCCGCATCTACCGAAGCAGAAGTGGAGGATGTTCCTTCTCCCACAATTCAGCAAAGACCTGGAACAGCCTTCTCAAGTAACTCGAACCATCACCTCACTTCCAGAGTTCCGAATGGCTCTCAAGACCTGGCTTTTCAAATGAACCTACAGGACCTGCAGGTACCTGGATACCCATGAGGTGATTAGACGTGCTTTATAAATCCTGATTGACTAATTGATGCGGTTCTGCAGACAGAGAGTGATCGCCACTCCCATCTCTCTAGGAGTTACAAAAAAAAAGTATATGAAACTCTGAGGGGAGAACACAGCATTGATAATGTGCTTCATGCACTTGCTACTCATTGAAACAGCACTGTGATAAAATGATGGGATCCTTTTATGCAAAATATATTCAGGGACCCACAGCATTCCCATCACTATTACCTAGCAAGGAATATACCGATTGTTGCAGACCCTGAACCACAGTTATAGACCGAAGACGCAGGTGAGGGCCTAAAGTGAGGGAGAGGGCCTTTAACAACCAGTGTAGGCCATGGTAGAAGGGCAATAGGGCTATTAGAACATTCCAGCCACTCAGCCTAGAATGTTATAAATTAAAGAAGGGGAAAACAGAAACACAAACATTGGAATGTTGGAGTAGAAGGTTCATACCAACCATTATTAGACCTGAGCCGCTTCATTGTCTTCAATTGAGTTTCCAGCACCCCAATGTTCTACTATAGCCTTAGAGCCTACAATAGTTGGCTTTACCGGCCATTAAAAGCTGGTTCCAGTATTAAAGGCCCTTGCCTTCGGCTCAGGCCTTTTATCAAGGCAGCAGGCCTTTAATGGCCTGAGGAGCCTGCTACGGAGGAGACTCGAAGGCTATTAGAAAATTCCGCCCAAGAGGACAGAATGTTGTAATTTATCAAACTAAGGCCTCACGGAGCCGGAGGGGGTTGAAATCCGCTCGGGCTCTTAGAGGCCTTTGTTAAACATTGGAATGTTGGTGCTCCGGGCGCTCAACATTCCAATGTTTTAATATGGTGCATACACTCAACAAGAAGCCTGCGCTGCTAACCCCAAAAATCATGTCCACTTAATGACACTGTAGCATTGTTTTTCTTCCCTCAGTTTTAATGAGGGTTTGGTGTCATGATGGGGGTCTGCTACAGAAGCCCCACCCCTGCACTGCAGGAACTGCAGTGGTGTTTGTTGACTTGAGGCTCAAGTTCTTGCCATGTACAGGTTGCACAAGACACTCTGGGGCAACAATCACAAACAGGGCTGACTCCGGTGAAACTCACGAACATTTAGCGTACCGTCTTCCTCTAGGGAGGGCAGAGTGAAAAATGTTACTTAGCTTAAGGTGGCAGAAAACCTAGCACAAGCCCTGTCAAGAAGCTTTTCAAGAACAGTGTTTCCAGATAGTATCCCTCAAAAACACACAAAAATTGGCCAAAACTGAATAAATCAATCAAGTAAAATATGGAAGGTCTGGACTTGGCAGTAGATTCTTGCATCTCAACATTGAAATTTGTTGGTCTCTAATCTGCAAATTTGGTTGTGTGAATCTGAAAAGCATCACAGCTCTCAACTCAGAGTACATGTGTTTTTCAACCATAGGTAGAAGTGCACTTTGGGCAGCTAGCCATAGTTTTAAAAAACAGATATCAATGGGGAGGATAGGACCGCTGTCCACCACCCCCCTCAATTTCAGCATCCTTTATGACCCTCCGACTCCTGCTTCCCGCCCCCGTGGTCCCATCCTTTCCCTGGCACGTCACTGGCTGGTCTTCACTTCGAAAAGGGCCCAAATCTGAAACTGTGCAAAACTTCACAGGTGGAATTACACTTTGCACATCCTAGATTTTTACCGTGGACAAGGACGTGTAGGCTCATCTGGTCTGCCGTGTAGTCGACTATGGCACCAGAGACCCTCTTCAATCACTAGCTCTGTAACTGTTGTTTGTTTATAGGTGGGAATTGCTTCCTGCCCCATTCCTAGCCAACTAGTTGTTGACCCCTTGCTTTCCAGGTACAGTTTCACTACACACCTCCATACCTTCCACTAAGTTCCCAGGAGCACCTACCTGCTCCATTGTATGTTCCAGAAGAGTGGTGTTGGGAAAGAGTTGGTTATGAATCCGGGGCGCTTCCACAGCCTTCTTCACGTCATACCCAAACCACAGCGTGTTCATTATCACCTGCGGGAAGGAAGGAAGGAAGATCTGAGCACGGAGGGACTACTTTAGCAGAAGTACAGGAGACTTTGATTACATACCATTCATGTAGTGCTTAAACCCAAATGAGGCATCCAAGCACTGTTTAAATCAGGTGCAGGATTACCCAAATTCATGAAGCTGATCTGATCAATCTGTCGGCTTCTGGTTCGCATAGCCACTCTAGTCTTCATGTTAGGGGCCTTGGGAAATTCCAAGTTGCATAATGCAACTTAAAATGATTCCATAATAGGAACATGTCTTTTTAACAGGTCGCTAGTCTTGATTAACAGCGATCCTGGGTTAAAAAGGCTGGGGACCATCAAAAACAGTGTGGTCCAAAACCTCTTAGGTGTGTAAAGGTAAGGGTTATGGGCAGGCTTTGTCTAAGCATAGGATATGATTAAGCAATAAGGTTATACTAGGAGTTGGGGTTATGATTTATTTAAACCTGGAGTTTTTCAGGACCAAAAACCAACCACCACTAAGGGAACCAGAAGCCGAAAGGTCTCTATGGGATTCTGTGGTTTTTAGAGTACAGCGGCACTGCGCTGAAGGCTGGTTGGCAGAGCCTGGCATGTGAATGACTCCACTTTCAAAGCCAGGGTATGATATATCCCTCTAAAGACCCTACAGCTCAGGAAGCTTTGCCTCATTAGAAGGATGATGCTTCCAAACACAGACAGCAGGCCAGAGCTTCATTGCCATATCCATCCTTAAAAGTGTGTGAGTCAATAGGGGTGTTGTGTGTATAGATGGGTGGTTATTCTTCGGGCAGCAGAAATCTCGGGCACCTCATCAAATCTTTAAAGGGGCACTACTTTTTTTTGGTTAATACCACTGCCGTGGGGCTTTTAGTAGTCGACCTAAAAGCTCTAGATTCCCCTATATGCCAATTTTATGTAAACTTGCCTTTGTCTCTTCCCTACACCCGCACCCACCCCTCAATACATAAGTCTGTATTATAAATAGCGTGTTTATAACTTGTTCCTTTTTTGTATTTTTAAATATAATTTAACAAATTTGAACGTAAAAATGTGAAAAATACCTTTATCTTTTGCCTTGCTTAATTTGCCTATTTATGTTGTAGTTTAAATGATTGACAGCAAAAAAAGCTATGATTTTACTGCTATGATGCATATAGAAGATTAGAATAATGTCTAACAGAAGGCTTTTCTGATATAGATTTACATCTATAATAAACATACACCAGAACCAGCATAAGAAGCTGCTGCTAACTAAGGTCATAATCACAGATGATAAACATATACAACTGTAAACTATGTTTGAACCGATATTTAACCCCTTCGATGCTCATGACGGAACGGTTCCGTCATGAGCATCGGTTGAGCTGTGCTCATGACGGAACCGTTCCGTTATGACAACGCCCGTATTCATTAGGGCTCAGCACCGGCGGTAAATCGGGACCACACGGATGTGGTTAATGTAAAGAAAACAAGTACAGCACCCCCAAGACCAGGCCCAAAGATCACAGAGTATCCTAAGGCAGGACCAGCCACAATGAAGGAACCAACAATACCAACTGGGACGGCACAGGCCAAGGAAGTCCATCATCCTGAGGGAGCCAGCGAGGAAGGAGCACAACACGTAGCCCCACCAAAGGAAGCCCCAAAGGACACAGACCCGGCACCGGAGCCAGAGGCACAGGAGGAGGAGAAGGCGACAAGACACTGCAACGGAAAGGGAAAGAAGAAGAAAAAGAAGATGGGGGAACAACCCAAAGTGAAGGTGGAAAGCAGAAGTAAGGCCGATGATTTGCTTCAAGAGACATGGAAACAGGTTCGTCCCAAACGCTTGCCCAGAAGACCGCAAAAGAGAGGGGGGGTGCAGAGGAACGGAGACAATCCAACACCAAGGCACAGCAGGCAACCCTGCATGAAATACCTCAGCCCGGACCCAAGCCGGAAAAGTTGGAGGAGGAAACAACACCGAACACAACACTCCATAAGGGAAGTAGGAAGAGGACATAGGTGAGGAAAGAGGACTTCCAGACCAGCAAGAAGTTGAACAAGGCAGACATTGAGGAAGAGGACGACAATGTCATCGTGGAAAGTGAGGAAGACAACCTCAACGAAGGGATGGAGGACGAGGAAGAAGACTAGGAGGAGCTCCAGTCGGCACTCCAAGAACTCCATCAGCAGCTAAACATGATGGGAACCACAGAAGAGACAGCACAGTGGATCCCAGACATGGGATCAGAGGTGTGCATCGGGAACACGGACGACAGCACAGGAGAGGGAGAGCAGGACCAGCAGGTGGCTCAGCACCCTAAGTAGAGGACCCCTGGGCCTTCAACCCCAGTAGGTTTTGAACTGGAAACTGATTTCTAGCGCAGAGACAATGGCTATATCATTGTTCACCCTAAACGTCAGAAGTGTGAAGGATCAGGTTAGGCGAGTTGGCACACTGCACTTCCTGGCCGCTCAGAACCGAGATATCTACTTTCTGCAGGAATGGGGCATTCCGTACATCCAGTAGTACAGCCAGCTCCGATCAAGGGGAGGCATTTCACCGTGGACAAGGTCACCAAGCAGGTCAATGGCACAGTGCTAGTTGTGGACGGCCCGTGGGTCGAGAAGCCCGTTAGGCTCATCAATTTCTATGCCCCTCGCCCCCAGGGAACAATGAGCGACTCAAGATGCTCAGGATGCAACTTGTGACCTCCAGAACCATCCTGATGGGTGGTGATTTCAACTGCATAGTAGAGTTGGATGGATGCACTGGGTCAGACTCTGTTGGGATAGAAGTGACGTCCAGGCTGTTGTTGGAGATGGTAGGTGAGATGTCCCTCCAGGATGTCATCCGGAGAATGGGGCCGAACACCAGGAATTCTTCCTGGATGAAGCTGGAAAAATCTGTGCGTTCATGGATCGGCTTCCTATTCACCCCCCATCGGTAAATCCTGGGCGAAGTTCCATGGTCTATGTCCACTTCTCCACCCACAGAGCAGTCAATTTCAAGAGGGAAGTTTCAGAGAAGTTCCCCTCCACCCCAGGATCGTGGAAACTGAACTGTTTGTTGCTGGAAAACGTAGAGTTAGTGGCAAACCTCAGAGCCACGTATGTAGAGTGGAGAGACATGAAGGACCTCTTTCACTAAGTGGTGGGAATGGGTGAAGGACAGGTTCTTTTTCCAGGATGCAAGCAGAGCTGCTGCATGGGAAAAGAAGAGGTCGTCCAGGAAGCTGCAGAGCAAGCTGCAGCAACAGTAAGAACTTGAGCTTGGAGGATGGGACGTGGATGATGAACTGGAGAAAAGCCAAAAAGGGCTCAACAAGCACTTCAGGGAGGAATCCAGGAAAATCATCTTCCGAGAACGTGGAGAAGGACAAAAAATGCAACTCATTGTTCTTTAACCCCTTCGATGCTGATGACGAGCTCAGCTCGTCATCAGCCACGGTGGTCGTGTGCTGATGACGAGCTGAGCTCGTCATGTTACGCGGCTTTTGGAAAAAAGCTGCGTAGCGCAAAAATAACCCCCGCACGCATGTGGTTAAGAAACTTCACTCAGCCCACACACCACTGGTAGAGCTCCAAGGTGAGAAAGAGCAAGTCATGAGAGTCGTAACCGACTTTTATGGCAGGCTTTACTCACCTAAGTCGTCAGAGAGAGCCTAGGCAGATAGTTTCCTGGAGGGCATCTTGAAGATACTGGGTCGGAAGAGAGAGAGAGGGCATGAACGCACCCTTCAACCTGGAAGAGCTGCACTTGGCCACTAAGACCTCCAAAAGAGGCAAGATGCTTAGAAATGGTCTCCCAGTGGAACTTTATTTTGAACTGTGGGACCTGATCGGGCCAGACTTGCTGGACCTCTATGAGGAAATAGTGGGCAAGGACAGTATGCCGCAATCCCTGCAAGAGGGTATGATAACACTTTTGTACATGAAGAAGAGAGAGAGAGAATACTCCAGAACTAGAGGTCTATCAACTCCTCAATATGGACTACAAAATTCTCGCAAAGGTGATTGGAAACAGCCTAAAGAAGGTAATAGCGAAGATAGTCCACCCGGACCAGATTTGTGGGATACCGGGTCAGCAAATCGTGGACAGCCTAGCCCTCGTCTGGGACACGATTGTGTACGTCAAGAGCCTCAAGGTTCCAACTGCCTTGGTCAGCCTGGATTAGGAAAAGGCTTTCGACCGCATTTCCCATGAGTTCATGGACCGGACACTCCGAGCACTGGGGCTGGGAGTCTTCTTCTGTGACGTGGTGTCTGAAGATCGAGATCTCTCTGGCATAAAGTTGGTTAACGGCTGGAAAAACCGAGCCCTTCTCCATCCTGTCAGGCAAGGCTGTCCGCTCTCGCCTCTTCTGTTCATCTGCATAATTGAACTCCTTGCCGAACGCATCAGACAGAACAGGAATGTCAGAGGAGTGATGGTCCCAGAAAGCAATGGAAAGGGTGAAGTGAAGTGTTCCCTCAACATGGACGATGTCTCAGTCTTCTGTGTGGGCAGACCATCTGTGAGAGACTGGAGAGACCTTGTATCAAATTTGGAAAGACGCCAGGAGCGAAAAGCAACAGCGCTAAGTCAGAAACCCTACTCTTCGGACACTGGACCCCCACCTGAGACCTAAAGCCATTCCCCAGCAAGCAGGACTTCCTGAAGATCCTTGGAGGCTGGTTCAGCAGAGAACGCCTACCATTAGCCTTTGTTAGCTTAGTGTTATGTTGTTCGGACTCTTCATACTTCCTATAGCGCCATGAAGCCCACGGGCGTACGAGCGCTTTATAAATTGATTTTAACATAACATAACAACGTGCAGGGGAGAAGACATGGGGAATGAGACTGCGATGACAAGGCAGCAGCTGGAACTCTGGAGCCTCCAGAAGCTGACAATCGAAGGAAAGTCTTTGGTCCTGCGGAACGAGACCCTGCCAGTGCTCCATTAGGTCACCCAAATTTGGCCTTTGCAGTCCCACATGGCCAGGACAATCACAAGAATGACCTTCTACTTCATTTGGAGCTCAAAGAGGGGAATCTTCATGTTCCCCTGTGTGAGGAGCACCCTGAGGACCAAAGACAAGAGCCACATTGGCTTTCTGGTTGCACAATTATTCCTGTTGCCAACGTGGAGGTGCATTGGATGTTCAGAGTGGGTGAGTGCCGTCCCGTTCAACTGGGAGACCCCGTGGTCTACAAGGAAGTGGAGAAGTTTGTGAAGAAGTTCGGGCTGGAGGCTGCCGCCCCCGCCACATAGACCCTGAAGCCTGTCCTACGCCATTTAAGAGCAAAGGATATCAGCGACATACCATCTCTTCTGGGAGTGCACATATGCACCGGACCTGCTGAAGGCCCTAGGCACAGAGCTTAGGGCCTGGACACCTACACCCTGCATCAAACCGGACTCTGATGTATGGTTTGTTCCAAGGGACACATGAACTGAGTGACCTCAAGAACTGCTGGAGGCTCCTGTGCTGTATTAGAGATGTTCTTCTGTTTTCCAGAAACCGCCTGGTGGTAGGGAAGAAGGACACATCAACCCTGGTGTGTCATATGATGATCCACAGCCTCCTGCACAACTACGCAGAATTGGACGGATCAGATGAACACAGCAACGACAAAACCGGAGGACGTACACGCTATTGATAGTACCTGTGGTGAACGTAAAAGTATTATCAAATCTGACTCTTACGTTTTTGGCCACTTCTACTGTTAATGGGTGGAGGAGGAATTGAATCTGGCCACCACATCAGGGGAGAAAATAGATTTGATTGCCCAAACAATAGTATTTCTTTCTTGTCCGTGTTACATTTTAGATGTTTTTTTCCCCATCCAGCGAATGATGTTGACAAAACTGTTTATAAAATTCTATTATGACCCGAAGGAACCCTTGTTCAAGGACAGGATCAATGGGTGCCATCTGCATTAGAGGTAGTTGCAATTTCCAAAGGTTAATCAAATTTATGAAAGGGGCCATGTAAATGTTAAATACAGAAGGGCTAAAAGAGGAGCCCCGCAGAACACCAAATGCTAATGATCTTTCTTGCGAGGCATACTGACAAATAGATACTACCTGTTTTCGGTCAGTCAGAAAAGATGTAAACCAAATCAGAAATGCCAATATCTAGAAGATGTTGGAGCAATATGGAATGAGAGATGGTATCAAATGCTGCTGACAAATCTAATAAAATTAGGGCAGCATTGTTACCAGAATCTAGTCATCTTCATAGTTTCCGAGACATCTAGAGGATCCGATTCTTTAGAATGCCTGGGTTTAAAACCCTATTGGTAGAAATGCAGTGACTTGGTATCATCAGGTGATCAGCTGCATATTTACGAGTTTTCTAGGGTTTTTCCTGGCGCTGGGAGCAATGAGCTGGGTCTAAAATTGGCCAGCATAGAGGTGTCAGCCGAAGGCTTCTTTAACAGAGGCTTAACCACTGCCACTCTCCAAGAGCTATGAACCTCAGCTAGGGAAAGCGATATATTTAATAATGGGTTTATCACTGGGTTCACCGTATCAGTAGCCTTATGACACATCACAGGTGGACATGGATCTTGAGGGGAGCCTGATTTACATGAGAGAATAGCTTGCCATGATTGAAATAATGAGATGGACTGAAAATTGGATAGGGTGCATTGAGACAACGGGGAATTCAACACATCACCATATAACTGACATGATTCAGGACAGTTGACATCAAAGCCCTGGTGAATTTTTTCTTCAAAAAAAGCAGAAAGCATGTTGCACTTAGCCTGAGAGTGGACAATATCCCTTGATAAGGCTTTTAGTTGTAGAAATAATTTAGCAATTGAAAAACAAACTTCCAGGCCAAACTGTACTTGTTCCACTTGGGACGTGAAGTAGAATTTTTTTGCATCCCTAATTCATTTGTGATAGTGTTTCAGGTCTAGCCTGAATTGGTTGAGGTCCTCGGATTTGTAGGCAGAGCGCCCTTTACGCTCAAGTTGTTTACAATATAATTTTTCTTTAGCGAAGTCTGACATGTACCATGGGGCGGATGGAGTGGGCTGATCTTTGCCTGTATTCACCACAGGTGCTAGCTAATCAACAGCAGCCAGCAGCAATAAGTTAATGCATCAAGGTTGCCCGGGAACCTTTCCCTAATGACAGAGTAAGCTGTGGCCAACAATGTTGAAATGTTGGAGCTCATGAGTTTTCCCCATTTCCGAGAACCGGAAAGGTTCCCATCGGATGGTGAGTAAACTAGTGGGCTGGCCTCTACTGTTAATGCGAAAGGGATAAACCAATTATTCGACCACTCCTGGATCACTGGTTCGCCTGGGATTAGTAAAGGAAAGTTAGCGCCAATCCTGTCAGGTGTATGGCCAGCAGCATGAGTAGACCCCCCCCACTAACTGGGAAGAGACCAAATATTTTGAAGAGTTCTCCAAGATTTTTTGTATTTGGATTCTCTAGTTCATCAAAATGACAATTAAAGCCACCTAGCAAGGTGAAATTTGTGCATTGAAGTCAAGCTGGGGCAAGAGCATTGCCTAAAGAGCCCAGGAAACTAGCATAGGACATCCAGCAAATGACGGTGAGTGACCGTATTTGAAGCAAAAGCCCACACCTTCTGCCCTTCTAAAGTTGGAAAACTCAAAGGAACTAGCTTGGAAGGAGTCTCAAAAAATCATTGCTGAACCTTCACCACGCCTCTCAGGTCTGTCATATCTAAGTAAAGCATCACCAGGGGGTAGTGCGCTACCAATGTCTGCATCAGACCACGGCTTAAGACAGGAGTCGGTAACAACCAGAAAATCCAAATTGTGGTCATTTAACAAGCCACACACTTCTTGCGCATGTTTGGGAAGAGACTGTACATTGGGGAGTCCCCCAGACAGTGATTCAACAGCCAGAGTCCGTTCAAATGAATCATCACTTTCCAGCACCTGTTTACAAAGTATGCACAATATCGCGCTCACAGTGTGCGACAAATCACATTTATTCTCACAGACGGATAGAGCAGTGAGGAGTTGTTTTAGAGAATCTAGTGCAAGAACAGCACTTGATTTGCAACTGACATGGGGGCTGGACGCGGAACGGATGCGGACAGGTGCAGACAGGCTTGCCTTTGGCGGGCCAGCGGTGCATCCGCACGGTGACCCTGCTCTTATCCTCTTCCTCCCTGGCGCTCCGCCTCCTAGGTACGTGAGCTAGCCTGCTAACCTTGTGGGGGAAAAGTGACGGTTCCCTAGAGGCTGCCAAGCTAAGTACCAAACAGTATTCCACAGTTCAGAGTAAAAAAAATTAAAAACCCCCAAACATAGTTACATCAAATTCATCAGCAATTAATACAAGTTAACAGTTAACTATTTAAAATGAAGTTGCACTGAAACCTGCAACAAACTATTGGTTGGTATTATTTAGTATATTGAGCCACTTATATCTTAACACACTACAGAAATCAATAGACATATGTTGAATACTAATGGTATGTACCCCCTTTAGTGGGCTTATGGTGAATTTCACACTACACAATATAAGGGCACGTTCTAAAAAAAGCTTTTGTGGTAAAGAACACAATTTTTTCTTTTCTGTGGTTTTGTGACACTAAATAACTGTTGGTCCTAAGGCCCTTAAGACATTGCCAATACGGCATTGAAATGAAGCAAGTTGGCCAGCCAGAATCAGTTTGAAACGAGGGATATTGTTTTTAATCATGCACTGACGCAGCCAAATAAAGATCATTAGTCATCCTAGCCAGCTCTTTAAACTTACAAAGACACCATAACTGGAGATGTTATTAAGAGAGCGCCACTACAATAAAAGGGGTGACATAAAAGAACTGACTAGGATGCAGTTCATTAGACAACAACACAACAACTCATAAAAAAACTCGGGGGATATGTACAAGGAAGTGGTAGAGCGCGGTGTTAGCCTCTTTGGTTTAACGCTGCGCTTCGCCACTTCTGAAACGCAAGGCTGCACCATATTTACAAGAATGTGGTGCAGCCTTCCCTTTCCCACTGCGATAGCGCTAAGTTTACCAACTTAGCGCCAACTAAGGCACCCTTGCACTAGAATGCAACGGTGTCTGCGTGCAGGGGAGGATTGTTTATGTGTAGGAAGGTGTCCCTTCCTGCACATAAACAATCCTAAAATGCCCACACTGTCACTTTTATGTGTGCTGCTTCATGCAGCACACATGAGAGACAAAAATGCATTTTTTTAAAGACTTGTTTATGTACAGGAAGGGCCACCTTATTGTATATAAATAAACCATGGCATTTTGCTTTTTCCATGTGTACTGCACAAAGCATCACACATGCAAAAAAACGAAAACGAGGAGAAATAATACATTTCTCCTCAATTAGCCAACTTAAGACCAGGATTTACCTGGTCTTAATTTTGGTGCTGCCTCCTATGTACGACACCCTTGTACATAGGGTGCAGCGTCAAAATGGATGGGTGTTGTGGTGGAACACCCACTGCCCACCTCTTTCACGTTAACCATAGCGTGATAGGTGACCTTCTGTACAAGGCAAAGTTAAGCCACGTTGAGTGGCTTAACGTTGCCTTGTACAGGAGGTGCACCCACTATCGCCACCACAACATTGGTAAAAGTAACGTAGTGGAGGCGATAGGGGCTTGCAAAAACAACAGTTGATGGACAGAATGCAGAACAATGTCATACATTCACCCCAGTACAGTGATCTGGGCCGAAATCCGTCGTTTTTCTGCTCACCACACCAACCCAATTCAGACATGGCCATATGCAAATCAGCCTTAACTTTGTGCCTCATGGGAACAGGCCAGCTCGAACTGCCAAGCCATGTCTTCACTGGACCGGAATGAAGCATCCTAGGACCGGTTTCTGGCTATCAGCCGTCATCAGCCAGGAAAGCTTGACTCCAGTGGTGTAGAGAGCACGGGACTCACGTCTGAGCATACCCGTCCCACTCGGGGTGACAAATGCAAAAAGAACAATTGATGAACAGAATGCAGAACAATGTCATACATTCACCCCAGTACAGAGATCTGGGCCTAAATCCATCGTTTTTGCTCACCACAACAACCCAGTTCAGACATATGCTGCTTGTTTTTGGCGATAGGGGCTTGTACATATGGCCCTCAATTATCAAACAAGGAAGAGATCTGTAGCATCCTGCTCCCATTTACTCTCACTCATAGAAGAATGCTTATGTTGGCAAGCCCAGGACACTGAATGAATTGATCACTGTGACCCTAGGTTGCTTTATGTTAGGTGCGTCCTTTTACCAAAACCAGGTGATCGGTTTACTCACCTCTTTATTCTAGAATATGTACACCACAGCCCGACACCCACCGACCACGCAAGGTCTTCCTCGACTTCACCATCTCCATGACTAAGCAGGTCAACGCCGTCTCCTCATCCTGCTTCAACAGCCTTCGTATGCTCCTTAGGATCTTCAAGTGAATCCCTACCGAAACCAGAAGAACAGTCACCCAGGCCCTCGTCACCAGCAGGCTGGACTTCGGAAACACCCTCTTCGCAGGAACATCGACCAAGCTCCTGAGACGGCTGCAACGCATCCAGAACGCATCAGCACCACTGATCCTTGACATCCCCCGCTGCAGCCACATCACACCCCACCTGAGAGACCTACAGTGGCTCCCAGTCAACAAGAGGATTACCTTCAAGCTCCTCATACACGCACACAAAGCCCTCCACAACGCCGGCCCAGCATACATCAACAGACGACTCAGCTTCCACACCCCCAGCTCCGCTCCGCCGGCCTCTCCCTCGCCACAGTCCCCTGCATCCGAAGATCAACCGCCGGCGGCAGATCCATCTCCCACCTCGCCGCCAAGACCTGGAACACTCTCCCCGCCAACCTACGGCAGACTCAAGACCCACTGGCCTTCAGAAGACTCCTCAAGACCTGGCTCTTCGATCAGTAGCAGCATCCCCCCGTCTCCGCAGCGCCTTGAGACCGTCACGGATATGTAGTGTCCTGATTGATTGATTGACCACAGCAGCCACGTTCCGTGCAGGTAAGAGTGGTGGGATCTATGTTTTCGACAGGGAAATGTATTATTTATTTAATTTCCCCTCTTAATCGTCTACTGAATAAATTCCCTCCACAGGTCAGCAGGCACCAGAGCTTAATGTAAGCCATGAGCTATCCTTTCACTGTGCAAATAACAAGAGATACAGCTTTGACAGAGAAAGTGACTGATGTATGTAGATTGGTCAATTTTTTATATTATGATAAATGGGTGGCGGGTGTGCCATCTATTTCCGCTCTCAGATCCTATATTCAGATAACTAAATGACAAGATGCCAAACAAATAGATAGCCATCAACCAAGTTAATATTAAGCATGTATACATTAAACACATAGATACCAGTCACATAGGTATCAGATAAGTGGGTATCAAACAATTAGATATCAAAAAAGTGAATATCAAACATGTAAATATCAGACAAGCAACTTTTACATAACAGATCTGAAACAAGAAGATATTTCATCTAATCAAGCCAATTTCAACCAAGCACGTACCAAAAAAGCAGCTATCAAACAAGCAGTTATCAACAGGTAAATACCACATGTTTGGCCACCAAATAATGAAATACCAAGCAAATTGGTCTAAAAAAACAAGATGAAACGTGTAGATATTGTACACATAGATAATCAAAGAAACATGGATCAAACAAGCAGGTATCAATAGGGGGAGAGGAGTTGGCCTAATGGCTAGAGCGGTCGACCTCGAATCTGGGGACCTGGGTTCAAGTATCGGCAATGACTCTGAACATCCTGTGATTCTAGGCAAATCACTTAAGTTCCTCGTGCCTAACCAAAAATGAATGTGTCCTAATGTAACACATGTGGTGCTATGTAAAGTGCTCTGATACCCGATTTAGGTCAAGTTTGCGCTATATAAAAAAAAAAAAGAATATACCGCTTCATACATATAATACAAACATGCAACTATCAGTTAGGGAGTGATTCTAGGAAGTGCATAGCAACACAGCAAGTATCACACAACAAGTGTGAGAGCATACCGATGTCAACCAACTATGAAACAAAAACATACCAAACAAGTGAATATTATATATAAGCAGAAAAAAATAAACAATCAGACAGGTAGATAGCAAAAAAGGAAATAGCAAAGACGTACTAAACAAGGAGATACCCGTGTGTAAAATCAATACAAAACACAGATGTCAAACAAAGATATCAGAACAAACGGATCACACTCAAAGAAACAATATTATTTCCACCAATATATCAAATTAACATAGTCATCTTTATTCCTAAATATTGATTCAGGCAAGGATTAATCAATCTCCCTGTCTGCATATCTTCCTACTATCTGAGTCTCATCCTCTAATGAATGTATACATCACATTATCTCGGTCAGTTGACTCCAGCCCTGTCCCCATCAGCTTATCATTCTACTGACCAGAAAAAACAGAAAACCCATCACAGATTGCACCATACCAATGCTGTTGCCGAGGTAATTCGCGACCCTCCAGCAGCCCCAATGACCATATGGACTTTCTTGTCTTTGTCCAGCAAGATTACAGGGCACATGGAAGATAGTGGGCGTTTCCCTGGAAAATAATGTAAATAAAAAAAACAATATCAGCCTATCACCAGGGTAGGAATAGCAGAAGATAAGCAGACTCTGAATCAGAAACAATCACCCAGTAAATGCTTCCTTTCATGGCGATTATCCGCAGAGGAGGAGAGACGCTACCTGGCTTAATGAAATTAGCAGGCGAGGGAGGAAGCCCAAATCCGTTCACAAAGTTGGGGGCGCTAAAGTCATCCATCTCGTCGTTGAATAGGATTCCACTTGTAGGAGAACGAACTTTGGACCCAAAGCTGTCAACAGGAAAACAGCAATAAAACCCCAAATCACTGAAAATTTAACAAGTAAAAACCGCATCAACCCATCAACAGCCATTACAACGAATCTGTAACAACGCATACCATTACATCGCATGCCAATACAGCGCAAATGGCATTACATTGCATGCTATCACAACACATGCCATTACAACGCATATGCTTTTACCATGCATGCCTTCACAATGAATATCGTTGTAAAGGCATGGGCATGAATGGTAAAGGCATATGTGTTTTTCATGCAAGTATAAGGTAAGTGTAGATACATAAATATGTGATATATATAAATATATATATATTCTATGATTTTCAATTATCGTGACACTGATATACAGAGGGTAGTTTTTAAAAATCGCACTTATTTTTATGCTAACACTGTTGATTATATATATATATATATATATATATATATATATATATATATATATATATATATTCACTGAAAAAACCATAGGTTATAGACCATATATAGTTAGGGATTAGCATTTACAAAACCTTATTTTACTCGCATAAAACCATTGAAATTCGCATATATAGTTGGTTGCGCTAACTATATATCGCGCACCCGCAATCCACTGCTGATGATGTCACATATTACATCATTCATGACATGGTCAGTGACATCACTGATGACATCACTGATGACAACATCCAGTGACTGTATTTTTCTGTAAAGTTAAAATATGTATTACATATTGAAGAATGAGTGGATGTATAAGTGTCTGGATGAAGGATTTAGTAGGTGCATGACTGACTGTATAAGTGAGTGATTAAATGTGTCTCACTGAGTGCATGGGTTAGTGACTAAACTGTCTTAATTTGTGCATCATTATGTCTGTTCTGTAAACTGCTGCATGTGTTGATCAGTAGCTATATGAGTAACTATATGGGTTATTGATTGGTTGCCCAAGTATTTGTATGGGAGACTGAGTGTGTGTGGGGGTGGCTGGGAGGTGTGCATAGATGTGTGAGCAGTTGATTCACTAGATGTATGGGTTCAAAAGTGCATGTGGAAACAACTGCATGGGCGGTTGACTGTGGGCATGAGTGTATTGGTGAGTGAATGGATATCTCAGTGCTACATGTCAAAGTAAGTACATATGTAAAACACAGTACATGTGAGAGGTGACATATATAAATAACTGTGCATAAGAGCCAGTGAATGTGTGAGTGGCTGTATGGATCATTGTGAACTTGTATCAGGGATTGTATAAGGGAGTAAATATGTGTTAGTATATGTTTGAATAAGTAAGATGTGTATAACTGTATAGTTGAGGAAATGGAGGTGTGATTGATTCTTTGCATGACTGACTAGGTGTGTGAGTAACTCCATGGATGAGTGACAGTCTGTGAGTGTCTGTTTACACTGAGTGTATCTAAGGTTATATCAGAGTCTAAAGAGGTTCATCGTATAATCACATGAATGATGTCATCAGTGATGTTATCAGTGATATCATTTGAGATGTCATCAGTGATGTCATCAGTGATGTCATTTGAGATGTCATCAGTGATGTCATCAGTGATGTCATTTGAGATGTCATCAGTGATGTCATCAGTGATGTCACTGACTATGTCATGAATGATGTAATATGTGACATCAGCAGCAGTGGATTGCGGGTGCGCGATATATAGTTAGCGCAACTAGCTATATATGCGAATTTCAATGGTTTTCTGCGAGTAAAATAAGGTTTTGTAAATGCTAATCCCTAACTATATATGGTCTATAACCTATGGTTTTTTCAGTGAATTTTCAAGGTTTTGTAAATGCTAATTCCTAACTATATATGGTCTATAACCTATGGTTTTTTCAGTGAATTTCAATGGTTTTTTAATAGCAAATATCAAATGCTGTCAAATGTCAAGTACATGATAGGTAAAAACATTTTCGTGTCTATGCACGCTGATGTGCTTTGAACGCTGCCCCCCCCCCTCTTTTCTCTTAGGAGTACTCTCTCTTTGCAGATAGTGAAGGGTAGTTAACGCAGGCCTTTGCCCCCGTTGTAATCCGTCGTGCCTGCTTCTCTCTCCATTTGATTGATTGTTATCCAAGCATTTAATATTTTTGAATTGGTTCTCTTTGGTTCATTCTGTATTTACAAACAAGCACAGAGTCGCAATACTCTGTTTAGTCGTTGCAAATAGTGAAAAATCGTTTAAAAAAACAAAAGGAATCGAGCAAAATCAGTAGGCCACTAATGGGATCTGTTTTTGACCTCGCTAAAATAGAAACATTAAGAACAACCCCTCATGAGAAATACGAAACTAGTGAGATGAACTTAGCTCCACACCATGATGGCTGCAAGACAGCTCGACTCTGCCGCCCACCCCACCCAAAATAACGACAAACCCTATGCAAATATTATAAATATAAATATATACAACACACCAGCAAAGTAACAGGGTAAAACATTTTATTAAATAACTATTTACATAACTATTTTATACTTTTTGTTGCCCGATCCGGCTAGCTCAATCGATCGAGCATGAAACTCATGCACTCTGATAGCAAGCGTTGCTGCTGATACTATGCAGACAAAAACTGGTTTTCAGTTTGTACATTCTTCAAGATTTTTCCATCCAAGGCTGGTTGAGAGTTTGTAGAACGATGGCTTCAGATTTTCAACATATTTCAACAAACATATTTTCAACATACGGTGTGGTGGCGCGGACTGGGAGGGGGCGCTTGGCTCCTGCCCCCTCCCCAAGTAAGATTTTCATACGTGAGTGTACGTTCATGGTTTTGGTCCCTGAGTTGCTTCGATGTCACTGCCATGCTCAAATGGCATAAGTCCTGGATGTTGGGTGCCATGGTTCAGAGTTCTGAGCAGCGCTTGTAACACTGTCTGAAGCTTATTTGCACCTGCTGCAGCTTCACTATTCTCAAAGTAAGTGAGGACCGTTTGTGGACCTGACTGCATTGGAAAACAATGTGATGCGGTGCCTCCCTGAACCGCTTGACGGAGGCCACCGAGGGGCGGTGAGATGGCGCGGACTGGGAGGGGGCGCTTGGCTCCTGCCCCCTCCCCAAGTCGTGTTGCCCTGGTGTGGCCTGAGATCACCCCCGACATAGGCGGCCGGCTCCCAGGGTCCGGCGGAACTTTTTGCCTTTTGATGAGTCTTCCATTCTGGACCTTGTCCCACAATCCGTTTGACCTGAAGACACGCTGTAGTGGGGCGCCCCTTTACCGTTTCAGTTGCCATTCCGCCCGCTTTTGCTACACTGTGCCTCTTCCGCCATTCAGCTGTTTACTGCCCGCTCTTGCGACTACAGCGTCTCGCTCACCATGTAGTTGAGTTGCTCCCGCTCTTGCGATGCAGCTATAGGCGGCTGCCACAGGACTCTCAAAATGGCGGCCGCCTCTTCAGATTTGGGCGTGGTCCACTAAAATGGCCATGGGACACCTTGGAACTCGGACGCTTGTCTGCTAGGGCTTGGGCTCCATTCTCGAAAGCGTCCACTGAGCCTTGAAGATTCTACAAAAGTCTTGGGGGCCCGACTCCCGCAGGCTTCTGGTGGGGAGCAGCTGCCATGATTGCTCGTGGAATGGCCACGACTGAGATACGAGATGGTGGTGCTCTCATGCTAACGCCAGCTTCAGTCTGAAACATCCAGAAACACTGTAGACTACCAATTCGATCAGTTCCGGTAGCGCCCCAATGTGACCCGGTAGGGAAGAACTTGCCCTCCCCTCTTTGACTGATGGTTCTTGTTGCCTGTCCCTTCTGTTGTCATTTAACAGAACTTTTTAGACTGCTGAAAGGGGTTGTGTTCCGACCGCTGGTTGGTGGAGACATTTTGACTATATTCTGGACCTACGTTGTCGCGTAATGCGTTATATGACACGCCGCGTTAGCGCACCCGGAAGTACTCCAGTGCGCGAAGCGCAGCTTCCCGGAAGGGATCCGCGGCGCGCAGCGCGTAACGTAAGCATAACAGGTCATGTGACTTGTTAATAAAACTTTTCATTGGTTCATTTTACTTTTGTTATTCTAATGATGAAAGGCTTGGTCATATGACCTAAAAATTACGCTTTTTATTGCTTTCGAACATTATTTTTTCTTAAACATATATGTTATAATGTTCCAGGCTAATGTATTTTCCCGGAAAATTTACAACTGTCCTGCAAGTAAAATATATTCCTTTTTCTAGTAAAAGGGCGTTTCTTCGTCCCATGACGGAGCCGTTGAGCAAAAGATGCTCGGCCTGCTGTCTTAGTCGCCGATACGCCCGAATATCAGATTCTTATCGATCACTTTATGTTGCAGGAGTAAAAAACACAACAGCCCTTGACCATTTATCTTTACTGCGTTCCTGCGTATTATACCTTTTATCCGTCATGTAATTGGACTGCTTTATTTCACTTGCCTTTTACTGATTCGAAAACAGTGACTAAAATTAAAAACTTTACCAATGTAAATACTACTACCATGTTTTGTTTTAAAAACCTTTATTGTGAAAATGTCAGTATACAAATACGGGCCTATAACCACGTGGGCCGGCCACGGAGCAAACTGGAATTGTATATGATGAGGAGACATTTACACTGTAGAGGAACGCAACGAGCGGGCCATTAGGTTGCAAGAACTAAGGTGTCTAACAGTTGCGGAATCGGTGGACGTACATTTTGTAATTAAAATACGACAGGGCCACTTACAATAAAATTATCTAGATATACATTTGCAGGCAAGTACCATGGGTGACGTTAATTCGAACTTTCAATAGTACAGTAATCAATAACACATCAGAACTTAATATCAATAGGGATGTCGAAATATTCAATCAATTCTCATTCCTGCCCGCCATGTGCTTCAAAACTGCATACGTATCTCGTGATATCAAGGTTGTGCAACCAGTACACAACGAGTCCCATTTATACCGGCGCCATTTTGGGCGAGGCCGGGCAGGTCCAGGATATAGTCAAAATATCTCCACCAACCAGCGGTCGGACCAGAACCCCTTTCGGCAGTCAAAAAAGCTTCCGTTAAATGACAACAGAAGACATAGGCAACAAGACCAACAGTCAAAAGAGGGGAGGGCAAGATCTAAAGCCATTGTTCTACAAACTCTCAAGCAGACTTGGATGGAAAAATCCTGAAGAATGTACAAACTGAAAACCATTTTTTGTCTGTATAGCATCACCAGCAACGCTTGAGTCAGCTTTGTGTGAAGCCGCCATTTTTTATTCAATCAATAGCGTCCCCCTGCACACATTCAGGGACCTGGTCGTGTCTAAAGGTTAAACGGATTGTGGGACAAGATGCAGAAAGGAAAAGGAAAAAAGTTCCGCCGGACCATGGGAGCCGGCCGCCTATGTCATGGGCGATCTTTGGCCACACCAGGGCAATAGTGAAGCTGCAGCAGGTGCAAATAACTCAGAACTCTCAACTATGACACCCAACATCCAGGACTTGCCATCCGGATCTTGGCTCTCAACTATGGCACCCAACATCCAGGACTTGCCATCCGGACCATGGAACTTTCGGCGCAGCATTGTAGGATGGCCACACCAGTGCGGCAACTTGCTGGACACCACCTCGGTGCCATCCGGATCTTGGCGCGTTGTGCTGCCTTCGGCCTACTGTAGCAGCAAGTGCGGGCGCAACTCTGCTGGACGGCGAGTGAAAAGATAAGGGGCGCCGCACTGCACATCAGGTGCCTCCACCTGGGGAGGCGAGAGAGGCCAGTTTGCGCCACCTCCCCCCCCATGCACCCCACGTCGACTTTCGGCGCAGCATTGTAGGATGGCCACACCAGTGCAACTTGCTGGACACCACCTCGGTGCCATCCGGATCTCGGCGCGTTGTGCTGCCTTCGGCCTATTCGCACATCGGTCCGCTACTGACGCCACCTCACGTGCCAACGGATTTTCTACGCTTTTTATAGCAGCGCGTAACGTAAGCATAACAGGTCATGTGACTTCTTTATAAAACTTTTCATTGGTTCATTTTACTTTTGGTTTCCTAATGATGGAAGGCTTGATCATATGACCTAAAAATATCACTTTTCATTGGATTAAAAATTTTTTTTTCCCAAACGATGAAAGCCCCACCTTGTTTCTAGATGTTTCAGACTAAAGCTGGCGTCAGCCTGAGAGCACCACCATCTCGTGGCTCCGTCGTGGTCATTCCGCGAGCAATCATGGCAGCCGCTCCCCACCGGAAGCCTGCAGGAGTCGGGAGCCCCCAAGACTTTTGTAAAATCTTCAAGGCTCAGGGGACGTCCAAGTTCCAAGGTGTCCCAGGGCCATGTTAGTGGACCATGCCCAAATCCGAAGAGCCGTCCGCCATTTTTAGAGTCCTGTGCCAGCCGCCTATCGCTGCACCGCAAGAGTGGGCGCAACTCAACTACATGGTGAGCGAGACGCTGTAGGCGCAAGAGCGGGCGATAAACAGCTGAATGGCGGATGAGGCACAGTGTAGCAAAAGCGAGCAGAATGGCAACTGAAACGGTAAAGGGGCGCCCCAGTACAGCCGACGAGCCTCCACCTGGGGAGCCCCGTTCACGCCGCCTCCCCCCCCCACCCCCCGGGGCGCCCCACGCTGTTTTTCGGAGCAGCATTGTAGGATGCCAAAACCAGTGCGACAACTTACTGGACATCACCTGGGTGCCATCCACATCTCAGTGCGTTCTGCTGCCTTGGGACTATTCGCACAACAGACCGCTACTGACGAGGCCTCCCCGCGCACCCCCCGGAACGCCCCACACCGTTTTTCGGAGCTGCATTGTAGGATACCAAAAACCAGTGCGGCACCCAGGTAACATCACCTGGGTGCCCTCCAGAACTCAGCACGTTGTGCTGCCTTGGGACTATTCGCACAAAACACAGCTACTGACCATTGTTGCTTCTTTTTAAAAAAAATTTTTTACATGTATTTACTGTTTTTGTTGCGTTCTATATATTTAAAAGTTATTAAAGTGTTATAATCCTACTTTGTTGGAGTACTATATATTTATAATGTAACACATAATTGTAAAAACTTTGATGTACAAAGAGGCATCCCTGGAATCTTCCGCTTCAGGCTCGGTCCCACACACCCTCACAGTGAGAATCCCCTCCCCAAGCACAATACAGGATGGTTATCAGATAGTAGGAACGCGTGTGGTGTGACAGATCTACTGTAACTCCTTTGAAGAGGGGTGATTCTCTACAGCTGGGGCCATAAACTACATCTGCAGGGCTAGGTGATAGCCTGGGACCGGCCTGAACAATCGGACACAGAGGAAGAAGAGTGTCAGAGGGTGCGGTAGTGAATAGGGTGAAAGGGTGGTGTCGGGTGGCACAGGGTGCGATTCTCAGGGAAGAGCAGCGCACATGGGAGGAGGTTTCTGGCCCATGCATGAGAGAGAGAGCGGGGGTGACCAGTGCGTGGAGGAGATGCTTGCGAGGGTGAGGAGCCATGCTGAGGATCGGCGGCGTGCAGAGAGTGGGTCTGGTCAAGGCATCTAAAATGGCTGCCGTGCTCAACAAAAGTGTGGCATTGGAAAAAAGACAAGATGGCGCAGACAATGTTTATCAATAAGGATTAATTTATAACAATTATTTAAAACAAAATATTTACTCGCAGTGACAACATGGCGGTCAACAGTTCCTGATTTCCATCGAATCGAACGTTAACAGACGTCACGCAACAAAAAAAAAAAAAACGCTCACGCACAGCCGCTGGAAGACATGTATCAACATATATGAGCCTCCTCAGCCACCCTCAGAAAACAAAAGGGGTCAGGATGCGTCTCCCGTACCCCCTTATACCTAGTAATTTAATGAAATCGAAACACAAAATGGCGAATTCACGTTTCGCTACCAGTTTGCGAACCGAGAAGCGCTTCTACCGCGAAAAATCAAATTTTTATTATTTGCCCCACGGGACCCTTTAATAACCCCAACATCATTCCTAGGGGGTCAAGAGAGGTCTACCTAGCCCCCTTTCATTAAATTCCCCCTTTGTTTTTCTCCTCCTCTTGTCTATCGATCCTACCGACAGACAAGATGGCGGCCGCACCGGACTGTTTAGAATGTTGACAGACACCGGAGAGCCAATCAGCTTCCCTACGCAAAGCTCCGTTACGCGAAAAGTACGGGATCTGGAGCGCTATCTGGGACGCTGTCACAGATATACCTGTTTTTTAAACGTTAATTTCTCAAAATCCACTGGAGCACATATATTGAGACCCAGCAAAGGCACATCGGACTAACAGTCCCTATAATTTTGCCAAGTTTCGTGCAAATCCATTCAGCCGTTAATTTGCGAACCGAGAAGGGCTTCTACCGTGAAAAATCAAATTTTTTTAATTTTCCCCACGGGACCCTTTAATAACCCCAACATCATTCCTAGGGGGTCAAGAGGGGTCTACCTTGCCCCCTTTCATTAAATTCCCCCTTTGTTTTTCACCTCTTCTTGTCTCTCGATCCTACCGAGAGACAAGATGGCGGCCGCTCCGGACTGTTTAGAATGTTGACAGACACCGGAGAGCCAATCAGCATCGCTTCGCAAAGCTCCGTGACGCGAAAAGTACGCGATCTGGAGCGCTATCCAGGACGCTGTCACAGATATATAAATTTTTTTAAACGTTAATTTCTCAAAATCCACTGGAGCACATATATTGAGACCCAGCAAAGGCACATCGGGCTAACAGTCCCTACAATTTTGCCAAGTTTCGTGCAAATCCATTCAGCCGTTCGAGCTAAAAGTGAGGCCAAACGACCTATGGAAATTAACATGGGAAAAACGCGTTTTGGGACCCCCCTTTTTTCTCGGCCCCCCCTTGACGAAACCCCCCCAAATTTTCAAGGGCTGCTCAGAAACAAAATGTGCCATTTTCCTGAAAATTTCAGCCGATTCCGTCCACAAACGCCAAAGTTATTAGACATAGAATTTTCAAAAGTCCCATAGGAAAAAAATCCTAACTATATATACCTACTGGCGACCGCCAGTAGGTAATATATATATATAGTCATTTTAGGGTTTACAGTGGGTTTGGGTTTAGGGGTGGGAAAGGTAATTTTAGGGTGGGTATGGGTTTTGGGGTGGGAAGGGTAATTTTAGGGTTCAGGGTAGATATGGATTTCGGGGTGTCAAGGGCATTTTTAGGGTTCCGGGTAGGTATAGCTTTTGAGGTGCCAAGGGAACATTTTGGGTTCAGGGTGGGTATGGGTATTGGGGTGGTAAGGGTAATTTTAGGGGGAATGGGTATTGGGGTAGTAAAAGTAATGTGAGATATATATATATATATATATATATATATATATATATATATATATATATATATATATATATATATATATATATATATATATTCATCACTTTTACCAAGTGTATGCCTTTACCACTCATGCCTTTGCGATGTAATGGCATGCATTGTAAAGACATATTTGTGGCAAAGGTTTGCGTTTGTGATGGTAGGTCATGGTAAATGTATAGGTGTAGTAATACCTGCGTTGTAATGGCACGCATGGCATTAGTAACTGTGCCAAATTGGGATAAAGGATTTGATTAGTGGGGAGCAACAGGAGTTTTGCAAAGTCTGAAGCTCTGAAATGTAAATTATAATACAAGAGGCTCTATCTTTGTAGTAGCAGGAAACAATGTTCCTGGGTGTTGAACTTGCTCAGAACAAATGGGCGACTCATGCTGATCTGCAGGTCTCCATTCACTTCTCGGTTCCTGATCTGAGCTCTTCCACCCAACTTTTCCTGTTTGGCTCTGCCCTCCAGAATGCACCCTCCACGCTGCACAAAGACCAAAGCTGGCCTGGTGCTCAGGCATCGATCACCCACCACTCCAGACTTTGGGCCACCCGCACCATGCACACATTATTGCCCCCCCAGGACTCTCTCACTGCCACCTATAACCACTAGTCATGGGCGATTCCACCATTTGCGTCTCTGAGATGTTCCACCCACTGGAGCATCATGGAGTAGGCACTGATCATGGTGAGGTGGACCATACTTTTTAAAAAAAATACTTTGTGGAATTGGGTATAATTGGAAAAATATGGCCAACTTGAAAACGTCTATAATTACACCTTTCACTTGGCAAATTGGCGTAATAAAAAGAAAAATAAGTTTGCTTATTTCTCAAATTGACTGTATTTTACTCACGGTTTCCAGTGAACTAAAACTTAATTACATGAACTTAATCCCAATGGTATCTAGAGGATACCTTGTGTGCATTGCTAACCGCCACAGATAGCATGTTTAATCCTACCGGCCGCAGTCCATGCAGGTAATAGCAGTGGGTCAGTGGGGCCGTGTAAGGGGGGATTCAGAGGGACGATGCAGAGGGAAAATTAAATAAATATTTAATTTTCCCTCTGCATCGTCCCTGGATATCCTCCCTTACACTGCCCTACGGGTGTTACCTGCATCATACTAATTTACAAATGCAAGTTGGGTTGAGCAAACTCCATTGACCACAATGCATTTGGAGCTGAGAACATAGTCTGTTAAATTCAGGATCTGGAAATAGCAGATGACGCATGAACATACAAATACAAGGTACAAAATGCAGTGGGAGATCTGAAACGAATATGCTACTTACCAGTATGCATCTGTTCTTGGCATGTAGGGCTGCTGATATTCATATCTGTGCATAGATCGCCGCCTAGTGTTGGGTCTGGATGATTGCACATTGTTGCCTAGAAGAGTCTTCGAAGTATCACGAGATAGGTGGCTCCTCTCCTGGACTACAGTGCGCATGGGCATCGACTCCATCCTCAGATTGTTTTTAGCCATTGTGACCAAGATGGAGTGAAACTAAGTGAATGATGACCATGCTAGAAGAATGTGTGAATTCTGCAGCTGCTACAGGCGCCGGGGAGGAGGGCGCGCAATATGAATGTCAGCAGCCCTACATGCCAAGAACAGATGCATACTGGTAAGTAGCATATTCGGTTCGAGGCATGTGGGCTGCTGAATTCATATCTGTGCATAGAATACATAGCAGTCCCTCCATTAGCGGCGGCCGCCCGTGCCAGCTGCAGCAGTTTGGAAAAGTGTTTTCAGAACAGCCTGCCCTACAGCTGCCTGCTGTTTGGAATGCACATCAACACAATAATGCTTTGTGAATGTGTGTGTGGTAGACCATGTGGCTGCTCTACATATGTCTTCCAAAGGGATATTTCCAAGGAAAGCCATGGAGGTCCCCAACTTTCTGGTGGAGTGGGCCCGTGGTGGAATGGTGAGAGTATGTTTGGCTTTCAGATAGCAGATCTGAATACATTTAACTATCCACCTAGCGATACCAGCTTTGAAAATGGGGTTACCTTTGTGTTGTGGCGCAAAGGCAACAAAGAGTTGTGTAGTCTTCCTAAAATCCTTGGTCCTATCAATGTAATACATTAAGGCCCTTTTGACGTCAAGGGTGTGGAGCATTCTCTCCAATGACTCAGGATTTTGGAAGAACACGGGTAATTCAATAGTTTGGTTAATATGGAATTGAGATACTACCTTAGGAAGGAATTTAGGGTTAGTGCGAAGCACCACCCTGTTGGAATGAATTTGAATAAATGGCTCTAGTATAGTTAGTGCCAGGAGCTCACTAACTCGTCGCAGCGATGTAATTGCTATAAGTAAAGCCACTTTCCATGTCAAAAATTGAATCTCGCATGAATGCAGTGGTTCAAAGGGGGGACCCATCAGGCTGGTGAGGACCACATTGAGGTTCCACTCCAGAGCTGGCGGAGTCCGCGGAGGAATAACTCGCTTGAGCCCTTCCAGAAAGACTTTAATAGCAGGCACTTTGAAAAGTGAGAGGTGCTGCCTGTTCTGAAGATAAGCAGCCATCGCAGAGAGATGTATGCGAATGGAAGCATAGGCCAAATTACATTTGTACAGATGGAAAAGATAGCAAATGATGTTCTGAATAGATGCATCTAGCGGGTTAATGTTGTGGTCTGCACAGTAAATGACAAACCGCTTCCACTTCGCCGCGTAGCATGCTCTAGTGGTGGGCTTTCTGGCCTCCCGGATGATGTCCATGCAGTCCGGAGGCAAGTTCAGGTAGCCAAACTCTAAGACCTCAGGAGCCAGATTGCCAGGTTGAGCTGTTGCGGATCTGGATGCTGAAGGTCGCCATGGCTCTGCGTCAGAAGGCTGGGTGTGAGGCGCAGCCTTTGATGCGGTAGCACGGACAGTTCTAGAAACGTGGTGTACCATGGTTGGCGAGCCCACGTTGGAGCAACCAGGATGAGAGTCATCGAGTGCTGCCTGAGTTTGCATGCCACCAGCGGTATCAGAGGTGCTGGGGGAAAAGCGTATGCAAATCTGCCTGACCAGTTCATCCATATCGCATTGCCCTGCGACTGTGGGTGTGGAAACCTGGCGGCGAAGCTTTGGCATTTTGCGTTCTCCCTTGTGGCGAACAGGTCTATCTGTGGATGACCCCACTTTCAGAAGTACGGTTGGAGTACTGATGGGTGCAACTCCCACTCGTGCATTTGGTGGCTGTACCTGCTGAGCAGGTCCGCCATCTGATTGTCCTTGCCCGGGAGGTGTTCTGCCATGAGGAAGATGTTCTGTTGAATGGCCCACTTACACATGTTCTGAGCCAGATGAGACAGCTGCGGGGAGTGGGTACCTCCCTGCTTCTGAATGTAGTACATGGCTGTCATGTTGTCCGTCCGGATTAACACGACTTTGTTGCATAGATGTACTTTGAAAGCTTTTAGTGCCATGAAGATTGCCATCAGTTCCAGAACATTGATGTGCATCTTCCTCTGCTGTTGCGTCCATAGTCCCTGCACAGTGTAATGGAGTGCATGAGCTCCCCATCCCTGGAGAGAAGCGTCCGTCGTCAGGATGATCTGTGGCACAGGCTCTTGGAACGGTCGTCCCTTGCAAAGGTTTTGTGGATTCCACCAATGCAGAGAGTTGCATGCCCGACCGCTCACCAACACTAGGTCTTTCAACTGTCCGTGAGTCTGAGTCCACTGACGTGCTAAGCACTCCTGAAGCGGATGCATATGTAGTCTCGCGTGCGGGACAATGGAGATGCAGGAGGCCATCATGCCTATCAACTGCATGAACACTCTTGCTGGAAGCCAGTGTTGAGGTCTGAACTTATGTATCAGCGATTGAATGCTGCTGACCCTCACTGAATTTGGCTGTGCTGTGGCTGCCAGAGTGTTTATCGTCGCACCCAGATACTGCCGTATGTGGGCGGGCTGGAGGTGGGATTTTGGGTAATTCAGTGAGAATCCCAGATCGTGAAGGAGGTGAATGGTGTGGGACATGTGGGCGGCACACTGCTGGGCTGACTTCGCCTGGATGAGCCAGTCGTCCAGATAAGGGTAGACATGGATGTTCTGTCTCCTTAGGTGCGCCGCCACTGTCGCCAGGCACTTTATGAACACCCTGGGTGCCGTGGTGACTCCGAAAGGCAAAACCTTGAACTGGTAGTGTTGGTTCTGGATGGTGAAAATACGCATTCTTTAGGTCTAAAGTTGCGAGAAAATCCCCCTGACTGAGCAACGGGAGCACTTGCTGCAGGGTCAGCATATGGAAGTGCTCGGACAGGATGTACTGGTTGAGGGGCTTGAAGTCCAGGATGGGTCTTTGGTATTAAGAAGTACAGGGAGTAGACCCCTGTGCCTCTTTCCTGCACAGGCACGAGCTCTGTTGCTCCTTTTTGCAGCATGACGATGACCTTCTGCTGCAATAAGTGCAAATGCTCGGCAGACATAGGACGGTGCCTTGGGGGTATGTTGGGTGGAGTGGATATTAACTCCAGACAATAACCGTATTGTATAAGTTTTCTGACCCACCTGTCTGTGGTGATGGTTTTCCAGACTGGCAGGAACTGCTGGAGTCTCCCCCCGACCGGTGTTGCGTGGTCGGGGGCAGTGATAAGGCGTCACTGTTTGTTGGTGGCAGAGGATCTGGAGTTGTTGTTTCCACGACCTCTGCCCTTGGCGCTGTTACCACGATATCTACCTCAACTCTTGTTGGTGTACGTGGACTGAGTGTTGCCTTTGTAGTACTGCGTGGTCTGGGAGAGCTGGCCTCTGGAAACGCCTCTAGTGCTTGAGCGACGAAAAGACCCACCCCGAAACTGCTGGGACTGCAAGGCACCCATGGATTTAGCAGTTTGTGTCCTTTTTAATTTTTTCTAAGGTGGTGTCAACCTCCGGGCCAAACAGGTGATCTGGATTCACTGCTTGATTAAGGATGGTGGTTTGTATTTCTGGCTTAAATCCAGAGATTCTCAGCCAGGCATGTCGTCGTAGCATAACACTGGTGTTGACAGCCCTGGCTGCGGTATCAGCCGCGTCCAGAGCGCACTTAATTGAAGCATTAGAGATCAGCTTCCCTTCCTGAATAAGCATCTCAGCTAACTCCTTGTATTCATCAGGAAGGGGCTGCAACAGGGTCTCCAGCGTGTCATAGTGTGCCCTGTCATACCTCGCCAGAAGCGCTTGTGTATTTGAAATGCGCCAGATGTTGGCCGCTTGTGCTGCTACCCTCTTCCCTGATGCCTCAAAGACCTTAGATTCTTTGTCTGGGGGAGGAGCATCACCCGTAGTCTGAGAATTAGCCCTCTTCCAGGCATTCGAGATGACAAGGGTGTCCAGAGGCAACTGTCCTTTGATGTAGGTAGGCTCGGTAGGCGCCGACTTATACTTCTTTTCGATCCTAGGGTTTATAACCCTTGCCCTGGTAGGCTCTTTAAAGATGTCCCCAGCATGTTTTAAGACACCTTTCAGGATAGGCAGAGTCTTGACAGTCCTCTCTGAGACTGAGAAGGTATCAAAAAGGAAATCGACATAAACAGGGTCAGCATGGAGCTGGACGTTGTGATTGTTAGCTGCCCGTTCAATGAGGGCATTGAAAGCTGCAGAGTCTTCTGTAGGAGACGTCTTGGCAGAATATAGTTGAGGGTCTTGTCCTGAATGAGGATCACCTGGGTCAGCACCAGCGGCCCAGGGTTCATTGGTATCCTCAGGGTCTGTATAGACAGGATAGCTGTACTCATCCTCATCATCGCCCTCCCCAGTGTCCACATCAGAGTAAGTGGGGCGAAACATTATGAGTCTGTGGAGAAAGTGGTTCCACCAGGACAGGAGTGGAAGCAGAGTCCTTCTTTTTCTTCAGAGGAATCTTGTAGGACTCCATTGGACATTCTGTGGCAATTTTCGGCGTGTGAAGGGAAAGCTTGCCGGTTTCGGCATCAATGAAGTGTTCCTGTTGCTCGTCCATTGAAGGTCGTCGAGGCTGTGGGCTGGGGACCACCGACGACGACTTCGGCGCCGAGGAAACCTTGTCGGGGACGCTGGCGACCGCCTTAGGAGCGAAAGCCTTCGGCGCCATCTTCGGCGGCAACGTAAAATGAATGTGCATGGACGCCTTATGAGGTTTCTCAACCGGCTTCGGAGGCGGAGGATCCTTCGGTCCGACCGATAAGGTCTTGTCCCTAATGCGCTGTAGGGAGTCCGTCACCTTCTTGGTGAAAGCGGCGGATGGGCGCGCCGGTTCGACGGAATCCTTTGAGGTCTCACCAGCAGTAGACTCTCGGGGTGCGCCGCCCTTGGCCCTGTCCTGTTGACGCAGAGTCTCGAGAACCTTCGGGTTACTTAGTCCTTTCTTCGGGTCACCGAGAGCCTTCTTCGGGTCGCCGAGTCCCTTGCTGGTGTCGACCGTCTTCGGCGCCGATGCACTCGGCTCGACCACCTTGACTTTAGTCTTCGGCGCGGCAGACTTCGTCTCAACGCCCTTGACTTGCGCCTTCGGCTCGACAACACCCTTTTGCTTCTTCGGCGCCGAGGCCTTGGATCCGACCAAACTGATGCGCACTTTCGGTTTCCAGGACGGCCCATGCGCAGTTTCTTGTGTTGAGATCGTAGGTTTCACTTTCGGTTTCGATTTGCCAGGGTGCGGCTCAGCAGCAATGTCCGTGGCCGAGCCCGAAGGCGGGGCTGTAGAACCCATTGTAAGATCTTGGGTAAGGCCTAATGGCGATCCCTCGACCTGAGCCTTATGAATCGGCACGGCCCCAGTGTCAATTTGAGGAAGCTCTTCGTCCGAGCTATCCTCCATGGCCTCGTCGACGACTTCTTCGGCTTCGAACATTTCGGCATCCGCGTCGTAGTCGTAGTCGACGTCCGACGCGGGGTTCGACTCACTGATGTCCCTGGTAGATTCTTCTTCGACATCCCCTGCATCGAAGATGTCCACAGGCACCGGTGCAGCATGCTGGGCCTCCTGGCGCGCAGCTCGTCAAAGCTTAAGCGTCTTCTTGGACCTGAAGCGGGAACAAGCCATACACTTGGCTTCATCATGGTCCGGCGACAGACACTTGTTGCACACCGGGTGGACGTCGATGTGGGGATACTTTGAGTTGCAGACGGAACATCTCTTAAATGGACTACGGTCCATGATGAACGTCGATAGGGCCTGAAGCGTCGACTGGGCCTTCCGCGTCGAAAGCACGCGGGTGTGGAATCCGGCTCGGGTCCGAGCTGGAATAACTAAGACCGAACGCAAGACTATAACGACGATTAAACTAAAGACCTTTTGGTCTTAAGTAAGTTTTTTATCGAGTCCGACTAGAGGGAACCCAAAGACATCCGAACCCAATGGCGGAAAAAAACAGAGGAGGTTGGAGTCGATGCCCATGGGCACTGTTGTCCAGGGGAGGAGCCACCTATCTCGTGATACTTCGAAGACTCTTCCAGGACAACAATGTGCAATCATCTGGACCCAACACTAGGCGGCGATCTATGCACAGATATGAATTCAGCAGCCCACATGCCTCGAACGCCATGATTTCAGGTCCCTATGACTGGACCATGCTATGCTTTTTGGACTAAAGTTGAGCTATGAGTTATTGATAATGTATTGAAATCTACCAAACTCCACACAGGAAGCTCTGACTGCACGACTGGCCAATGGAAGAAAGATTGAATTCTTACTATTGGTTTATGGTGCTGGTGGCTGCCACAGCGCTGCCGTCTTCTGCTACAATGGAGATGTGTGCTGTGCCGTGGTTGTCAGGAGTGTAGAAATCTGGTTCATAGTACGACTGTTCGTGGGTTGTGTTGTCGGTGATTTTTAAGCGGAGCTGTTCAGCGAAATACTCAGATGTCATGTTCTGTACGACCTGTAAAAAGAAAAGGTGGGTCTGCCTGAGTGCATGTAACTATTTTTACAGCAGGAAAGACCACAACTCTAGGAGACTGGTGTCTTGACTACCCAAGAGGGAACCCACTACTCAAGATTCCTCATGCACAAAGCAAAGTGGAGAATGATGGGGTGGAGCCAGCAGGTTCCATGTATACCCCCAGCCTAGTGGCATCAGCCCCTGATGCGACTAGGCTGGGGGTATACCTGGAGGCAGCTGGCCTCCTTTACATAGTGAAGGAACATCATGCCTTGCTGGACCGGGCATTGACTAGAGAGGAACATTCTCAAGTTTGAGATTAAAAATGTTAAGACTCCTGGCACAGGTAGGTTTCCAGTAGAAATTTAGCAGAATAACCCTGCACTGCTTATTGGTAAGCTCCTGGAGGTGTGTGGTGAGACCCTTGGGACTGGCATCCTTCCTGCTACTATGTGAGAGATTGTCCTGAGCTGGATAGAGACCCGGCACACTGTGGGTCTTG